>NC_137674.1:102035312-102177812 GCF_963989245.1 Nansenia antarctica
CCGCCCCGCACTTGTGTGTCAGTGTTTGTTCATCATATTCCAATCCAGTCAGTTTCTTGCTGTCAGTACCATTTTGATGACATGCTCCGTGTAGCTGAATCCACTCAGCTGATCCTGTTCATTGGCATCAGTTTAATGCATGAAGTACATTAGTGTGTGTGTGTGTGTGTGTGTGTGCGTGTGCGTGTGCGTGCACGCCTGCGTGTGCGTTTCCTGTAGTAACATCTCCATAGGGACTGAACATTGTGTTGTCAGGTGATTGTGTATTTCATGTGATCACAGATGTTTTCTGGGCTGCTTTCTCTCTCTCAGCTATCAAAGCTTGTGTCTGAACAGATGAGCATTCATCTCTGGCTGAACTATGCCCCTCCCCACTTACAATCACACATGTTAGACACGCACACACACACACACACACACACACAAACATTCACACACGTATACTTCTCATTGATACACACTCACAACACACATTCAGAAATATCACACACATAGACGCCTGGCTCACACATGTCTGTGACACATCTGCTTGCGTAGGCCATCTGCTGACTGTGTTGCATAAGAGCTCCACATGCCCAGGGCTCAGGCTGCTCTTCCCCAGCAGAGGGCTCATCCTGCCTGGGTTGTTTAGTGTGTGTGACTTCCCCCCTCCTCTCACAGTGTCTGGGCCTGGGGCTGGGCTGGGCCAAAAGATTATTCAGCCTGACCAGAGTCAACCTCTCCTCCTGTGTCCACTGACAATGCTGCTCTAGCTTTATCCTTCTCTCTCTCTCTCTCTCTCTCTCTCTCTCTCTCTCTCTCTCTCTCTCTCTCTCTCTCTCTCTCTCTCCCTCTCTCTCTCTCTCCCTCCCTTACTCTTTTACCCTCCCCCCTCTTCTTTTTGTCTCTCCTCTTATCTTTCCCTTTTTTCTTTCTCCATCTTTGTTGTGCCGCTCTTTCTTTTTTCTCTCTCTCTCCCACTCTTACATGCAGACAGTATCCCCACTGAACATGCTCTTCCCTTTCCCCTCTCTCTCTCTCTAGAATTGACAGACTGAATGCGTCCTCTTTGTGGCTACCCCCCCCCTCTCACTCTCTCTCTCCCCCCCCCCCCCCTCACTCCCTCCCCCCCCCCCTCTCTCTCTTCCTCTCTCAATTTTCTATTTCAATTTTAATAGGCTTTATTGGCATGGGAAACATACGTTTACATTGCCAAAGCAAGTGTGAAGATAGAAAAAAAAGTTATGTACATACAATTAAAGATATACTAGAATAAACAGACATATATATACTCTGTATGTATATCATAATACAGGTAAATAAAGATAACTTAAAATAAAAATAGAAAAGTGTGGACATTGCAGTTTAAAAAATAAATGAGAACTGTAAACATCAGATCAGCAGGGTACAAATAATGCAGATACTTTTTTTACGGTCTTTACGGAGGTTGTGTTTCATTGGAACAGGTAAGAAATCTTGCTGCTGTGTTTGCACATTGTTGTACTCCACCCAGCAGATATGACCGTTTTTTGTCATTAGTCATGTCTTCAAAATCTTTTTGGGTGCTTGGCTGGGTCATTTTTGGACAATCATAATGTTTGTCTTGGTTAAATTCACTGTCAAGGGCCAGGTTTGTGAGAATGTGTGCAGAAGATCACGGTGCTGTTGTAGCCTTTCTTTGGTTGGAGACAGCAGCACCAGATCATCTGCAAACAGTAGGCATTTGACTTCTGTGTCTACTAGGGGGACGCCAAGTGCTCATCCTGTCCTGGTGTTGAGGTCTCGACTACAATGTGACCACAAGCCTGGAAATGGTTAATTTCCTCTCTCTCTCTCTCTCTCTCTCTCTCTCTCTCTCTCTCTCTCTCTCTCTCTCTCTCTCTCTCTCTCTCTCTTGCTTTGGATCAGATTTCACTTTGTCTGCAATCCATTTTTAGTGTCTTGAAAGCAGACACTGATTGACAACCTGAGATTCCTCCACAGTGAATCAGCAGGATCTCTATGGAGGGCATTATAGGGTAACACAGTGACTGAATAAGGGGGCTGTGGCGTGGCTCTGATGGTGTGTTACTGCACAAAGAGAACATTGCCTTATGTCAGCTGTCAGACCGTAACAAATTGCATATTTGCCCTAAAAAAAACACTCCCACTCCCACTCACCCACCCACTCATCCCTCACAAATTCACACGCGTGCACACACACACACACACACACACACACACACACACACACGTTGCATGTATAGTGTTGGAAGGGCTTGTGATGTTGGGTGATACAGTGTTAGATGTCATTCTACAGTGCTTGATGTAGATTGACTGTTCACAGCCAAAGAAATCATTGGTTCAGTAGTTGATAAGGAAAAAGGCTTAAGTCTCACGAGGCAAACCGTTTCAAATGTAAGATTGAAGAGTTGTTGACCATGGAGTGCACATGCCTTGTGTTTAACCCTTCATCACTAGGATGCCAGCTCTTGTTCTTCCATGTGCTTTGCACTGTTTTTACGATGCAATATTGCTGTACTATATATTAGATACTATTGTTGTGTACTCTGTATCTGCGTAATTGTTGTGTATGCTGCCTTCTTGGCCAGGGCTCACTGGAAAAAGAGATAAGTATCTCAATGTAACTTCTCTGGTTAAATAAAGTAAAACTAATACAAATGATAATAATCCACAGTAACAAGCTGATATTCCATTTGATTGCTTGCCCATATTCCAGGGGAAGATATCAGTGCTCTGAAAGCATTCTTGTTTATTTTTTGCTCTTCACAAGTCGCCACATGATGATGATGATGATGAAACTGGACAATAATATGGATCCTTGTGCCAGGCGAATGCCTTTCTTTAATTGTACGACGTTTCTTTATTGAGTTCGTTAGTGCCGTGAAAGCAATGTCTGTTGGGTCAGATGTCGTCTGTAGCCGATTCTACAGGCCGCCTGTGTACGCACGCTCTTGTGTTTATATTTGGTTTGTCAATTGATTTATTGCTTGACGATGTGATCGACGATATGTCGAATGGGATTACGATGTGAACAGATCCTCTGTCTCTCCATTTGTGTCAATCTCTGAATCTGTGCTTAGCCGAATAATATTTGTCCATAAACTCACTACAAATACTACAACTGTAAATAGACAAAATCCTTGTTCAACTTGTGTAATAGCACAAAGAATCACAACTCCTTGCAATCACAACTCAATAATTAATCATGATATTACAGTGGAGTTATTATAGTAATCACAGTTTTACTAAACAAGTAGGACTGTAATCTAATGTAACACGTTTACAGTAACAATTCGTGACGTTAGAATTATAAGGTTCTATCTCCATTTTTGGTCAAAATTGAGTTTTTTACATAATCTGATCCATTAGGTGTTTATTAATGCCTGTGTGGTGTTATTTTTAAAATGTAGATTTTGTTGTTGTTAGTAATTCATAAAATACAAAAGTTCCATCTCACAAAACATATGGAATGTAAAAACGTTGACGCTCAATATCTCTGAACTACCCTAAACGGAGATAGAACCTTATAATTCTAAGCTCACGAATTGTAGCTGTGTGTTAACCTGTTCATTGGTCCTGTCTCCCGGCAGGAGGAGCAGCTGTACACATGGACCACGTTCGGCCTCCCGCCAGGGCTGTGGGAGACCCAGGAGGGGCGCTTCCTCCCTGGCCGCATCCAGGCCCTCTGGCCCCCTCCACAGCCTGTAAGGATCGTGTGTTTTTTTTTTTATAACTTCTTAAATTGTGTTTTTATTCTGTTTGGTTTAAGAATATGATAGAATATTCAATATTGACTGTGAATTGTTGACAGTATCCCCTGTTCCTCCACCAGAGGGCAGGCTTGGCTTTGAGGACATTCCTGAGTCATAAACAGGAGAAGATAAAACGCATCATATCCCCGTGAAGTCTCTTGGAATGACAGCTTGTAATAGCTCCCTGTCACTTCAGAGAGAATTGAAGTATAAACTTACTACTGTAAGCCAGTGACTCTGGGTAAAGTACTCTATCCAGCCTCTTCCCATGGCGTCCTTGAAGCTGGTTGTAACTGTGATTGTCTTTGTGCACAAATCTTCAAAAGCCCTACTTCCGAAGCCTTGAGGGGAGACGTGAACTTTGACCCTGACCTTGCCTTAGTTAATAACCCTGTAACCAGACAGCCTCAGCTGGTGACCGCATCCACATTGGTTGAGAAAGGTCACATTCAAAGGGTTTCAAATCCTCTTTATTAAGCCCCAGAACTCGTTGTATACCAAACATTACATGTTTGCCATTTCTGTTTGTTTGTAAGTGTTGATGTACTGTCGTCTTGGTAGCTTGGCTGCTTACTGTATAACCCTGAAAGAGGACTCCAAAACGTGAACTTTTGTTTATGTTCCATTGCCTTTTAATATGTGTGTTTTATTTGTAGTTAAATCCTATTTCTCCTGACAGAAGGACTCCAGGTGGAAATCAGGGAAGCTGTCTCAGGAAGACGATGATGATGGCATCATTCCACAGCTGCAGCGCACCGTCGATGATTTGCGGAACAAAATTGCTGAGTTCGAGAGCCAGCATGCGTCCTTGGAGTTAGGCATTAGCCACACAGACCCCCAGAGAGACAGGGGGAGAGGAGGAGCCAGGGGTCAGGAGGCTTCAGTACAGACATCACCAGTGGAGAAGGGTTTTAGATTTGAAGTGCCTTTCAAAGGAGCATCCATGCCCTCCTCAGTCTCTGTCCCAGCCTTGTCCTCCTCCTCCTCCTCTGCTCCAAAACCAGCACAGGGCTTCATCTGTACCTGTCAACAGCAGCAGAGTGGTACCCATCCACCTCCTCCCCCTCCCACACCCGGCCTCCCCCCACCACCTCCTCCCCCTCCCCCTCCGCCTCTGCCCCAGCTCTCTGGAGGGCCCCCGCCACCCCCACCCCCACCCCCACCCCCACCCCCCCCTCCTCTACCAGGACAAGGAGGCTGCCCCCCTCCACCACCCCCTCCCCTGCCTGGCTTTGGACCTCCACCCCCACCCCCACCACCAGGTATGGGCCCACCTCCTCCACCCCCACCCCCCGGCGGGGGTCCCCCTCCGCCCCCTCCCCCTCCAGGCTTCGGCCCTCCCCCCCCTCCAGGCTTCGGTCCCCCCCCCCCACCCTGTGGCCTCATGTCCCCCATGGCCATGCAGGAGGCTGCCCCCCACAAAGCTGCCATTGAGCCCCCCAAGCCCATGAAGCCCCTCTATTGGACCAGGATTCAGCTGCACGCTAAAAAGTATGTTCAAGGATGTTTAAGTATCCTTTCCCATTACAAAGTAAACACCATTATGAAATAATCATGAGGTTAAATTCACCGTCCGCAAAAACGAAATGTGGCTGGCAATTACTGCAGCTTGTAAAAGCAACAAAGACATAATAAACCGAAGCTTCTCAGTGATGTCGTGCCATTGTGTCGAGCAAAGGCATGTTGTCCACATTGTTAACCCAGAATGGTGGGCCAGCCAATTCCCTCTTGCAGACTTTTAACAGTCTGGTCCCATGTGTACGCCTAGGCCTGTGTTTGTCCTCAATGCTGATGTCTATCGGAGATATCTATAGACATCAGTGGGAGGCTGGTGGAGAGAAATCAGAGGACGGGCTTATTGTAATGCATGGGATGGAATGAGGAATGGTATCAAACACACAATTCTTCGTACATCACATTCATTATCTCCAGCACCTTGCCTGTGTCTACATAACTGCAATTTATGCAGTTTTTTTCATAAAAACTGAGATTTTGAGAAAAGGTCTTATGGAAATGACCCGCTATGATCCTTGTTTCCACACACTGTGCATATAGACACTGTTATGGAGGTAATGAACGTGACTTGGTTAAATGCATGACGTGCCGCTAGTATTTGAATCGTACATTGAAGGGTTGAGGTTCATAGGTACGTGTTTTCTGTCTCATGTTAAATTGGAGCTCAGTGGTATGGATGAAGAACATACAGTAATGTTTCCCTCCTCAGGGAGGCCAGTGGCTCGCTGGTGTGGGAGAACATCCAGGAGCCTCCGGTGGACTTTGAGGAGTTTGTGGAGCTGTTCTCCAAAGGTGCTGTGAAGGAGAAGAAGAAGCCACTCTCGGACACCATCACTAAGTCAAAGGCTAAACAGGTGTGGGTGTGGGTGTGGGTGTGTGTGAGTGTGTGAGTGTGAGTGTGTGTGTGTGTGTGTGTGTGTGTGTGTGTGGGTGTGTGTGTCTGGGTGTCTGGGTGTGTGTGTGTGTGTGCGTGCGTCCGTATATATGTTTTGTGCATGCTTGTGTGCGCCTGTCTCTCTGTCTATCTTCTGTTCATAGTTGCCTTGCCACTCTATAGTGGTAGCCCTATCTCAGTCCCCTTCATCCCTCTCTCTCTCTGTCCCCCTCATCCCTCTCTCTCTCAGCCCATCTCATCTCTCTCTCAGCCCCCCATCATCCCTCTCTCTCTCAGCCCCCCCATTATCCCTCTCTCTCTCAGCCCCCCATCATCCCTCTCTCTCAACCACCCTGTCATCCCTCTCTCTCTCTCAACCCCCCCGTCATCCCTCTCTCTCTCAGCTCCCCATCATCCCTCTCTCTCTCAGCCTCCCATCATCCCTCTCTCTCTCAGCTCCCCATCCCTCTCTCTCTCAGCCCCTCTCATCTCTCTCTCAGCCCTCCTCATCCCTCTCTCTCTCAGCCCTCCTCATCCCTCTCTCTCTCAGCCCCCCTCATCCCTCTCTCTCTCAGCCCTCCTCATCCCTCTCTCTCTCTCAGCTCCCCTCATCTCTCTCTCATCCCCCCATCATCCCTCTCTCTCTCAGCCCCCCCGTCATCCCTCTCTCTCTCAGCCCCCCATCATCTCTCTCTCTCAGCCCCCCTCACCTCTCTCTCTCAGCGCCCCTCACCTCTCTCTCTCAGCCCCCCTCATCCCTCTCTCTCTCAGCCCTCCTCATCCCTCTCTCTCAGCTCCCCTCATCTCTCTCTCATCCCCCCATCATCCCTCTCTCTCTCAGCCCCCCCGTCATCCCTCTCTCTCTCAGCCCCCCATCATCTCTCTCTCTCAGCCCCCCTCACCTCTCTCTCTCAGCGCCCCTCACCTCTCTCTCTCAGCGCCCCTCATCTCTCTCTCTCAGCTCCCATCATCCCTCTCTCTCTCAACCCCCCCGTCATCCCTCTCTCTCTCAACCCCCCCGTCATCCCTCTCTCTCTCAACCCCCCCGTCATCCCTCTCTCTCTCAACCCCCCCTTCATCCCTCTCTCTCTCAACCCCCCCATCATCCCTCTCTCTCTCAACCCCCCCGTCATCCCTCTCTCTCTCAACCCCCCCGTCATCCCTCTCTCTCTCAACCCCCCCGTCATCCCTCTCTCTCTCAACCCCCCCGTCATCCCTCTCTCTCTCAACCCCCCCGTCATCCCTCTCTCTCTCAGCCCCCCCGTCATCCCTCTCTCTCTCAATCCCTCTCTCTCAACCCCCCGTCATCCCTCTCTCTCTCTCAACCCCCCCCTCATCCCTCTCTCTCTCAGCTCCCCCCATCATCCCTCTCTCTCTCAACCCCCCCATCATCCCTCTCTTTCTCAGCTCCCATCATCCCTCTCTCTCTCAACCCCCCCGTCATCCCTCTCTCTCTCAACCCCCCTGTCATCCCTCTCTCTCTCAACCCCCCGTCATCCCTCTCTCTCTCAACCCCCCCCCTCATCCCTCTCTCTCTCTCAGACCCCCATCATCCCTCTCTCTCTCAACCCCCCCATCATCCCTCTCTCTCTCAGCTCCCCATCATCCTACTCTCTCTCAACCCCCCCATCATCCCTCTCTCTCTCAGCTCCCCCCATCATCCCTCTCTCTCTCAGCCCCCCCATCATCCCTCTCTCTCTCAGCCCCCCGTCATCCCTGCTAGTGAGTGACATGAGGAAGTCCTCTAGCCAGAGTAGCCAGACACATGATTATGTGGTGTGAGCTCTGGTGGGTCCTGGCTCCCAGGCACCGCGAGGCAGGGAGCCAGTGGCTCGCGTGCGGTGAGTAAACCCCGGTCTGGAGCAGCACTGATGACTTAGAGACACTGTGGGAGCCACATTCGTGATGCCTCTCCCTCCCCCCCAAAAATCTCCACACGTCGACTGAAACCCAATAGCTTCCCTTCCCCGGAGTCCCCTCTGTCACAGCCTCTGATCTCAGAGCGTTTGGTTAAATGTAAGCAACATGGTGGAGCGCTTTAGCCAAGCCAGTTACTTCAGCTCTCTTAATGCCTAATCAGGGAAGGGAGACTAGAGCTAGAGGTGTTGGGACAGAGTCTTGTAATGTATTGTGGGACAGAACCATGTAATGTATTGGGATCAGAGCCTTGTAAATGTATTGGGACAGAGCCGTGTAATGTATTGGGACAGAAACGTGAATCTTGAAAGGTATTGGAACAGATTCTTGTGTCCAGTGCTCTTCCCTCTAAGGTTGAGAGGGAGATCGGCAGTAATGCCTCCATAAATTTGGTTCACACGTCGTCCTGAAACCTCAATGACGCGGAGGAGGAAGAAGAAGAAGAAGAGCGAGACTTCCTGTAATGAAGCATGTGCTGACATACTTGGTGATTGATGTCAACCAGAAAAGCAGTGTGATTCAGTTTTTTGATCCTCTCAGTCAGAGCTGTAATGAAGAACACATGGCGGGAATCAATCAAACAAACCCTGCAGTATTCATCTTTAAGATATGAATGTCTCTCTCAGATCTCCGAAAAATAGAACTGAGTAAACACCAAGCATTTTATTGGTCAAGTTACTGAGGAAAAACCTGACATTATCTTTCAGATCTACTCTCTCGCTCTCTCTGTTGTGGTCTCGAGTTGGGAGTGTTTGGACGGTGACAGGATTGCCATTGTACGGCATGTCATGTCTATAAGCCTCTCACGTTGTTCTCTGTACTGTGACACGCCACACAGAGACGTGTGTTTCTTTTCTCTACAGCCTTGGGTCACTTTCTTACATGAACAAATGTTATTTTGTTATCATCTTTTTTTTTTATGGTCTAACTGAAAACATGTTTTTCCCCCTGAGGTTGATTTCTCACATGTGATGCAGAATATTTGCGGATTTTTCTTTATTTTTTTTATTTTTTTTAAGTGTTACTGGAATGATTGACTCATGTCATACTGGGGGCAGACAGAAATAAAACCTGACTGGATGATCGACATTTACTTCATAGATCTCTTAAACTGGGTATTCACATTCTCACATGTTTTGCATGTGCTTTAATTCTTTTTAAATTAAATTAAGATTTGTTTAATTCTTTTTAATTCAAATCATATTCTTAGCACGACAATGTTTGTTGTTGTTTGGTAACTATAATGATAAGCACGTTAATGGGCATCATGACATGCTGTAGTTCTGATGTAGGGAATTGAACTGTATTTCTGTGGATCCTGAGATATTGATCAACAGGTATCTCAGAGGAGGCTGGTGGAGGGAGAAATCGGAGGACAGGTTTATTATAATGCTTGGTGCATTACAAATGAGCGCATCCACCGATTTCTTGTGCTATGTGCCTACTGTAATTGTAGCCCTAACTGAAGTTTATTATTAGTTAATTATAAATATCTTAATATAATAAATATATCTTGCCGCTGGTGATGCGTTCTAGAATGAGGAAAACCCTTAACTAGATATGTTGACATGCTATAGAGTTGGCTGTGAGACGGTCAGCTCAGTGATGTAACTGACTGTGTGTGGAGTGGGTTTTTCTCTCCTCCGCTGTGGTTTGTGTGAGCATATGGAAGTGGTCTGGTCTGAGGCCAGGGTTTACTATCTCCTCTCTACGCACCACTTCATTACGCCACAGTCACCCTGCTTACTCAGCCTGCCCGTGGTCACTCACTACTTGTTGTTGTTGTTGTTGTTGTTGTTGTTGTTGTTGTTGTTGTTGTGTACCACGCACGATCGCAACAAATATTTATTTAACTTGTCTAGAATGTTGATGTTTTTAAGGGGAGGCTGGTGGAGGTAGAAATTGGGAGTACAGGCTCATTGTAACGCATGGAATGGAATGAGGAATGGTGTCAAATACGTGTGTTAAACACCATTCCTCATTTCATTCCATGCATTTCAATGAGCCCGTCCTCCAATGTCTGCCTCCGCCGGTTGATGTGGTGATACGCAAGCTTTAACTTGATCAGTTGTTGTATACAGTATGTCTGGTCTCCTGGCGGAATGTTGAGGCGTGATGCATTTAACGTGATTTGGAGCGATCAAATGTTGAAAGGCCTGTATTATGGTGTTAGATACAGAATAAACAACATTATGTTGAGGCTTGAGTAATCTGGAGTCGTTTATTTGTGATGTTCCACAGTCTCTGCTCTCACACTATTGTTGTGACATCTGCCCTTTAAATGGCCGACTCCCACCACTGACATGCATGTGTTGTCAGTGCAATTTGTGGTTTGTGTAAAACCTGATTTGATAAACCTATAATTACGTAGAAGAGAGTATATTGCATCATGTTCAGTACGGGGGCATTTGATTGAATGCCCAGTTCTCTCCATATGAACTGCATTATCAGTATCAAAGGTTGAATTGATTCAATGTAATACAGTGTTTGGGTAAATAACTCTTTCTGAGGCCTCTACATTGTAGAGCACTCTCTGCCAAAGATGACGGATGTGGCGAATTGTCGAAAACTGGAAAAATGTCAATCACATTAAATGGCCTTGACAGGTTTACGGTTTTGCATAATGTTGTGGGTGAGTTGGCAAGAGTTCCATTCCCATAAAAGGAAAAGATGAAAATCAAATGAGGTTCCCAGTTTTGGCCTGACCGAAAGTTTGATCCTCTAGTCTATAGCCTCCAGATTTCATATTTCATATCATCTTTCTCTCCTTTCTCTCTCTCTTTCTCTTTCTCTCTCTCTCTCTCTCTCTCTCTCGCTCTCTCTCCCCTCTCTCCTCTCCTCATGTCTCTGCTCTATCTCTCTCTCTCAGGTTGTGAAGCTGTTGAACAACAAGCGTTCCCAGGCAGTCGGGATCCTCATGTCCAGCCTCCACTTGGACATGAAGGACATTCAACATGGTGAGTCCTGTTGTGGAATGTTGCTCTATCCACTTCAACACAACATTCACACCAAGGGAGGTTGGTGGAGGTAGAAATTAGGACAGGATATCATATTCATTATCTCCAGCACCGTACAGGTGTGCATGTGACATGTATTTCTACATGCTGTAGTCAAAAACAAAAAAGAATGAGAAAAGGTCCTGGGAAATGACCACCTGTGATGTCATTAGGGAAACACTTAAGCATCTATTTTTGATGTATATGGAAAGTTGGAGAAGAGTACAGACACGTTTTGTGTGAATTTGCCACCAGTGATGTCCTCCATCATGCTATAATGGAAAAGCTCATTAATGAAGCAACTGTGAACAAGCTCCACAAATGCTCAAATACTAAAAATAGTATTTTTGACTATTTTAAACTGCCAGTATAGTGATGCACAGTATGCTCCCAGTATAGTGATGCAGGATATTGTACATATGTGACAGGGTCTGGTGAAAAAGTCCCCAAGTAGGGAACAGTCATTTTTCTGTTTTTTACAGATTTTGAATGTGCAGATTGTAAGCTTTCAAATGATGTGTCATACATAGTCATGGTTGAAGAAGATATGCTTATTTGAAAGTTGGTACACCTCAAACCAATACCAGAGGAACTCTCTCTGAATCAAAACAGATGTGTTGGTAGCTAGGTAGCAGCTTTGAAGGAACATCTCTGTGAACATCTAACTGAATGTTTAGCACATCACAATATGCTAATAGAACATCAACATGCTAAAAACACATAACTACACATAATTAGATGATCACACAGTCCTTGCTTTTGAACACGTCCTAAAAACGTACGTTTGTTTACAAGCCAAGTATTTAGTGATCCTAAAACTGTTGTTTGTTATATTGAGTGGGCTCTTCAACACTCCAAACTTTCGCAATAATATGAAAAAAAGAAACGGAAAACACATTTTCTTTTCTTTTTTTAAAAGAAGCTTTTTTGACTTCAGAATGCAGACCTTTTCACCAGACTGTGTCGCATATAAAATAGTGGCTATCAAAAATAATTTCACCTAGTTATACTCAATTTAGTTGGACTCGAGGGATCCTTTCCACGTTTCCTTCTTACTTCTGTCCCAATTACAGAAATAGAGGTGAAGTAACACTCGAGTTATTTGCGGCCACTCTGTTCCTCTTAACGACCTGGGGCAACGGTAAGAGTCTAACGAGACCTGTCACAGCCGAGAAGTGTTTAACCTCCGTCAGACATGGTGTTTCATGTTCTAAACGGAGTTCTGTTTTTTGTCGTTTTTGTTCCTCAGACGTCCCTTAAGACAAAGAATATTCTGTGCTATACCTTGTCATACTATTCATGTTCTGTTTGAAAGGCACTCCTACCAGAGGAGGGTTGGTGGGGGTGGAAATCAGAGGACGGTCTCATCGGGCTCATCGTCACGTGTGTTTGATACCGTTCCTCATTCCGTCCCATGCACTACAACAAGCCCAGTCCTCCGATTTCCACCTCCACCAGCCCGTGTTCCAATTCCTATACAGGAGGTTTAACGGAAACTTGTGTCATCCTCTCCTCTCCTATAAATTCCCTATGTCCTCTCTCCTTTTCATTTGGGCTTGTCCTCTCTCTCTCGCTCTCTCGCTCTCTCTCTCTTTCTCTCTAATCTATAGTCAGGCCCTTGTCTAAACGGCCTGGTTGAAGCGGAACTGGGCCAGACGTTAATGAGAATAGATTCTCTTCCTGTTATAGTCTTCTGATTGCTCCGTTCACCATCCCTCATCCCTGTGTCTAAACAGTCCTTATGAGATCCACGTTGGGGAGGGTCCACCGCCTGTCCCCCCCCACCAGCCCCTCCATACATCTATCTCAGGTGGGGGAGAGGAGGTGGGCCGCAATCATCAGCGCCCTCGTTCGTCTCCGGTGTTAGGACGTTCTTTCAGCGTACACCAGCATTAGTGTTGATTAGGGTGCGGCATATGTCATGGAGAGACAGGGGAGGCTGGTGGAGGTAGACGTCGGAGGACGGGCTCATTGTAATGCATGGAACGGAATGAGGAATGCTGTCAAACACACGTTCGATACCAGTCCATGCATTACAATGAGCCCGTCCTCCGATGTCTACCTCCACCAGCCTCCCCTGTCCTCCATGACAATGATTTCTGACTCCGCCGCCGATGAAGGATAACACCGGGGAATAGAAAGACAGTGTTTCAAAATCCTCTAGGAACCAGAGAGCAGACTGTACTGATCAGGGTTCTAAAGATGGCCTCCCTAAGCTATTTCCCACATCTCATGAGAGAGGAAAACAAAAACTCTCTCTTCGTCAAAGCTTTAGATCATTATTTTATGATTTTTCTGACTGTTTCGTGTCATGTTATTTCTTGTTCGTTGTTGTTGTTAGTGTTGTTCGTCTATTTGGCGAACGCTCACAGCCTGTTTCATAAGACACTTCCGTGCAATGTAGACTTCCTGTTAATTAGCTGAGAGAGCGAGTCATGATGTTAGACGCCAGCATTGGCGCCGGCGGCCTCTAGAGTGGTATGGTAGATACTGGCAGATGGAACAGGGCTTGGTCGTGAGTAGGACGTCTGAGAGTCATGAGATGGGCCTCTCCCCTCCCTGTCAAAAACCCCAGCCTAGTTTGAGTCAGTAACGAGAACCAAATGAGAGGGAGAGACAGGAGAGAGGGTTACTGGAGAGGGAAAGGGGGGGGGGGGGAGCTGCCCCTGGGTTGACTGCACTGGAGAGAAAGAAAGTGAGAAAGAGAGTGTGAAAGGGTTAGAGGGTGGTGGAAGTAAGAAAGGAACACACAGAGAAAGAGAGTCACTGTCTGTCACACACACACACACACACACACACATACACACACACACACACAACCACACACATTGAGTTGAAAGATAGAGAGAAAACTGTCAGACAGAGAGAGGGAGAGAGAAATATAAATACTATAGAGGGTGGGGGACGATGCTGAATATACAGGAGAAAGGAAGAAGGAAAGAAAGGAATTCTTATGTTCGAAATTGTATGTCTAAATTCTGCCACTGAAAACAATGGTGTGTTACATCAACAACAACATTAGTCCGACCTGAACGATTTATGATTATGATCCCTGCGGTTGTTACTACCTAACCATAGAATGGCCCATTCCCACATTGGAACAGTTTAACGCTCAAACTCAATCCGTGCACTACTGTAAATGGTGACCGCTGACCAGCCATATTGTCTGAGCGAAAGAGGTTTATTATGTTTATGCAGTCATGCATGAATGAAGCAATAACACACCAGAGGTTTGAGCTGTATCGTTTGAGCACAGCTGGAATGCACCTTTTTAAACCATTCAGTAGAGAGTTGCCGCATCTAACCGTTGTATAATTGGTAATAGCCGTATACAGGTCTGGCAGTTCTACTGTGGTAACTTGTGCCAAACTAGTCAAACTGTGTTTAATTATTGTGTGTATCAATAATTTGATTTCTCATGTCTGTCTGTCTGTCTGTTTGTCTGTGTCTGTCTGTCTGTCTGTCTCAGTTACTTAAGCCAGTAGAGGATTTCAAGGTTAGGAGAGGAGTTATGTCCAAATCCTTGCTTGAGGAACTCCAAACTTGGACATGTCATCATACTGCAGTACATTTGATGCTGTACATGCATGTGGTTTTCCAGACATCTGTATCTGAAGATGTTTAGCAGCTTAACCTTGTCCCGTACTGTATTGACTGCAGGGGAGGTTGGTGGAGGCAGAAATTAGAGGACGGGCTCATTGTAATGCATAGAACAGAATGAAGATTCCTATCGAGCCTCCAATTTCTACCTCCACCAGCCTCCCCTGCTTCACGGGTATTTCATTATTATGTGGAAATAATAGTATGTGGAAACAATAGTATGTCAGGGTTCCCACGGGTCATTGAAATCCTTGAAAGTTTGTGAATAAAAATAAAATAAAAAAAGGCCTTGAAAGTTTTTGAAAATAGACATGGGTCATTGAAAGTGCTTGAATTCCCCCCTCTTTATCTCTCTCTCTCTAAAGACATATATTATTTTTTTTAACAATGTTTTACGTAATTATAGAGACCATCTAGTCATGTTCAAGCCGCTACATTCAAAAGCCTCTTTAATTGTTGTCTGTGAGCGGATAGTTCCTATTATATAAATTCTCATCTAGATCTGTCTCCAACTATGTGTTGGGTCCTTGAATTTGAGGGAATTGAGTCTTGAAAGTCCTTGAAAAGTGCTTGAATTTGATGTTTTAGAAGGTGTGGGAACCCTGGTATGTGGATTGTGGAAACAATAGGCTCTCATATTCAATAGGCTCTCATATTCATATTCAATAGGCTCTCATATTCATATTCAAAGAATGTAACCATGGTACCTGGTACGAAATGGCGCATTGTGGTGCCTGTTTTAATGGATCCCAAATAAACAAACAAATACTTAATGAGTAAAATACCTGATCATTTCTGTGGTGTAAAACAAAAGTGCAACCATGTCATCTTTGCTCATTTCTCGAAGTTGTCTTAAGTCTGTCACTCACTACAACTGTACACTATTCTGCCCCTAGAGATGGAATCTGTTACAATAATGTACTTACCCGGTAACTAAAACCAAAACACTGCCAAATGTGGAACATACTGTGCTACAGATGCTAGTGCATAGCATAACACCTCAGATTGAACAAGCTAGACCCCCAGGCTCTGTTTGCCTTTAAACATTTACTTTCAAATGATTCATGCTCACAGACACAAACACACAACATCAGGACTGCAACACAGCAACTCAAACGCAGGCTTTGATCCTTGACAGATTTCTAAGACCTTGTATTTATGTTTTAGTTTGTGGCTCCCAATAACTTCAAAGCAACTCAGAGCAAATATGACACGGATATGATGCTCTATGTGTGTGTGTGTCACAGTGTGAGATGTGTGTATGTCGTGGTGTGAGGTGCGAGCTCAGACGTACATATCAGGGGAGGCTGGTGGAGATTAGAGGACAGGCTCATTGTAATGAATGATATTATTCCATTCAATATTATTCTATTCCATTCCAATTCCATTCAATGAATCCATCCTCTGATTTCTACCTCCACCAGCCTCCATACATATACTGTATTCTGTTAATATATGTATACATCAGCAAGAGTATCCGTGGTCCTGATGCTGTAGCAACAAGCTACAAAATGTAGTTGTTGTCATATACTGGAGACACAGACTAAGTTCCATACAAATTATACTTAAAAATACTGTTCATTTCAGTTAAAGAGATGCTACAGGATTGTTGTTGCTAATTGTCTACATCACATTTTGGTGTAAGTGTATGGTTCATGATATAATGTTATTAGCATTTTTAAAATCTCATTAGATGACACAATCCTTAGTTTAAGGCCAACAAACTAAAGCAAAATAAGCGTTTTCTCATGGTATTGTGCCCCTCTCCAATCAGTCCAATCAGTTAATTTCTTGACAAATTGTCTTCTTTTTGGGGGACCTGTTTTTGGCTTGCGAGTGCTCATTTTAGAAATAGTGGATACAAATATGCACCAATCCTGTAGCATCTCTTTAAGTAGAGGTGTGAGGGGTATGGCAGCTAAGACAGTGGATTACAATATGTGACACAGTCTGGTGAAAGGAATCATTTCAGCCACTTCCATCAGGCCGCCGTTATAGAACTCCACTGGCCCGGAAAAACACATATAAAAAATCATTCATTCCCACTGCAACCACCGCCCTGAACATTTTAAAATAGGAAGCACACTGTTTTTCTTACTATTATTTTTAAATGACTAGACTTTTTTAATAGGCACTACATTTTATAAACACTGTTATATCTGTCTGTTTTTATTGTATGTATGTGACCTATGTGTGTTTTTAATGTGGATAACGTATTCATGAACTGCACAAAGCCTGTCAAAGGAGAATTTCTGTCACTCTGTGACAGACAATAAAGCAATCTTGAATCTTGAAATACTCATAACAAGTCGGCAGCCGATTTGATTTTCAGACTTTTATTTTGAAAAATGCAATACATTTCACTAGTCAAGCCAAAGTATTGCAATGCAATGGATTCGGCGAGTAATCCCCACTGCTACCTAGTTAACTATAACACTGCATTGTTAGCAGGCTCACAAAACAAGCTGTGTTAGTTGACGAGTGTGTCATTGATTTTCAACAACGCTGAAACAAAATAAATAAATAAAAGTCTGAACATTAAATCGGCTACTGACTTGTTACCCCTTTCACCAGACCGTGTCACATATGTCCAATCTAATGCTATTTATTATTGTCTCTCCAGCCATCCTGAACATGGACAACAGTGTGGTGGACCTGGAGACTTTGCAGGCCCTGTATGAGAACGTAAGTCTGGATGTGTTTGATGATGTGTTTCCTCTCTCTCTCTCTGAGGAAAAAGGTGTTTGGCTATTTGTAACATGGAGGTTTATTCAATTCACAGGCAAACAGACGCTTTTATCCAAAGCAACTTACATTGCAGTGAGTGCATACATTTATACTGTATAGGGTCCTAGCGGGAATCAAACCCGCAACCTTAGCGTTGTTAACGCCATTTAAGGGATACTTGTGTATGGTATCAACTTTGAGAACAGTAGAGTGATCTGTAGCATTTGGACTGACCCTGGCATGTGTAGTTAAACATGACAGTGATATCATCGTTGTGGAAATGTTTGCTCATAACATTGATGATTACATACTGTATTTCATGTCATATAAAAATAAGCTGCGATCATTTTATTATATAATGAAATCTAAGATGGGGTCAAGCAAGCCAACGCATTAGTGACTAATTGCAAATCATTTAACAATAATACATTTTTGTTTGATTTGGCATTTAGATGACTACGCAAAACAAACTACAATTCCCATCAATCATGTTCATTGGAACATAGGGGAAAGGCCAACCTTTTCATAAGCAGCATTATGAATTGCTAGTCATTAATTCAGTCTTAAACTGTTTCCCAGAATATGTAAAGGGTTTTCTAGCGGATGTCAGCGTATGCTCTGAACAGGCCTCTGTCTCCTGAGTCTGTGTGCCGGCGGGTCCTCTTAAAAGCACAACTAAAGGAAATGTGCATTAAATACCAAAACAAACATGGAAACCACAAGACCTACTGGTATGTGTGGTGCTTGGCGACAGCCAGATCTGTGTATGTCTGCTGGAAGTCGGGAGATCTTTCCTCTTTAGTAAGCATGGATTCTCATTGAAAGAAATAACTGGGCTCCTCTCTTATGAAATCCATGTAGATTATTTTGGTGTCAAACACATGTTTCATATGATTGCTCATGCGTTTGATATCATTCCTCTTTCCATTCCATGCATTACAATGAGCCCTTCCTCCGATGGAACTCAGGTGTGACTTTTGAAACAACTTTGTGGAAAGTTCAACTCATAAGAACCTTTGTTTACCATAATTGCCCAAATGGTATGTACGCAGATAGACCCTTGTCATCTCCGTTGTGGGGTGACTCCCAGAGAGAAACCATTGGCACAATCCGTAATTAACGGATAACATAGTTTGTATGGCCAGGGCCTAATGCAGCTAAAACTAAAATCCGATTTGTGTTAAACTGATCTTTAACTGTCCTAAATGATCTTTCCACTGATCCTGAATGTGATACAATGTCCTACTAACAGACTTTCATTTCTATGGGTTAGGGTTAGTACTTTTGGTACTTTTCATACTTTTGAACCTGTTAGCACTATACTAAGTGGGCCAGCTAGCACAGTTACCAATTGTTACCAATTCCTGACTAAACAAAATACTGTAAAACAAGGTTGTATCTGCCTTATATTAACCATAAGCCTTTTATTCTATAATATAAGTCATATAGCCTATAATTCATCAAATATTTTTTTCAAAAGGTATTTTCTGGAAAATCTCCATTGGAGCCCATGTATTTAACACTCTATAGCACCACCTGCTGGCACAAAATCTAATGTTTTGCAGTAATGGGAGTTATTTTTCTCCATTCTTTGATGGAATTTTGATTGAACTGTGACATTGGTATCCCACTGTGAATCAAATGTTAGCTGTATTGTGTCTACCTTCATTGAATAACAGTTGTTGATTATTATTATTATGGTATAGTTTGACAATGTCATGGATTCTATTCCTTCACGATAAGAATCCCACCACCATGGTTGTTGTGATGGTCTTCCCAGCTATAGCTATGGACCTTCCTCAACCCTCGATGACGTAAAACCTGTCCCCATAAGTGGAAAATTCTCAGCCCCACGCCATGTTATGTCAACAAAGAGCCGAGGAGCATGAAACAGGATTTTAAATGTTTGAACCGTGATATAGTTTTAAGATGCTGTGAAATTCCTGACAAGATTCTGGCATGGCAACACAAGAGGCCTGGCCTCTCGACTGCTAGAGCCACATAAATAATAATATTGATCATGGGATCACTAGCGCTGTGACTCGAGACATAGTTTTGAGGAAATGTGTCATAACTTGAGGATCAAAGTAGTGTAACCCCCCCACTCACCCTCATCTCTCCCCCACTCCCCTTCTTCCCTCCCCTCCTTCATCCTCCTCTCCCTAGCCTCAGGCTGTGTTATTGAGTCGAGGAGCCAAATTGTTTCTCTTTTGTATTGCGAGACTCCATCCTGTCTCGGGGTCTCTAACCCTTTAACCACAGTTGGCAGTAGTGTAGCCACCCTGTCTTAGGAATGAGACGTTCTTCTAATGGCTACACCCTCCCAACTCTAGAACACACACACACACACACACACATACATACACACACACACACACACACACACTCACATACAGTACACACTCAGAACACACAGAGAAAGAGAAGGTCACTCCTCACAGACGCGGAGTCACCCTGTCTGTGGTTCTCTGGGAGTGAAACCGCTACTGCTCTGAGAACACTCAACCACAGGCAGCGAGGGGGTCACTGTGATAGTATGAGACTACCACCCCCCTTTCACATATAGCATCACACGTCATCAGCAAGCAGACTTCTGACTCTCCGAGGTTCAGGGACTCCTTCCCCGAATACCACCAGGGGAGGAAGAAATCGGAGGACGGGATCATTGTAATGCCTGGAATGGAATGAGAGATACCATTCCTTATTCCATTCAATGCATTAGAAAGGAGGCCGTCCGCACTTTTCTTTCATTCTATACCATGGATGCATTACAATGAGCCAGTCCTCCGATTTCTTACTCCACCAGCCTCCCCTGAATACCGTGTTACCCTGCTCACCATTAGCTACAGTGACGAACCACACCACACCACGCCACACTCATGACTGTATCACCTCATACAGAAACAGAGAATGTATGACTGTCACAAGGTGTCGGAGGTCAATCAGTAGCTTTGTTCTTCTTACGGGACTCTGAAACATCCAGTTGGGTGAGAGAATTGGTCTTTACAGCTCCGTCGATTGGAGGCTTAAAGAACAGAGAGTAGAATTGTTCACATAGCATCGAGACATGTTTTCTTCCAATGTCTGTCTACATGCCGGCCTCTGTGTTTGAGACATCTCACGATACTGTGTGTACCTCACATTGGTACACACACACACACACACACACACACATGTTTCAGAGGGTCTGCTTCCAGTTAAATATATTTACACTTTAAAACATGTCGTAAAGGGGAAGCAAAGCTTTACCCATGTCGAACCCAAGGGCAGGGGTGTGTGGAATACTAATGTGTGCCTGTCTGTGTGTTTGATGCCCAAGTTTGATGTGCTGTTGAGCACGCGCATGCAGACACGCAGACACACATATGTATGAAGACACATGCACACACAAAAACATACACCCACACACACACACACACGCACACACGCACGCACAGTTTTGTGCTGTTGAGCACGCATGCAGACACACATACGTATGAAGACACATGCACACACAAAAACATACACCCAAACACACCCACACACACACACACCCACACACACACACACACACACACACACACACACACACACACACACACACGCACGCACAGTTTTATGCTTGGGCCAAGTCCTGAGTGGCCCTGAAATGAGGCTCAACTCTGGGGAGGCCTACTGAGTTTACATTCCCTCTGTCTGGCGCTTTATGGTTTTGCCAGTCTGCGTCAGACACGTCAACTTCCATTGTCTCCTGAAGCGAGGGGCATCTTTGGTCTTCTTTGGTCTTTTTTCTAACCACCTTGTATAAGAATGTGGTTTTGTGTCTGACAAAGTATGATGTACAAAATATGCTAGAATGTTTTGTACTCTATATAATAATAGTAATAATAATAATAATAGATTTAATTTAAAAGCACCATTCTCAAACTCAAGGACACTGTACAGAAAACAAAGAGAAGCAGGACAAACAAACAATAACAGAACACAAATAGGAAAGAAAAAAAAATCTGAAAAGAAAAATGCTGTAAGATCTCAGGCAGCTGTGGGCAATAGTGTTACTCAGGATGCATGCCATGCTGTGCTAAGGCGAGTCTGAACAGATGGTTATGTGTTTATAAAGCTAATACTGTGTTGTTTGGATGTTTGGATGTGATCACACGTTCAGTTCAGGGTGTGTCATCCAAAGTACACATTGTGTACTAATAATAGTGGTCCCAGAGACATTGTTTCCATGTACATCTCAGCTACATGTTTAATCAAATTGAGATGGTAAACTCACTCCTCAAGTTCAAATACACCCACTCGTGCTGTTTAATTGCCAGTTTTCCAATAGCTGGTCAACATCGGTTAATTCGACATTCAATTGGAGGAACTTGAATTCCGGGGCTACTATTTGCAACAACTTGACGTCTGTTTCACAAGTAACGTGTGTGTAACCGAGTTGAGATTGTAAAACTCAACTCCTCAAGTTCAAATACCCCCACCCGTGCGGTCGAATTGCTAGCTTTTTTTATAGCGTAGCTAGTTTACATTGGGTATTTGAGGAGAACGTTGTGTGTTGGCAAGTCAGAGGTCGCAAGTTCAAGACACGGTCGGAGAAGCATGAATTGTGGGCCTACTGTTTGCAACAACTTGACGTCTGTTTCACATGCAGTTGTTACCTTGGAAACAATCTTCACGCCCATATCTCTCTCATTTCAGAGAGCCCAGCAAGATGAGATGGAGAAGATCGACAAGCACATCAAGTCATCCAAAGACAAGGACCAGGACGCAGTTAAACCTCTTGACAAGCCTGAGCAGTAAGAGCATTTATCTATCCTCTTTGTCAACCCTATCCTCCTATTTCCTGTCTTCTATCGCCTGTCTTCTGTCTCAAAACCTTCCCTATATCTCTACATGTTCTCTTTCAATGTCGTCACTTTTTGGACACGGGACATTAATATCTCTAGATGTTTAGCCTCAGGGGAGGCTGGTGGAGGTAGAAATGGGATTACGGGTTTATTCTAATGCATGGAATGGAATGAGGAGTGGTATCTCAAACACATTGTGATTGGTGTCAAACATCTCCGATTTCTGCCTCCACCAGCCCCCCCTGCTCTAAGTAGGTTTGAGTGTGTTCAGTGTCAAGTTGCTGTATGTCTTCTAACACTAAATTGAGGACAACACTAATGCTTTGACCTCTTCTTCTTCCTGTAGGTTTCTCTTTCAGTTGTCCCAAATTCCCAATTTCTCAGGCCGGGTGTTTTGCATCCTCTTTCAATCCACCTTTGTTGAATGTATCTCCTCTGTCCTTCGGAAAGTAGAAGTCCTTCAGAGAGTGTGTATGGTGAGTTTCTCTCTCTCTCTCTCTCTCTCTCTCTCTCTCTCTTTATCTGCAGAAAGCAAATGTATAGTACAGTATAGTATGTCTCATTCATACCAGATGCACCTCTCACAGGTCTCTTTTTTTCTCTCTCTCTCTGTCTACTTCTTCCTCTCTGTCTACCTACCTATTCTATTCCTTTCTTTCTCACCTTTTTGCTCCCTGCTCTTACCCGTCTACTCATAACTTCTCTTCTCCATTCGTCTCCCTGTGTCTCTGTGTTGTGTGCATCAGACTCTCCAGAGTGGTACGTGTGTAATGCAGATTTTAGGCCTGGTCTTGGCTTTCGGGAACTACATGAACGGGGGGAACCGATCGCGAGGGCAGGCTGACGGCTTCTCTCTGGACATCTTGCCCAAACTAAAGGATGTCAAGAGCAGTGTGAGTGTGGTTCAGGGTGGGGGTGGGGTGCAGCACAACATGACTCAGAATACAACCATCCATACTGTACTTTACGCTTGGCATCTGGTTGCAACAATAAGGTGTCTGGTGGCAAAAAAAAAACGTATGTTAACCAACAGTGATGGGGTTCAACAGTGATGGGGGATTATTAGACATTAGTGTGCCCATCAGTGGAGGTAGAAATCGGACGACAGGCTCATTGGAATGGAATGGAATGGAATGGGGAATGGTATCCAACATAATTTAATTAATTAATTTTGCCATTTAGCAGACGCTTTTATCCAAAGCGACTTACAATTACGAATTACAGGGACATTCCCCCTGGAGTAACTGAGGGCTAAGTGCCTTACTCAAGGGCACACTAGTAGTGGTGTGGTTTCAGGCGGGATTTGAACTCACAACCTTCCGATCACAAGTCCAACTCACTATCCACTAGACCACCACTACCCCCTGTGTACAACATGTGTTTTGGATACCATTCCTTATTCCGTTTCATGCATTACATGCCTCCCCTGGTGCCCGCCATGAAAGGGCAGTGGCCTGTGTGGCCTGTGTTTTGGATCTCAGAGGTGCCCGTGAAGAACATCATCCTTCTCTTGAGATCTCAGTTATGACAATCTCCCCAGCAAAGATGACTGTTGGGCTTGACTGCAGTGCTCTGCGGTGCTGTAACTTAGACTTCTAAGCACTCCTTACACATGTTGTCCTCATGCAAATCAAAAACAAATGTTTCCAAAATGATTATATTTATCCATATACACTCACCCAACACTTTATTAGGAACATTGGGAACATCCATGGACCCAACCTGCCCTTGTGTCAGCAGTCCAAGCTGGTGGAACTTTATTAGGGACATGATGCTGGGAGTAGCCATTAGAGGATGGGTAAATTGTGGCCATGAAGGGATGCACATGGTCCGCAACAACAACAACAACGACAACAACAATACTGTGGCATTCAAGCGATGATTGATCGGTATTAACAGGCCCAAAGTGTGCCAAGAAAACCTTCCCCACCTCATTACAACACCTAACTGAACGAGAAGGTGTACGGGTGTTCCTAATAAAGTGTCCGGGTGAGTGTATATAAAAATGATGAATGAAAACAAGGTTTTTCAGTTATGGATGTTCTCTTTGCAGGATAACTCCCAGAGCCTTTTGTCTTACATCGTTGCTTACTATCTAAGGCACTTTGATGAGGTATGTTTTTGTTCCTGTTTATTTGAATCACTTTCTGATTTCCCCTTGATTTGCTTAGATATCTTTCCAGCCCCCCCTTTTCATCCTCCTCCGCCTAGAGGACAGCATGGCTTATGCTTTATCACATTATTTATTTTTCTTTTCCTCATTTACAACAGAAAACGAATGTCTCGGCCTCGGTCCCGGCCCAGACCAGACCTGTAGTGTGTTAGCTGGCAACGGATCCAACGGATCTCTCGTGTAAATAATTAGGTTAGCCAGATGAGATGAACTCACCAGAGAGCGGGGTTGCCAAAGTCAACCTCCATGACATGGTTCTGGGATGGTTCTGGGGTTCCTAATGGCCTTGCGGTGATGTTGATGGACAGGATGGACGTATTCTGTAATTACGGCTCCTCTGTAGGAAACAGTCGTTCAGTGCGCAGGCGAGCTTATCTTATTTGGGAATGTTTGGACAACTGATAAGTAGGGCTTAAACCATCCATTTCAATCTTACCTGAGACGCTTGCCTGAGAGGGGTTCTTGTTTTTAAGGATGATCGACTTTGACATGACGTCTGTGTCTGTTGTGCGTGTGTGTGTTGTGCATGTGTGTCTGTGTGTGTGTGTGTGTGTCTGTGCGTGTGTGCGTACGTGTGCGTTGCCAGGACGCCGGTAAAGAGACCTGTGTCTACCCTCTCCCTGAGCCCCAGGACCTGTTCCAGGCTTCCCAGATGAAGTTTGAGGACTTTCAGAGAGATCTACGTAAGCTGAAGAAAGACCTCAACGGTAACACTGTCCCCCCCCCGTTCGTACATTTCCATGCCTTGAACTGTGTGTTTACAATACCAGGTAGTAAACCAGAATCAACCTGAATAGCCAGTTATGACAGGTGCCATACCATGTTTATGATACCATTGTGTAGGATTTATGAAAGTATAAATCATGCAATATCCAACCCTCTGTATCTCTTCGATGGAAACTTCTTCAAAGTGTGCCCAGCTATGGTCATGTTTGGATCACAGAACAGGGTCAGCAGATAGCATCTGTTTGTTGTAGGGACGACCAAACCAGAACCAGATGTGTTGTCAGGTCCGGACTCCAGTCGAATCCACAAGGCCTGCTTCTACTGGCTTCACAACGCAGGGCTTAAGAATAAGAACCAGAGATGGGGAGCTTCTCCTACCTCTGTACCCCAGCTAGGCTCACTCAGAGCAGGGCAGAAGACTAGAGAAACACCCCTATGCTAAGCAGAACCTCATCTTAGAAACCAAAGAGCCAGGATCTGAGGGTCTCATAGCAACAACACACAGAAGTAAGGAATTGGTGATATGGTAAAATGGTAAATGGACTGCACTTATAGTGCTCCAATTCCAAAGCACTTTACAATGGTCTCTCATTCACCCTTTCACACAAACATTCACACACCAACGGCGGCAAGCTACCATGCAAGGCGCCGGCCCGCTCATTGGGAGCAATTTGGGGCTCAGTGTCTTGCCCAAGGACACCTCGACACGTGGCCAGCCAGAGATTGAACTGCTGAACCGCTGACCTTGTGATCATTAGACACCGGCTCTACCTCCTGAGCCACAGCCACGATGATCTGTGCATGATCATCCGTGAATGAATGGGTTTCAACACTTGCCCTGTAAAAAGGATTATAGAGAGTAACTGTCCTCAGATCAGACTTGGCTAAGAAAGACTTTGCCAGGGTGGTGAAATGATAAACAAGAAGCAGTCATAATGAAGTGCGGAAACTAGATTGACATGCTTAAAACCAAAATCACTGGTTGAAAACGAATGTCCTGTGCAATGTACTGTGTAATGGATGAGAGGATGGGTAAGTAGTTGCGCTCATTGCTCAGTCGCAAGTTATTCGTCTCTTTCAACACATTCAGTGGGCTACAGGTGGTGAAACGTTACTGTTCAGTGTGTGTGTGTGTGTGTGTTTTCATTGCATCTCGTACCTCAGGTTCACTGAGCTGAACACTGAACATGAGGAACTTCTCTCGCCCTTGAGCACCATGTTGATCCTGAACGCCCAGCTGTGTGTGTGTGTGTGTGTGTGTGTGTGCGTGTGCGCGTGTGTGTGCATGTGTGTGTGTGTGTGTGCGCGTGTGCGTGTGTGTGTGTGCGTGCGCGCGCGTGCGTGTGTGCATGTGTGTGTGTGTGTGCATGTGCGCGTGTGTCCATGCCTCCTTGACGTGTGCGTGTCGATAAAGAATAATCACCCAAAGCGTGTCTGTTTTTTGGTCTGTAATGTTATACGCAGCGCGCTGCTAAACAGATCAAGTCTCCAGTCTGTGTTATCTTGCCAAATATTGTTTTTCCTTTACCATAATCAATCTTTTGAAGTCGCTTATTATTTGTAATTTGGAAAAGTGGAGTCTCCCACATGGTGAACAGTTGAACAGTTCAGACTGAACTGAACAGTTCCCTTACCCTACGCAGCATGCTAGCATACATAAATGCATCATCACTTACTGCAAGGCTCTCTTACCTAGAGGCACCAGCAAAGTGCTCTAACAGATGTGGGCTTCGATGACAGTTGTCTGCAGGGGTTTGGTTAAGTAGGCGGCCCACAGATATGTGCTCGGATGGCTGTCCCTCAGGACAACAGCTAGCTAGCTAACCTCCACAGAGAGGGGGGGGGGGGGGGGGGGGCGGGGGGAGACCATATGGTCGGACAATTAGCATCGGCTGCCTTGGAGAACTCTGGCATGCAGGTTATGGATTCATCATGGCCACTGATGGAGCATGACTCTGGGGTCCCCTCTGGGACATCCAAGGGGTCTGGAGGTTCCTTGGGCATCCCTCGTAGTAGCGGACATGGGGTGCATGCAGATGATTCAATTAAATGCTGACTTATTAGAGACGTAGCTGAACCAGGGTCTCTAACTGCTGACCAGGGGAGGCTGGTGGAGGTAGAAATCGGAGGACAGGCTCATTGTAATGCATGGAATGGAATTGGGAATGGCATCAAACACGTGTCATTCAGAATTTTAGCTTCATCATCTGCATGCATGGAATGGAATGAGGAATGGTATCAACGTTTGATACCATTCATCATTCCATTCCATGCATTTAAAAAAAATAAAAAAAATGGCATTTAGCAGACGCCTTTATCCAAAGTGATTATACAACAAATACACTTGTCTAAGTAAGTGAATCATCTATCCATCAGACATCGCAAGAAAAAAGTTTAAGTAATCTCTACTCGGGCCAGAGGCCATTGGCAGTCATAATGCTAGATAATAAAAAATGGTAATATACAGTAAAAAGAAAAAATTAACAGGGGGATAGAGCGTACTTAAAGCATACTTTCTTCTGCTTTTTTCTCCCCCCCAGCTTGCTCGTCAGAGACAGAGAAAGTGTGCCAGGTCTCCTCTGAAGAGCACCTGCAACCCTTCAAGGACAAGATGGACGCCTTCCTGAGCCAAGGTCAGCCATTTTAGCTCTAAGAGTGGGCCCAGGGCCAGAGATGAGATGTTGATTCCTACTGTTCTTAGAGCGACTGTATGGTAGCTAGATATAGCTAGGCCTGCCATGACTAATCCCTCAGGTATCCCCCCTGGATAATGTACAGTGTGAGGATACCTGACATGAGGACTCCATGTTGTCTAGAGCATAGAGATCAGTCGTCGATCATAACGCTATCTCTTCTTAAGTAGCTGTCCCGGCGAAGACGTCCTTCAGTCCTACTCCTGGTTAATGTTCCAGTGTTGGGAGAGAGCGGGCCATCATTCAACAACATTTCCATGAGAATTTCGGCTAATTCCAGACTGTATTGAATAACGCATGGCTATTGTCTCAACCTTGTCTTATCTGTTTTGATTGGTTTCCGTAGCACTTGGTAGCTCAGGCTCTGACCTCAGGCTTTATCTTTCAAAACAAACTTATCTCAAAGCAGCCATCCAGCTAGACCAAAACATTATACTGTACCCAACCCAGGCCTGGTTAGACAGACAGTGCATCATTGATATAGATAAGACATTACATAGTGAAATAGTAGTTGTTTACTAGAAATGTGGTCATCAGGATATAGTAACTAATTGTGTGGAATCCTTTGGAGTAAAGTGTAACCAAGTTGAGATAGTTGAACTTGGAAAAAGCACTGTTGAATCGCTCGATTTTCAGTGGCATAGCTGGATAACATTGGGTACTTGAGGAGACATGTTGGCACAATTGTGTTGGCAATCCAGAGGTTGCATGTTCGAGATTCAAACAGAGCAATTCAAAATGCAATGACTGTTTGCAGCAAGTTGACGTCTGTTTCATTAACACTACATTATAGTCAGAGAGAGCACCGAACTAGCTCGCCTCCCAATAGTTTCTCTCTCTGCCATTTAGTTCTCACCTCCTCCCCTCCACGTTCCCTTTTTCAACCCCCTTTCCCTCTTCCTCTGCCAGTGGAGGCTACTGGATGTAGAAATCGGAGGACAGGCTCAGTGTAATGAATGGAATGAGGAATGGTATCAAACCTCCATCATCAGCCTCCCTTGTTCTGCAACCTCGCCAGAAGAAGCCGCATTCTCTCCATCACTCTCTCTCTCTCTCTCTCTCTCTCTCTCTCTCTCTCTCTCTCTCTCTCTCTCTCTCTCTCTCTCTCTCTCTCTCTCATATCAGGACCTCAAATAAACACTTTGTGGGGGTGTTTACCTAGAGTGCAGTTAAAACAGGCATGATGAATTAGTAGTGGAACAAGCACTAATGATGAACCCACCTAGCACGTTCCCTCTACGGAAGTCCGTGTTTGTTTTTGTTCGACTGCAGTGTGTTTTCTATCACCCTCGCTCTCCGAACGTTTCCACAGGCTGCCCTCGAGGACGATATATCTTCACCCCACATCTCACCCACTCTAACTCACTTAGGAAGATCTGTCCAAGTGCATTGACATGCGACCTGCATAAAGTACTGCAAAGTATTCGAAGTTATCTTAGGTATTACGCCTCTTGATTTGGTTTTGGGTTAGCACTTTTGGGATTATTCCATTGGCAAACTAAACAGGCCCTGCATTTGAAAATATTTGGCAATAGTCATTAGTATAGTAGACCAATATACAACAGAATATTACTTAATATTATTATTATTATTAATAATAATAATAATAATAATAATAATATGTAACTGCTATATAACTATAGCATGCAGAAGGTATCAAAGGTGTGTTCTGGAAAACCTTGTCAGTGCATCTGTGAAGTTATGGGTGGTGGTACTCATTTTAAATTCCCTGGCTTTTGCGGCTTTTGATACGCCATAACTTCTCACTTAAAACCTAGTTTTTCGTCATTAATTGACATATGTGTTTGACCCAGTTCCAGAGGCTACAGTTTCAGAATGTTAAGCTCATCATGCCGGAACATAAAATAACCAACTCTCCATGTACTCTAAAGATCTACAACCATAACTCTATTCTGATATTGTGATCCACTTCAAACAATGTGGTTGGCATGCTTGTTATAATAACATGTCAAACGTCTCTCTTAATGTTCCTTTGGCTTTGTGTCAGGCCTCCATTTCTACAACTCGCTGGCCCCTTCTCAAGTGCTTTTGTATTCAAATGAGAGCTATAGTAATCTGTAGCACATGTTGTCCCTCCGTGTCACTCACTGTCCTGTACTTGAGTCCCGGTTTAGAGAGAGAGAGAGAGAGAGAGAGAGAGAGAAAGAAAGGAAGAGAGAGTGGGAGAGAGAGGGAGAGAGAGAGAGAGAGGGAGAGGGAGAGGGAGAGAGAGAGAGGGAGAGGGAGAGAGAGGGAGAGGGAGAGGGAAAGGGAACGAGAGGGGGGGGTTGTATAGGATGAAAGCATCTCTCAGAAAGAAATATTGGGTTTTCCTCTTTGATGCAAATGACGATGTTGTCCTCAGAGGGCGGAATGTTCGTTGTTACACGGACATGTGACTCAGACGGCTCCAGACGGATTTCGCTGGGTGGGTGCTTCCTGCGGCAGAAAAAAAAAAGAGAAGAACAACAGCAATGTCTTATTTTTGTTATTTCTATAATTTCTAAAGCCTGGGGTTAAACAGTTTCTGGCTCCACAGTTTCGACCACTCTTGTTTATTTTCTGACCATGAAACTAACCACAGAAAAACAGTGGAAGCCGACTCGTAGGAGCTCCACTGTTTGGTCTAGCTCGATTTTCCCCGCTCGTTTTCACAAATTCTCATGCATGCAAGCCTTTGATGAAGCCTGTATGCCTCTACAGGACACTGGCCTTGTGATAATTTGTTTCTGATGGACATAGAGATAAGAAATACTGGTTCCATTACCTCTCTGGTCCTGACTACTGCATTGGCCAGTAGGGTTGTCTCTTGAGGAAGTATGTGTAGTGTAGAGCCTTAAGCTCAATGCACACGGCGTGCGATTTTGTCGCACCGCCGAATTCGATTCCATTGTTTTGAATGCATCTCAATGAGACAATGCACATGGCGTGCGATACGATATTGTCGCACGACAACATTCGATTCTCCATTCACATTGTGAATTGAGAATCGAATGTAGTCGTGTGACAATATCGTATCGCACGCCGTGTGCATTGGCCTTTATAGGTCGGCACTTACAATAAGAAGATTTGGAATCCGGGTGTGACTTTTGAAACAACCTAGCAACTAAACATTGCAACCTAGCAACTCGATATAAAACCTCTTTTTAATTGGCTAAACTGACAAACAGACGTTTGGAAAGTTCAATCAGTTTTGTTCGTAAAAAGCTGCCAAAATGTCTTGAGGGTTTAATAACATTGTAATACATCTACGTGGTTTGTCCGCCTTCAATAAAATGTGTTTCATTTAAATCGTAATTTATTTTGTTGATGATACTTTTATGGGGTACTTCTGTGGTATGATATGACGAATTATAAATCATTGCGTTCATGTTTTAGATTTTGAGACCCATTGACATGGATTTTGATATTGTGCTGTTGCATCCAATCAGATGTCATCTGATGTCATCTATTGTTCCCGGATCTCTGATTGATTATCGATGAGCAAACAGGAAGCAGATGTACATGTAAGAGAACAGACCGTTTATAGGATGATTTAGTTCAGGGAGCCGTGGTCCAATGTGACGGTCCCATCCGCAATGTCAGTGCTCCTTAGATGTGGCTCTGGCTTCAATTATACGGAGCGATCTGATATTCCCTGGATAAAGGCAAACCGGAGGCCCATGCCAAGAAAGATTCCCGACCCGTCTGCTGCCGTGGATGTCTTGGAAAGCAATGAAAAGGCTAAAGGTCATCTCCGATCAGTTAATGGTTTTAGACTGCTACAGCTAAAGAGATCATCCCTTGAAGACAGTACTGAAAACATCTCTCAAGCCATATTTACCATATAGCACTGGGCTCTCGTATCCCCACTTAGGAAGTATATGGAAACAATCATTGGCAAAGTAATATTCAGTGAAACTAAGAAAAACATTGACAAGATGTTGGTTTCCAGTTGGCTTCAAGACCACGATTGTTATGTTTTTTTTTCGTAGGATAAGGAAAGCAATATCGGAGAGATAATATAACCTGATATCCCGTATATTTCTCCAGAAATGTGAACAATTAAGCAAAGGATATTACGCAAAACGAAGGCTTAGGATATCTTCTGGAATTCCACTGTCTGTCTTAAGCCTGGGCCACACCGGATACCTCTACCTCAGCAGCGCGTGTGCGTTTTATTTTGCCGCCCATGTTAACAGGTTGGAACAGCCTTGCAGCCTTACAGCTTGAGCCACGGCTGCTTTAACCTGTTAACATGGGCGCCGAAATGAACACACGCGCTGATGAGGTAGAGGTATCAGGTGTGGCCCAAGCACTTTCAGAAAGTGGTTCTGCTGTCTTATACCATGGTTTATAGGAGAGATTCAGTCTTACAATGCTGGCGTATAGCCTGAGAATTTGGCTGATGATGGCATGTGTGTGGTACAGTATGAATGAATGAATGAATGAATGAATGGTCTTTATTGTCATTGCTATAGTACAGGTACCAAACAACGAAATTTGGGAGGGGTGGCTCCCCTGGTGCTAGGAAAGAAAAAAAAAAGAAGGGAAAGGAGCTGGTTTACATAAATAAAGGCTATGTACACTATCCACTATACTATACTGTACAGATAAAACGACTAGGGTTGTCATATTACACATAGTGTTATTGCACATTCATTTAAAGTGTCGCAGTTTGCAGGCTTGAAATGTACACATTTGTGCCTCAGCACTACACCTGATTTTTTCAATCCAGCAGCTGCCATCAATCTGTCCAGGGCCCAGAACCTAGGTCTTTGCTGTGTTCAGGGCCTGGATGGCCCTGGGGTAGAAGCTGAGCTTCAGTCTGTTTGTCCTTGCGGCCATGGTCCTGTACCGCCTTTTTGAGGGCAGCCGGGCAAAGTGTTCGTACCCAGGGTGGGATGGGTCTCTGGAGATCTTGGAGGCCTTCCTGAGGCAGCGTGTGTTGTACAGCTCTTCCAGAGAGGGGAGGGGGGCGCCGGTGATCTTCTGGGCTGTTCTCACGACTCTGTAGCGCATTTCTCTCTGCGGTTGTGCAGCTGGAGAACCAGTTGCAGATGCAGTAGGTGAGGATGCTCTCCACTGCGCAGCGGTAGAAGGCCACCAGTATCTCCTGCTTGTTGTGTTCCTTCCTGAGGACTCTCAGGAAGTAGAGCCGCTGTTGTGCCTTCTTGATGATGGCTGCTGTGTTGTTCTTCCAGGACAGGTCATCCTGTATGTGCACACTGCACCCCCAGGAATCGGAGGGTTGAGACTCTCTATCCATGTGTGAAGTCCTGTTTGAACTGGTGGAAGCCATTCTACCGCTATGACAAATATAATAATAATAATAATAATAATGATAATGATATTCTCATCAGTAAAGTTATACATGCGATATGTTTTCACTTACAGCGAAAACTGAGCTGGAGGCAGAAGAAACGCATCTAGCGGACACCCAGAAAATGTAAGAACAAACAAAGTTGATCAACTTGAAATGTATTCAAAGAAACTGTCCAGATTGTCTTTCTGTGCAAAATACAGATGCCCAAGACAGTATTGATTAACTGTTTTCCGATCTTAGGATCATGATCGTCTTTGGCCTATGATAATGAACATGTTCATTGTAATGCATGGAATGGAATCAGGAAAGGTTACTATTCTATGCATTGAGCCAATGTCTACCTCCACCAGCCTCTCCGGATCCTTAGCATACGTGGTTGTGTATGTGTGCCTCATACTGCAGGTTCTGTGTTAGACTGATGGCCCCAGTGTCTGTGTTGTTTATCTAAGCAGAGCGGGAGGAGACAGCCGTGGCTCCAGACTTCTGTTAACACTAGCTAGGAATGTTTACAGCAAACTCCAAACATCGAGTCCACAACCTGTCCAGAGTACTGATCAAGCGCAAAACCAGGACATTTATCACTTTCACTTCTGCACTCTTTCCTCTTTCTCTACGTGTATCTTTCTCACCTTTATGTCTTCCGTCCTCTCTCTCCTCTCTCCTTTTCCCTCTCTCTCTCGCTCTCTGTCTCTGCCACTGTTTCTCTCTCTCTCTGTCTCTCTCTCTGTGTCTCTCTCTCTCTCTCTCTCTCCCTGTCTCTGTTTTTCTCTCTCTCTCTCCCTCCATTCCACTCACCTCAAAGAGTTTGTTTCAGAGAAGTTTCATTTCCTTTAAAGGGTTTACTTTTAACTCCTAGAATTTAATCTGCGTGGAAGAACAATCTGTTTCGCCGTATCGACTTAGAAAAGAATTCAATTTTGGCAGTTATAATACACTTTCATATTTTAATAATACCCATTCATCTTAAGTTAGCATTCTCACATATCACTATTAGTACTTGCATGTTTTTGTGAAATGGTCTTATTTTTCTAAGCTTAACTTTCGCATTTGGCACATTTTATGATAAGCCGATCAGTTTTCGCGATGACTTAAATAAACGTAAACGTTTCTCTGTAATCTGGTGTTGTGACGTGTTGGTTTTGATGTCATGTTTTGCTTCTCCGTCCTTAGTTTCATGGAGCTGAGCGTGTTCTTTTCCGTCAAACCCAAGGGGGGGGAGAAGGAGGTCTCTCCCAACACCTTGTTCTCTGTGTGGCATGAGTTCTCCACCGACTGTAAAGAGCAGTGGAAAAAGGAAAACAAGCTGATGTTACAGGAACGGTAAGGAGTCATCGTGGAGGTGTTCTTCAGGCTACACTGTCCTATCATATCTACAACAGGGGAGGCTGGTGGAGGTAGACATCGGAGGATGGGCTCATTATAATGCATGGAACGGAATTAGTTTGATACTATTCCTCATTCCATTCTATGCCTTCCATGCATTACATTGAGTCTGTCCTCCAATTGCTACCTCCACTAGCCTCCACTGGTCCCTTAATCCATAGTATCTACAGTATGCATACATATATACCATACGTCATTGTATCTACAGTATGCATACATATATACCATACGTCATTGTATCTACAGTATGCATACATATATACCATACGTCATTGTATCTACAGTATGCATACATATATACCATACGTCATTGTATCTACAGTATGCATACATATATACCATACGTCATTGCCCGGGACATATGGACAAAGGCCCGCACGCACCAGGAACGTTTTGTTTTCCCTTCATCAGACACATTATCTTGACGTTGCATCTGTCAACTGAGTGTGTAGAATGGGGAATCACCTTGACTGAGGTCAAATTCAAAACTCCTTTGGATATCTTGTATGCTTCCCCTTTCAAAGGGCTGTTTGTTGTAACAAGAAGATGCTGTGGCAACAGATAGTCTATCAACAGTTCTCCTCTCACCCCCTTAACACAGTATGCAGTACACACATCACTCCAACAGACCATCATTCTTTCATTTTGACTCCCATATATAGTACTGTAGGTGTTAATTGTCTATTTCTGTGAGAAGTGATTTAAACTCTACTTGTGAGGTCTGGTATTAAGCTGCAAGTTAGGAGTCAACGATGAATTTCTACATTTGGAAAGATGCCTAAAAACTGGTCAATAGATCATATCAGTCATACAAATTCATCGACAATGACTGTATGTGTGGTTTAACCATACTAATGAAAAGACCACAAGAGTCACTCACTTATCTTCCCGTGGTTTGATGGCTATGTAGATACCATTTATAAGTAATATAATATCATTATAAGCTAATGAAATGTTTTCAGTTTCGCTGAATATAGATTTGATTATGATATGCATTTGTAAAATAAACGGGAATGTCATGCGCTTTGCTTATTCAGTAGGAAGATATGATAAGATATGATAACAGGTTTGTAAGAAGAAACTCTTTGCCCTTGTTTTATCATAACAAAAAATGCATGTACAGTGCAGTCCCCCATACTCCAACAGGGTGATTCCCAGTGTTACAGTGTTAGTTCACTGGTCTAGAATGTACCTCCTCACCATCATACATTTTGGCTTGTAACCAGCCGTGTCACTGTCTGGTTTGGAGCTGTCTCAGTACACTAATTGTGGGGTTAAGCGGGGATTGGAACTCACAACCTTTCGGCTTACAAACCCGGCTAGCCATAGCTACTGCACAAGAGAGGTAACTCCCTTGGCAGAGAAGCTAACAGACCTTAGAGTCATTACAGTATGTTAGACTGAGACATTGTGAATCAGAGGGAACGGTATCACGTAACTTTCTCCTACGTAAACACCACAAACTTAAGCCCAGCCTGGAGAATCTCACCTGAATATGCTGTTGATGTTCATCTTCTGCAAAAAAATGCTCATCTCAGGGGAGGCTGGTTGAGCTTGAAATCCGATCACTGGTTCATTGTAACGCGTGGAACAGAATGACAATGAGGCATCCTCTGGTTTCTACCTCCACCGGCCCCCCGCTGATGCATCTCTAGGAGAGGGTACATTTGCAATTCCAAGTGTGAGTGTGTACATGTCCGTCTCAGTTGTTGGTCCCCTTTCAGGTTGAAAATGGCAGAGCAGAGCATCAAACAAGCCAGGGAGAAGGCATCATACAGCGTGAAACCCAAACACGCTTCCGGAATAGTGAGTAGGAAGCTCCGTTCTTTTTCAGTTTTGTCTTACTTTTTCCCCTCACTTTCTCTTCCCTTTACCATAACTGTTCCCCTTTCCAATACCTCCCTTTCTTGGATTTTTGCACTTTCTCTCTAGTATCTCTTTGTACCAGCGGAGGCTGGTGGCTGGTGGCTCATTGTAATGCGTGGAATGGAATGAGGAATGATATTTGATACCATGCCATGCATTATATCTTATTTCTACCTCCACCAGCCTCCCCAGGTCTGTTTCAATGTCCTTCCTCATCCGTCACTCCCCCCCTCTCTCCCTGTGAGTAAGTGCAGCATTTAGTGACATTCAGTGTGAGCATGCCGAGACCAGACCTGGGCAAAATGCATTTGAATATTTGAAACTTTTGAATATTTTACAAAAATAAAAAACACGGTGTTTGAATTCCTTGGCAAGCACAATGGACACACTGGAACTGTCTCAGAAGTGCCAATGATGGATTCATGGCCACCTGAATGAAGCACACTTCACACACGTTTTTAACAAAGATTTGAATCCATTATGAATATCTTTTGCTCAGGTCTGGCAGAGACATTGTAACTCATATGGACCTGCTCTGTGTTCCACAGAAAGCCAAACTGGGACAGAAGATCTGAGTCTTTGTGTCTTTGGAAGTCTTATCCAGGACCACTTTGCACAAGTGAGATCAACACAATGTAATGTGGCTGTTCAGCCCATTGTCTTTCCATCATCGTTTCTGTTCTGTTTTTCTCTTTCTGTGTTGTTCTTTCATTTGACTTCAGTGTTAGGATGTCCAACCTGGACATCATTTAGTTTGATAACAATCTGTACTAGAATGAGTCATTCTGTGTTTACTTAATACGTATGGCTGCCCAAAGAAAGTATTACAGATTGAATTGAGACAGCTTTTGAGACAGATTTCTTTTGAGATAGCTGCTTGGAATATACATAGTTTTTCAACATACAGTGACCAAATAATATGTAGTGGTATCCACTACTCAGTCTATCCCTGTAGTATGTCAAAGAGGACACCAATTGTGTTTTTACAAAGAATAAAAAGCCATCAAATCACTTCTTTCCATCGTTGGAGGCTGATGAAGGACAGACATGGGAGGACAGACTCCGTGTAATGATATGATACCATTCCTCATTCCTTACCTTTCATGCACTACAATGAGCCCGTCCTCTAACTTCTACCTCCACCAGTCTCCGCTGCTCTCCAACACCTTCCATTGAAGCATCTGAATTCTGAATTGAATTCTGCTAGTTAGCCTGCCAGACAGCAAGTGCCTTACAGCACACTGAAGTAGCCCAAACTGCGACATTCAATAAAATAATTGCTTTAGAGATCATAATCTGTATAGAAACCTGTCCTGCGTTGTCAAAAACCTGAAATGTGACAATCATAAGACAATGATTAAAGTTGAATATAGATGGATGATACAATAGAGGTTATTGTGATGAGTTTATTATGAACTACTGCACATTGAGCTTAGCTGCTAAGGAATATTTCTGCCATCAGGTTAGTCTATATTCTTTTTTAATTATTATTCAAATGGACCATACATGATTTGGAAAGTACTGATTTTGATCTGATATAGACGGACCATCATTATCATCTATGTTTGTGATATGCAATCGGTATGATGTGACTTATCCTTCGTCGTCTGTATGTGTGACTTGCTCTTCTGTTGAAGCATTTTAGAGCTGTTTGGTGACTGTGTCCCCGTGTGCAATAACAACATGGTTTTGACTGAACGCCTTTGTTCCTGATAGAATGTAATTTATTTGAAATAAATAATAATAATAATAATAAACTGTTGTCAGTTAAAAAGATGTCAGTGTTGTTGTTTCTGCCATGTCTAGCATCAAGTTAGTCAACTACAATACTGTACATTATGTGCAGTCAAACACACACAGATGTTTTACACAAAATAGATTTAATATATAGTCTTATCTTTTTGACGTACAGTACACATGTATATTCTTATGGTACATCAATTAAACACGATATAACAATATATAATTTCTTTAATGAATAAAGTTTGATATGTGTGAATTGTTTCACGTGACGCTTGAATCCACAGGTACCGGTAGATACATAGTTAGCTAGCATTAGCTAGCCTCTGAGGATATCCCTGTCTGAACCCTCAGTGGCTACTTAGTGTCCCCTGGTAGACCCAGTCTATATCACTGCTCTGGTCATAACGGATAGTGGAACTCATGCGTGTATTGAGCAGCTCTTAGACCCTATTTGCAGCTGGCACAAAACGAACGTCCAACGAAGTCCAAACACAGGCATATTGACAATTTGTGTCAGCAGTCTGGTGAATAATACCACCATCTCGTCTGCATTCAGGTGGGTGGAGTAGCGGATAATAGAGGCTTGTTCATGACACTGAGAAGGTCAAGTGCCATCTGGTGCACTGAAAAATTCTGGCCTTGAAAATAGCACAGATATTTCAGACACACTCCATAGAGGCACCACTAGCATCCCTCGCCAGTGCCGTGTTTGTGCTAAGACCGTTTTTTGTACGGTTACAACCTTGTGTCTATTGGTTCATATACTCAGTATATCTCCTCTAAAAGTCAAACGCACCAGTTCGTAGATGTGTTGTAGCAAGGAGCAGATGGTAGTAAACAATAAAGTCTTAAAGTGAGTTGATAATCAAAAGACCCAAGTGTCTTCATGTGGTCAAATGACTTGGACTCAAATTTGTTGTTGATCGATGCAAAAAAAAAAAAAAAAAAGTTTTACAAAGAGAGGGATGAAACATGTCCAGCTTCCCCAGCCCCTTCTCCAGTGGTTGTTGTACATCCACTGGTCTCTTCACTGAACGTTAGAATAGCTTTGTCCATGTCGTCACCCATGGACCACAGCTCTCAACTGCATCTTCTGGGGGCAAGGGAGGTTGATAGGGGTAGAAATCGGAGAGTGGTCTCATTGTAATCTCCTCATTCCATTCCATTCCAATGAGCCCGTCCTCCCGATTTCTACCTCCACCAGCCTCCCCTGTTCAAGGGTCATTTTCTTGGGAGGCCTGTAGACATAATGTACGTAGTCAAACGTCCCTGTGATGGTGACATAATCCCATATCTCTCCTGTTAGGAGAATGACGGCCTCGTCCCCGTCTTGTCCACAGTCCGTTTCTATTCAGATCACGGTCATGATGGCCTCCACAGTCTGGGTTTACGGCGCTACAGTCACATTCACAGTCTGGTTTGCCCTTCTCTTCCTCCTCCTCCTCCTCCTCCTCCTCCTACTCCTCACAGTTTTCCCGGACCGCCGACGTCCACCGACATGCAGCGGCACTGTTTGACGCGCTGCACCTTGCGGTGACGGAAGGCGGGCTGCAGGCCCGGGCACTCCAGCTGGACCGTGAGCTGGGTGACCCGGTGCGGTCTGCAGAAGGAGCACGACTGGAACGGCTCTTGGGCCTTGTTGTGGCTCCGCCGGCCCCCCTGGCCCCCCGTGCTAGGCCCCATGTGCCGGGGGATGTAGAAAGAGTTACACTGGCCGTAGCAGAAGCGGTTGACCACCGTCCGGCTGCGGCAGCCCGCCTCGCTGACCGTCTGGCGGAGGGGCTGCGTCTTGCACCAGTCGCGTCGGAGGTACCGGCGCTCCGTGACGACCAGGGCCTCCCGGCTCGACGACAGGACGTCGGGTTTCTGCGTCAACAACAGCCGCTGACGCTCCGACAGGCCGCCTTTGGTCTTGTATGGGGAGGGGATGGAGCCCTGGGGGCGGGGCTTCCTGGTTTCCATGGCGATGCAGAGCACCCCAGCCCATAGCACTAGGAGAGTGAGTCTCCAGAACATTCTGAGAGAGAAGAGAGAGAAATCAGTTACGTAACTGTTAAACCTACTAGAGCAGGGGAGGCTGGTGGTAGAGATCGGAGGTGAGGCTCATTGTGCATGGAATGGAATGAGGAATGGTAATTCCTCAGTCCCGGTCCATGCATTATTACAATGAGCCTCTCCTCCGATTTCTACCTCCACAAGTCTCTCCTGTACTAGAGGTTTGAGAAGAGTTTTTACTGCAACAGAGTTATAAAACAGTGAACAGGATCTTTTCAGAGTCTTTCTATTTTGGCTTGAAGATGGGTCTACTACTGTATATCTACCGATCCCACTCACGCATGTTTGTTTTTGGTGTGCGTATCTGTGTGAGTGTTTAGTATGTGTATCTCTGTGAGTGTCAGTGTGTATAACCGTACCGAAACTGCCTCGTCCTCCAAGGAAATTAATCTATCATCTGCGTCTCCATTCGTCAACATCTCGGTGTCGTTACTTGTATTTGCTTTCTTCTCAGCTGCACAACTCCTCTAACAATAAACACGTCTTGTCATCAAAGGAGGCACTTAAACACCCATAACGAGAAAGGGAAGTTGATTTTATTGGTCTCGTCGCCGGGTAAAATAATTAGGGCTTTGCTTACTCTAGTCGTAAACTATGCCACAGATATGTAAACATGCATTAGAGGGAACCATCTGAATGTTATTAGGGTTAGGGGTGGATGGGGGGGTGGAGGAGGGTGCCCTGTGGGTCCCCATCTCCATACTAGGACCAGGCAGAGTGAACTGAACTGAGAGTGACCTGGCAGGGCTCTGGCTCTGCAAGTGAGATATGTGACAGAGATGAAACCTTTCATAAACACACACACACACACACACATACGCACGCACATCACCTACACGCACATGTACGCACACACACATATACAGCCACGCACACATGCATGGACACACGCACACAGGCGCGTGTGCGCACACATACCTTTCTTAAACACACACACACACACACACGTCTAACTTTGCTGTTGAGGTTGCTCTCTCATTTCAATACCTTTGTATTCAGACTACAGAGGATTGCTGGTATGTATCATATGTACATAACTGTCCAAGCAAGTACATTTTTGACCATCACTCAGGCATCTTTGCAACAGATGTTGTTCTTTAAGAGTATTGCATGACATTTCAGTCAGAATCCTGAATGTGAACCAACTGCCTCAAGGCCTTTGGCCGCTCCTGTTCCCCCCAGTCTTTTTTGCTATGCAAACTTTTGACATCCTCTTTCCATTTCCCTGGACTTGGACTCACTTTGATGGCGGACAAATGGCTTTATCATAATCCACTTTGGGTTTGTGTCTCGGCTCTGTTTCTGCTCTTGACCCCGGGTCATGGCGGTTCTGCCCTGTTAAGCACCGAGTGCTGTCTCCGTCTCAATGTAACTGTCCCAGTGCTTAAACTGGTAATCTACAGAGCAGCTGTGGCCACTGGGTCTCTTACTACTGAGAGGGTAATGAAGTGGACTCAGGAACCAGGAGGGTAGTGGAGAGGTGTGTGTGTGTGGGGGGGGGGGACACTCAGAGGATGGTTGGATGGTGGTGGTTACAGGAGGGGAGGGGAGGATGGGAAGGGGGGGGGCGGTCAGTCATACTTCAACAGTCCTATAAAGAGCCCTGGGGATCCTCAAAGACTGAATGACAAGACACCAGCTTCACCATGGAGACACCAGCTTCACCATGGATGCTGGTCTCAGAGGATGTGGGACAATGGGTAAGTTACTGTAGTCTCTGTGTTGGATAGCTTACTGTGTTGGTCTCTATGTTGGTCTCTGTGTTGGTCTCTGTGTTGGTCTCTGTGTTGGTCTCGGTGTTGGTCTCTGTGTTGGTCTGGGGAGTTGGATAGCTTATTGTGATGTTCTTATAGGACTTAGGACATTGGGTAGCTTTACTGTGTTGAACACCTCAAGCACTGTAGTGCCTAACTACACTGGGAGAACAGTATCATGAGGAAATAAGAGACATACACAAACAGACCAGAAAAGAAAAGACCACACAGCATCCCAGATGAATCATGCTGTTTCCTTCCGGCCCTGGCTGTATCTTAAAGTCATGACCCTATTTTGTCTTCGAAATGTCTCTCAACTCCGGTGACTACTGATGTAAATGGATGAATCCCATGGTCATGGACAGTATGTATGTATGCTTCCTTCTAATGTCTCCCCTTCATTCGAGAGGACTGGCTCACATCTAGGTCTGCTGACTTACAAGGCCCTAGGGGGGTTGGGGTTTGGGGGACGTCCTGACTGTGTACACAGCAGATGACAAATGGCTTATACAGTCGCTGCCTCGGTCCCTCTCCACCTCCAAACTCTGCCTAAGTACGATACCGCCGACCCTGCCAGCTATCCTCATCAATCTCCTGGCAAGACAAATTGCGGTTTCGTGGGGGCGGAGGGGAGGTAGGAGCTTGGTGGGGGTGGGGGTGGTTAATGATAGTGTACAGAGAGAGAATGTTGGAAAACAAAACAAACTATTTAGTCTTGACTGTGCTTTGCTGCCCCCTGCACCCACTCCCACCCACCCACCCCCCCAACCAATCGTTGTGGAGTTGTTGAACCGGAGACCGCGGTTTGTATATTAATGCTGATACAAAGCAGAACTGCACCATGCTATCTGTTTCACTGTCTGGTAGGACCAGTGGTTCACAACTATACACTGGCTATGTTTTATCAGAACCACAAATCGATGGGGTTCTAGATAGGGCTTTGCTTCACTGGACTGTGGCAGACCCTGGGTCCACAAATAGTGGAACAACTGTATTTCAGAATAACAATAACTTATTGGCAACCCTGCAAATTTGAACTGTGATATCTATCACAATAACACATTCCAGTAACTCCACCTGAATGGACTGATGCTTGGGGGGTATTCCATGAAACTCGATTACAGGTAATTCAGGCTTGTTTTCATAATTCACGATAATTTCAAATCAAGTTCCATTCCCTGTTGCTATGCAACCAATCCTTCGGAACAAACCTGGTAGCTACCAGGTTTACGGTCTGGTTTAAGTTAGATGTGCGTCAAAAATGTCTCACAGGTGGAAACTAAATCCCGAACGACAGTTCCTCAAGTGTCTTTTTGGAAATATTAGGTCCCACCTTTTACGAGATAGATAGATAGTTAAAAAGGTGTAAAAAGATAGGTATGTGTATCAGCTTGCATCAAAAATAGCAGAGAGTTGTGTCTGGCACGGGGGTTAAGGCAGCCAGCTAGCAATCAGAAGGTTGCTGGTTTGATCCTTGCCTCAGGAGAGAGTGGTTAAGTTTAATTTAATGTTTCTTTTTCTGACATTTAACAGAAGCCTTCATGCAAATCGATTTACAATAAATACATTTGTCTAAGTAAGTGAATCATCTATCCCTCAGTAATCATCAAGACATAATAATCTATGCCATATCCAGGGTCCAGTTACAATGCTAGAAGAACATCATTTACTAGTCCACTAGGTGGAATACCCCGCTGGACCACAGGACCAGCGACTGTACTAGAGAAAACCAACAATGCCAGTTCATAGGCCAACAAATAATAACCAGACTGTATTTAAGAATCCCTTGCTAATTGTCAATTACTGTATGTAGTCACTAATTAGCTTTAAATAACCCTGAACACAGATCTTAAAGGTGATTGACCTTATAAGAGCAAGAACACACACACATATACACACAGAGCCTCACACAAACAGACACACGCACACACACATACAGAGAGAGAGAGAGAGAGAGAGAGAGAGAGAGAGAGAGAGAGAGAGAGAGAGAGAGAGAGAGAGAGAGAGAGAAGAAAAACTCAAATGTTTTTGCTTGAAACCAATTACCAATCATTAATGGAAAGCATGTTATTATTTTCTCCATTTGCAACTTGTGTTTTCTGAAACTGGCCTCTAGTGGCTCATTACCAGAGAAAAGGTTTTTGGGTGGATGTGTCAAATGCCAACATGTCATGAGGGGGCCCAAAGCTGTTTGGACAATCATTTGTCACCACAATCCATCTTCATAATGAGTACCAGCTGAGAGATGTTCCCCTGCAGTTTGGAGAGGGTCTGAACCCCTCAGTACGTAGTAGAAGAGATGTACTGTACCGATCCTGCGCGGATCAGTGACGGGACTGTGCCCTGCAAGGGAGGCTGGTGGAAGTAGAAATCGGAGGATGGGCTCATTGTAATACATGGAATGGAGTTGAGATTGGAATGAAATGAAAGGCAATGATATCAAACACCACGTGTCTCCTCAGATGTCTTCCTCCACCACCCGCCCCTGCATGGTACAGGGAGAGGCTGTACTTTGTCACACAAACGGTCCTTTTGTTTCCTGTCTTAATTTCTCGTTTTCTCTCCTACTGGGAGGTAGATATGAAGGCTCCATCTAACTAGTTGTGTTGTTTGACCATGAATGCTGGTGACTCCTAAGTTCGAGTAACGATGTCTAAGATGAAAGGTGTGTGTATGTGTGTGTGTGTGTATGTGTGTGTGTGTGTGTGTATGTTTATATTGAACACCAGGGCTAACAACAGCAAGGTGGAGCAGTCACCATAGCAGCAGTAAGCAAGTTAGCTCAAAGCATACAGTACATACACTCACATACATGCACATTCTCACACATACATGTACAGACAGGCACACACACACACACACACACACACACACACAACCTGCTGTAATTACTCCTCTACAATGTGATCATCTAATATATGTACATATATTAGATGACCAACTGTCACACCTTATGACTTATTACCAATTGTCACACCTCTACCTCACCTTCTCATATCAGTCTAAACAGCTGTTAAGTTCAACCGTTCATAAAGTTTTACTGTGTTATGGTCAATGAGAGCTCTCTCTCTGACACACTGTACATACTGTACTTGACCCGGGGAGGCTGGTGGAGGTAGATATCCAAAGGATGGGCTCATCGTAATGCGTGGAATGGAACTAGGAATACAATGAGCCCGTCCTCCGTTTTCGACCTCCACCAGCCTCCCGTGTACTTGACATTGGCTGGGCCAGGGTGACTGAAACGTACCTCTTGCCACAGTGTCCCCCCTCCGTCAGGGCTGGCTGTCCATCCTCACTGGTCCTGGAGAGGGAGTCCTGCTGGGGTTTCCATGGGAACAGCCGCCGCCGGCCAAGTTTGAGTGTCAGTTGAGTGTCCCTGAAAGTCTGTTTGCGTGTGTCTCTCTCTCTCTCTCTCTCTCTCTCTCTCTCTCTCTCTCTCCAACAAGTATTCAAAAGTCTTTATCTTTGATTGGATCTTCGATCAAATGTCCATCTCTCTGTTTGCCCTCTATCTCTCTCTCTCTCTCTGTCTCTCTTTCTATGTCTCTCTCTCTGTGTTTCTCTCTCTCAGTGTCTCTCTCTATGGGTAATCTCAGGCTGCGTCTCAGTGTGTGTTGCTAGGTCTGTGTGTCTCAGTGTTGCTCCCTCCACTGGGTATGGAGACTCTCCTCTGCTTGTTCCTCAATAGACCGGGGCTTTCTATTGGCTCTGATCATAAACCTCAAACCAAGCCTTACCTCTCCTATACCCCCTCACTCTCACTCTCTCACTCACTTTCTCTCTCTCTCCCTTATCCTCCCTCTCTGAGTTTCTCTTTACTCACTGCTGATTCTCCTCTCTTGAATTCCCAGTCGGTCTGTCAGTCTGTTTCTCTCTTACTCCCTCTTGATGTGTCATTCTGTCACTCCCTTTCTTATTCCTCACTTCGTCAAAACATCAATAACCATCTGAGTCAACAGTAAACAACAGTGTCCAAAAAACAAGCATGCCTTGAGTCAATCATGAGTCACTACTATCCCTCTCACGAAGGTCTGTGTTGGCTAAAAGTGATCTCAACTGATGAGGCTACTGAAACTTGGATAAGTGACACATTAATTAGATACATTTTGTATTCTTTACTTTAAAACAAAATTAAATATTTTAATTGATATTTAATTCCTCTGACGAGGAAGCCTGATGTGTATGATAGTACATGTGTATGATAATACATAATTAATTTGACAAAACCTGACATAATCTACATTCCCTGAAGTTAGAGCCTGATGACTGTGGAACTCTGGGCTCAGTTGCTCTGTGAAAGGGTCCATCATTGTGGTGACAGCTGGAACTACAGTTAACTGGGTAAAGTCAGCATGATTTTTTTACCAGGTAAATTGACTGAGAATATATTCTTGTGTGTAGCAACGACCTGGTCATTAGTTACAAGGAAGGGGGGGGGGGGTAAAAGAGCCAATTGAAAGCAGGGGATGATTAGGTGGCCATGATAGTTCTGTGTATGAGGGCCAGATTGTGAATTTAGTTTTTTAAGAATTTAATTTGACACTAGTTTGATAAGTGCCATTTGATCTTGAACCACTCAGGAGTCAGGACCTCGGTTTAACATCTCATTCGAAGGACGAAGACAGAACACAACCATTCATGTTCATGCTGCTGGTAAATACAAAGTACATGGATTCATAACTCAGACAACAGAAACAGATAAAGGGCCAACTTTAATAGATTTTAAGTAAAAGTGTATTTAAGTATGGTATAAAAATAAATGCAGGAGAGAGTAACAAATAATTACGTTCTACATAAGACCGAACATTTGACATTTGACATTTTGGAATGTGACTCTACAAGTGCAATGAAGACTGTGCTAATTATTGTAGTGCAATAAAATCAATGCAAAAGTAATCTCATAATATATACTGTATATGCATATACCGCACAACACTTCCCATAGCGTGACAAAGTATCTGTGATTCATGGTGTAGCAACGACATTTTGAATAGATTTTTCCGATAATGTCATATCTTTTTCTTTTCTTTTTTTTTCTTTTTTTTGACATCATTAGCTCAGCTGGAGCTAAAGACCAACGGGTCCAGAAAGATATGGTGGTGGACGGAACTGGACTGACTCTCTTCACAAAGGCATTTCCGGTCTCAATGTCTTTTTAAAAGTCCAAAAAATGCCTCTTCAAATACTGGAAATACAGATCAGGTAAAAGGAACAACAAGTCTTCTCCTTTGGACATGCGACGTCTGGCGGTGTAACTGTCCCACTCTTCGTCTGAGCGGAGAGCAGACGACAGACGATGACACAGAAATGATAAGGTCCTCCTCTGAACCCCAGAGAGGTTCTAGCATGATGGCACAAGATTGGTCAGCCTCTTTGACGTGAAGGATTTCCCCTGTGACAGGGAGAAGAAAGGCCAATGAGGAGAGGCAGAGGACACAGAAGAAAATAAATGAAATACATAAAAGCTGTGTGAATTGGCATGCCAAAGATAGATAAGAACCCGTATCCTCAGACCCTGCTCTTGTCACTGAGTGGGTAAAAGATGCGGGTTCTAGATGTACTGTAAGCCTGTGGTGTGTAGAATGAGATGTGCCATGTGAGGGGATGTCTGGGTTATACTGACATCCTATGGACGTCAAGTGAACAGCATAATGTCACATGACATTGTGTTCCATTTCCACTTTCCACTGCTGATACTGTACATCAGTAGAGGCTGTTGATGGTAGAAATCGGTGGACGCGTTCATTGTAACGCATGGAACGGAATGAGGAACGGAACGTGTTTGATACCATTGCTCTGCTCCAATTATGTTTTCGTATTTTGATTTTAGAAAGAAGCACTGCATGGTTGCACAAGGTCTCCTGGTCACTGTATCAAACTAGACCAGAGCTGACAATTTAGCAAAGGATTGTATTTGAATGTAATTATAATATTTGTTTTTGTTTTTGTTTAATGCACCACTATAACCTCACCACAATACACGTATATTTGAATCCATTCCTCATTCCACTCCATGCATTACAATGAGCCCATTCTCCAATGTCTACCACCACCAGCCTCCACTGCTGTACATAGTTAACTAAGAGTATTATCGAGACCGACAAAAACTAAATCTCCATGCACAAAAGTAGGGGAAAAGACAGAGTGGGTGTGTGACAAATACATTTACTATGGTGAGCAATCACAACCACATGCAAAGCGCTCAATATTACAGATTATTACCTGGAAGCAACATCCTTCAAAACAAGTTCTTACTCTTCTGTGGGGAGTAAGAGAGTAAGGAGAGAACACTTAGTGAAGCAGGAAGTACAGTACAGTACAGTACATTTTGGCAGGACAATTGGCGGTGGGCCAAAATGTCCAACATGCAACCCTGAGACCCTGAGACCAGCTCATCCAGTATCACCATTATTATTATTGAAAGGAATGATTCATCGCTACCATAATAAAGTAACAATAATATGATAATAATACATATAAATATATCAATTGAGATTTACAGCTGAAATGAGTGATTTGGCTCCTTTCCTTATATTATATGTTGCTCCTGTTCTGATTTTGCTCCTGTTCTTACAGCCCGGTGTTAATCAGGTGCATACTTAAAAGGCACTGGGTAAAGCTATAATTACCTGCATATAATTATTGCCTATTAATTATGCTTGCTGTTTTATTCACTGACTCAAGCACCACTGTGCCAGTTAGTCCCAGGTAGTTACCATTGGTGCTGTATTACCAGAAACTAAGTACCTCTTGTACCCACTACTACATTGTTACCAAATACTGTTGTTTCTTAGGAGATACTTGATGAATACCGACTGAAACAGGGCTGTACATTTTGATAAAATAAATAAATCAAGTTCAGTTCAGTCATAGAGAAAAATAACTATTCGAACATTAGATTTGGATATTGATAAAAAAGCCAGTAGAAAAAACAACACGTCAACATGCCCAGCCATGTTAACACAGGGGAGTGGGAAAGCGGACATGCTTTATCTGAACAGACTGCCCTTTGATTGGCCGGTCGGCTGACCAGAAAAGGACAGGTCCACGTACCACTTTCCAAGTGAATTGCTCAAATGAAAAGCCAGAAAATAAGAAACCAAAAAGTGAACAAATGGGAAGAAAGCTAGTGAAAGTGTAAGGGGAGAAATGAGCCTCTCTCTCTCCCTGGCATTAGATAACAGTGGTCCTCCAGCCAACATGTTTCAAAAGATGCAAATAGTAGAAAAAATAAGAATGGACTGGATATGTTTACAATGGATGGATGATACTGCAAAATCATAAGCCATATTGCAAATAATACAAAATCAAGAAGGTGCTATAACTTCCCCAACCTCCCCAGCATCACAACATCCCCCCCCCCCCCCCCCCTAGCTGCAGGGGTTTGTGGTACGCCGGTGCGTATGGTCGTTTCTAAGACTCCTTGGCATGTGAAACTACAGCCAATTATTCCATGGCTGCTAGAGACACAAAACATCCACACTTCCCGGCTCAAGGCAGACCATGAGCCCCAGGAGCCCCAGGCCTACCAGGTAGGGCAGCCCATGAGTTGTTTTTTTTTTTTTACTGTTCAAAGAAGCAAGACAACGCACCCCATCGTTTGGTGAGGTGCAGGGCTGGAGTGTGAAACTTAAAAGATAGAAATAGACTGCTCCGATGCTAATTATTTATTTAACCGATAATAAATAATTAGTATCGGAGCAAGAGTGTGCAGCTCTCGTTCTATCTTTTTGGGGGTTGACTCTACCTTCTTCTTGGCCTGTAGCAGCTCCTGGTAGGCACTGGAACGGATGAAGCGGCTGTACGAGTCACTCTTCATCAGCTTGTAGATGTGCTCCTGTAGACCACAGAGACTGGCTCAGATACAGAAAACAGACCGTTGACTGACAGTTGCCCTGTTATGGCTATTAATTATACACACCAGGGGAGGCTGGTGGAGGTAGAAATTGGAGGACGGGCTCATTGTAATACTTGAAATGAAATGAGCAATGGTATCAAACCACACCTTTCCTCATTCCGTTCCATGCATTACAATGAGCCCGTCCTGCGATTTCTACCTCCCCTGCTACACACACACACACACACACACACACACACACACACACACACACACACACACACACACACACAGCCGACCCAAGCTGTGCAGTAGCCAGCCTGTGTTTTCTCCTTCGTTACATTAACAGTCTAACACCGTTTTACCTGTGCGTCCTCGAAGGCGTAGCGGCCAGGGTCTTTGACATTTAGTGTGGTCTTGGCATAGCTCTTGGAGTCCACGTTGATGGCGCTGGGGGCTCCAGATGCCAGGAACTCCTGCCAGATCTCCTGGACCCGGGAGGGTACCTCGCGAATGGGACGCTTCTTCACCTCCTGTACTGCCAGCCAGAACCTGCAGGGCACAGCACCAACACCAGGTGGGTGGGTCGGACTCGGAGTCAGTCATCCAAGTCAAATGGTCTCTTGAATTGTTCCATTCACATTTACATTTTTGGCATTTAGCAGAAATGTGGCACCTGCTACGACTGGTGAATTGATGATTCACTTGCTTAGTCAAATGTATCGATTGTAAGTCACTTTGGAATAAGGCGTCTGCTAAATGTCAAAAATGTCAATGTAAATGCTCAGGCCAGGGGCCATTGGCAGTCGTTGTGTTAGAAGGACGTTGTTGTTTTTTGTTGTTTTTTCCATTGACACAGGAGAAACAGTAGGGGGTAATAGATGTCTCACGAGAAACAGTATAGGGGGGGAAGTAGGTGTCTCAGGAGAAACAGTGCCGGGGGGTAGTAGATGTCTCAGGAGGGACAGTTAAGGTGTAGCCTGAAGAGATGAGTCTTCAGTCTCCGACCGAAGATGGGGAGTGATTCTGCAGTTCTGACAGCCGTGGGAGTTACTCTGGCTTCTATCGTAGGAGAGCCTCCATTTGCAAAGAATTGGGGCATCTTCACCTTAGTAATTCTAATAGATGCTAATGAGAAAGAATCCAACGGGAGTTTCGAATGCAGCATCTAGCTGTTTCCATGATATGCAATGCATTTTCAGACTGTTTAGAAACACTCTGATTGAATAAATAGTCAAAACCATTGTAAAGATCAAGCTACAATAATAATGATGCTCTAGAGTATTCTAAAGTTGTTCTGTTTTGCTCTGCTCAGCACTACTTGCAAATTGGGGCCCAGAGCGTGTAAGAGAATGGATGGATACCTCAGGGAGGTCCTTTTTCGGGCTATTTTTGGTTGAATATAAATTAGGGTATCTGGACGGACTTGTCTGAAATGTCTGTAATCTATGATGAAGAAGGACCGGTTGTCACAGACAAGGCTTGATTCTAATCCTAGACTAAAAAGCGTAATCTTCAATGGAGATTTGACATTAAAGGTGTGATTTAGTCCAGGACGAGGCTTAAGCCATTGTCTGTGAAACCGGCCCTAAATGTGCTGTACCTTATGTGTCCTTTGCTCAACATAACATCAAATGTATTTAATTACAGGGATATTAGAGTAACTGATTAGGTGAGGAATGTCCCCTCTGACCCAGATGCGGGTACATTATGAAGAGTCACTCAGTAACATTCTAATGTAATTGACCTCGAAATTAGCTTTGGGCCAAACAATAATGACAAAGGCCAGCAGAGGGAGTACAGCAGACGTTCCCGTGTGTGTATGTGTGTGTGTGTGTGTGTGCGTGTGCGTGTGCGTGTGCGTGTGCGTGTGCGTGTGCGTGTGCGTGTGCGTGTGCGTGTTTTCATTACATCTCCTACCTCAGGTTTTCGGAGCTGAACTCTGACTCTAGGAACTTAAGGAACTGCTCTCGGCCCACCGGGTCCTTGAGCACCTCGTTGATCCCGAACGCCCATCTCTTCACCCTCTGCTGGCCTGGCTCCTTACTGGTGGAGACACACACACACACACACGCACACGCACAGGCATGCACATTTCAACAAGCGCAAAACCTCAAATGTATGTAGACAATATTTTGGAATATTGGTACTAACGAAAAAGTAATAGTGTGGAGTGCATGCACACACGTGCGCGCACGTACACGTACACACACACACACACACACACACACACACACACACACACACACACACCTGGCCTCCAATTCCCAGACCGTGGTGTCATCTGAGATCCAGGGGTTGGAGGAGGAGTCTGTCAGCGTGAGGAAGGGGTCATATTCAACATACTGCTCTGTGTAGGCCAACAAACTGATGAGAGAGGAAGGAAGCGTATGTCACCATCATCACCACCATCATCATCATCATCATTATCATCATCATCATCATCATCATTGCTATCTTACTGTACCATTAAAATATAAGATAGGTAATTAACAGTGTAACCCCAAGTAGTCCAGGGTTCAACGGTGCCATATAATTACTAGGTACCTGTGTCTATTTACTATATGTGTTTAGGCTATGATGGTTAATTAACATCTTAAATGACAATGGTGTTTAGGCTATTAGCCACACCCATTTATCCCTGGCCACACCCCCTGGTTACTACCTGGTGTGAGTATTAGGAAGCCATGTGCTGGTCAGTAATGTTTGTCACTAGGAAACACATAGTTTTAAGTCCTGTAGTGGTTGTACCAAGGTTACACAAGAGCGTCCAATAGACTAGTAGCATGCTAATTAGAGGATAATATACATATATTACTGTTCTATATTCCCGGTTGTGGATCATTGTGGACACCAGGCTATTGTAAGGTCTGCTGGAAGACAACGAAGGTTCCTTTCTGTGGAGGATTTTTCTGTGGATTTCTATGACTGAACTGAAGTGAACTGGTAAAATCAATGACTTCTTTGTTCATTAAAGATGGATTACATTCTCTGAAGGTTTTGGGATTTTGGACTGCATTGGACCTAGGTTCTGGGCCCTGGACAGTCTGGACGGATTGATGGCAGCTGCTGGATTGAAAAATCAGGTGTAGTGCTGAGGCACAAATGTGTACATTTCAAGCCTGCAAACTGCGACACTTTAAATGAATGTGCAATAACACTATGTGCAATATGACAACCCTAGGGTACATAAGGTTGCAGAGAAATAGGAAATGTTAGAATAGGTATAGCATAGCATAGAGTACAGCACAGTGTTTTATCTGTACAGTATAGTATAGTGGATAGTGTACATAGCCTTTATTTATGTAAACCAGCTCCTTTCCCTTCTTGTTTTTTTAGTTTTTTTTTTCTTTCCTAGCACCAGGGGAGCCACCCCTCCCAAATTTCGTTGTTTGGTACCTGTACTATAGCAATGACAATAAAGACCATTCATTTTTGCTGAGGTTGTTGGAAAAGGAGATGTAGGAGATCCCTCCAATTGCTTTTTGATCATTTTGAGAACTGTGTTTGATCCGTCACACTCAATTTGTGAATACATTTTGATGGGCATGACATGTATTGACAGTTTTGCTATTGGCGATGTTAAGCATCGTTAACCAACCTTTATAATCTAATCTTTGCTCAATGCTGCCTACAGTACAGGACATTCTAAATGGCCACTTGGCTGGTGTATCCTGGCAGGCTCCAGTAAGTGCTGACACACACGTTATTTCTTGGGCCAAAATGATCTCAGTGTTGTTTACAGTAAGGCCTTATTGACCTTCAACATTAAACATTTAAGAGTTCAATAACCGATCGATGCGTAATTGTATGAAGATGCAAAGAAGTTACAGTAACTCACCTCTCTGCCACTTTGGACATTTTCAGTCGATGTCTGTCTAATTGAGCTTGCCAAAACGTGATCTGAAACGAGCAGAGAAATAAATAAAACACATGCCGTGGTTGGTTTACATGAAGTAGACCCCATACATGTGTAGATACACTGTAATTAATCAAGCAACAACACTGTAGAAACATATTATTACACGATTTATTAATTGCATTCTAGCTGCATTGTTGAGGAATAAGGGCTTTCCCTGGCTTATTCCTAACCCTAACCCTAATAACATGAACAGCTACACTCCTTTACCGAGCCTAGCCTTAGCTTCCTTATTCACATTGCTCACAGACTGTTCCCACTCGACATGATGCTAACAAAATCCTTATTGCACCTATTTGCAAATACCTATCACCAGCTTTGGAGGTATTAGTATATCAGAAGTAATGGCACTGGAATTACTTTTTAACTGGATAACCAAAACTCAGGAGGTTGTGTTAGACCCAAGGCAACTGACCATGAGCCTGTGGTCGTTAAAGACCAAACAATCATCCAGGTGCCCTCTTATAAGTACTTAGGTATTTAATTAGACAACCATCTCTGCTGGAATACACACTTAGACAGCTTATGTAACAAACTACAGCAGAGGCTTTATCACCTGAGGCGACTCAGACTTTATGGGGTGAGAAAGCAGATCATGAGAATTTTCTATCAGTCCATTGTTGAAAGTGTAATCAGATATGGAATAATTGTGTGGTTTGGCAACTTAACTGTACAACAAAAAAACTGACTAGTCAGCATTCACAAAACAGCTATGAAATTTGTAGGTGAAAGAGACTATGTGATCCTAAATAAACTATATGAAAAAGCTGTCCTGGACAAGGCTAACAAGATAATCGCAGACCCCCAACATCCGCTCTCCACAGAATACGAAGTTCTCCCCCTAGGTAGAAGGCTTCGCATGCCAAGATGTAACTATAAGCTCTTAAAACTATCATTTGTCCCATTCTCCATTAAACTAATCAATTCTCTCAAGCAGAAACGATGATTAGGACATGATCACCAGCACCTGCACTTTATCTTAGACACCACTTGAAGGGCCATGTGCAATATTCGAAATCACCACTTGAAGGGTTATGTGCAATATATATTTATACCAAATGATGCCATGTCCAGGTGGAAACTGCTGCCAATGTTATTCAATGTTTGTTGCTGTCCTGTTGTTTACTTTGTCTACTGTATGTTGTATGTACCGTCACTGTTGCACTTGAAGCATGTAAGTACCATGCCCAAGACAAATTTCCCCTCGGGGACAATAAAGTACAATCAATCAATCAATCAAACTGGTTTCAGTTGACGATCATAGTAGGCAACTTATTGTTACACTTAAAAATAAAAAATAAATTTAAATAAGTTGAAAATCAATGACCCACTCGCTAGTCAAGCCAAAACATTGCAATGCAATGGATTCGGTGAGTAATCCCCACTACTCTACACTAACTAGGTAGTCGTGGGGATTACTCACCCAATCCATTGCCGAACGGTCCGTCCATTGGTGACCTGTTCCCCTGTGTTTCACCAGCTGCTGTCACATATGAATATCCAACTGGAACAAATGGGCTTATCCATTACGCAATTACAAACCACATTGGTAAATGTCCCTCTGCCCCTCAGCAGCACAGCGCCCCCTACTGTACCTGCTCCTGTAGTTCCTCCTCTGTGGGCTGCTTGGCCTCCGGGGCGGGAGTCAGGGTGGGGCTGTGGGTGCGGACGTCGTTCTGCAGACCGTACACAGACTAAGGGAGAGGAACAAAGAAAAACATAAAACAGCCAAAATCAAAATCAATAGCCTCTTCAGCTGACTGAATGTCCAACTGGGGAGGCTGGTGGAGGCTAGAAATCAGAGGAAGGGCTCATTGTAATGCATGGAATGGAATGAGAAATGTTGTCAAAGCCATTCCTCGTCCATTCCATTCATTACAATGAGCTCGTCCTCCGATTTCTACTTCCGCCAGCTTCCCCTTGATCTCCAAAGAGAATGTGTATGTCCATCTGTGTCTGCCTCGCTCCGTGTCTATCTATGCTCTAGATCAGGGGTCCCCAAACTTTTTTCTGTGAGGGCCACATCATTTTTCCTTTCTGTGATGGGGGGCCTGGGTCGGTCTCTAACATAAAATAATATGGAACGGAGTGAAATGGAGGCGGTTGCGCAAAGCAATTGCGCGCAGGAGAGCACTGGTGGATGCAAACAAAGTCTAAACAGTTGAATTTGGATGGAATTTATACCTATAGTGATATGTCAATGAAATATAATCAGTTTTACAGTCTGATACATGAGGGAGGACCCTCATCATACACGGGGGGACCCATGAAGCAGGGCTGTCTGGGGGTCCTTAAACGAGCATCAAACACTTAATTTCTACCATTCTGGTGAATTGATATGCACCAATTTGTGACCTTTCTGCATCAATTTATGGTGGAAATGTCATTATTTATGCAAAGGAAAACACAATATTCAGGCACCAGATGATCAAAATATAATGTAATATAATGCAATATAAGGCTCTCAGGCATTCTGTACTTTCAAATATGTATTCTCCTTGAGCAGTCAACATCAACTATCAGCTATTTCACTAGCAAAAACTAAAGATAACTTATTTGCGAAACAGCGCCCCCGCCACCACGTCGGCGCAGTGCCGCTATTGCAGTGAGAAATGACAGAAATCCACCGAGTGCAACGCCTGTCGAAAATTGACGTTGTTCAAAGGGCCGGTCCAAGTGTGGGGGTGGGCCGTGTCCGGCCCGCGGGCCGTAGTTTGGGGACCCCTGCTCTAGATGCTATCTATAGATTCTATGCTATATAAACAGAGGTAGACATAGACATCCCTTAAGAAGACACGGGCATCCCTTATTATATCATCAGGGAAGATGCAGTCGAGAGTTCATGAATTTTCTGAACAGAGAGACATAGGGCCGGTTTCACAGACAAGGCTTAAGCCTAGTCCTGGACTAAATCACACTTTCAATGTAAAATCTCCATTGAAGATGTTTTTTAGTCCAGGATTAGGCTTAAGCCTTGTCTGTGAAACTGGCCCATGATGTACTGTACCTTTCTAGTCTTGTGAGGATTTTTCATTCTGGAGGACTTCTTTATGTCCACTTCTGTCGTATTTACACACCCTGGCTGAGGAACAACAGAGACACACAGTATGCATGAACAACCCTGACATTGACTCATTATCAGCTCAGCAACGATGGTTTATTGTACAAATGTGACATGGTCTGGTGTTTTTGAACATGGGCGCCGAAATGAAACGCACACATGCTGCTGAGGTTGTCGCTTGTGGTCTGTTTTATTTATTTTTATTTTTATTTAACCTTTATTTAACCAGATAAGTCAATTGAGAACCAATTCTCATTTACAATGACGATCTGGCCAATTGGCAGAACAGAGGCAAGTCTATACACAAAACACAACACAGTATATACGATATAGAACACAACCCAATATATACAATATAAAACATGAATGCCATACACAAGTATCAAAAACATCTATATATCAACACAATATGTAAAAGACAGCAGGGACCAGGGGGAAGTTAACTTAAAAGCAGGTGCAGTGATCCGAGACAACATCTAAAAGTGAGTGTTTAAAAGTGGGTACACTTTTTAGGGGTTATTCAACTGAGAGACTCAACCACATGGTACTTGAGTCCAAGGGTAACATCAAGGACTAAGGCGGAAACAATAATACCTTGAGCTAAGTTAGCAACATTTATCAAGGCACAATCTTTAAGATTGATATGTACTCCCGTTCAATGGTTATTTGATATATACCAATTGATTTTCTATATGTATGTATAATATACAAATATTGTGACTTTAGAATTGCACAATGTGATGTGATGTGATGTGATTTTAAAGATAAAGAAACTCACCACTGGTCTATGTACATCCCAGAATGCTCTTTCTTGACTGTCGAGAATTTTCCTCTCAATCTTGTCTCTTTTCTTATCAACTCTGAGCATGTTGGAGAGACAGTACAAACTATCAGAAATCCTTTACAAAAAGCAGCATTTGTGAGTTTTTAATTAGTAGGTGTTTGAGTATGCAGGATTATGTAAGAAAATGCAGTACAGTATACATTTTGCAGTATGCATCATTTACCAAGATTGAGCATGCTTAAAATGTTTCTTACTACATACTTTTTTACTGAACAGGTAAAATGTTGTTGTGGTATGGTTAGTGGTAGGGATTAACAGGGACGGGGAATAAACAATAAAATGATGAGACCTGGGAAATGACAATACAAAAACATTTTCTTCAATGTCGGCACCTCAGCAATTCTGCCCCACTTACGTACATCCTTTGGGACCACGGCTTGGTTTTAAAAGCTTTTAATGGGCACTGGATTTTTGTGGTAGTTCCCGGGACTAATATTAATTATTTCCCGCATTGAAGCTTTGTCGATTTATAGGGACAAATGAATCCCTAGTTAATACTGTATGTACTGTATAACAGTGGAGGCTGGTGGAGGTAGAAATCAGAGGATGGGCTCATTGTAATGCATTGAGGAACTGTATCATACCATAACTCATTCCGTTCCATGCATTACAATGAGCCCGTCCTCTGATTTCTACCTGAACAGTATGAAAGATGATACTGCCAACGTAAGTGGGAAGGGAATAGCAATGATAATGAGAAAAGGTGTGGAGACAGAACACACATCAACACGTATACTGTGCATAGTTTCCATAGAAACTTACTTTGCTTGTGCTTCTGCTTGCATGAATATGAACTCCCATTTTCTGGCAAATGCCCTCTGTAACCTCGCTAAGCTCTCCTGAAACAAAGTAAGACAAACAAGACATATATATATATAAAAAGATATTACAGTCACATTTTTTATTAAACAGGAAAACAGAATGTTTCCTGTATCTACCGAATCATCTTCAGATGAAAAAATGCTATCACACCAAATCTGTGAAAATGCCAGTCAGACAGCCAGTGAACGGAGCACAACAATTCTTCATTTCACAAATTTCCCACGACAGAACAAAACAGACCAAAATGCTTTCAGGGGTCAGAAAACAAACAGAAAGACAACTGTAGGTTAATGATGCTTGCTAGTGCCAACACAACAATGATGATCTAAAATAGAGATACAGGCAACGCCTTACCGCCTCGTAGTCGGCCAGCTCCAGACGAGCTTTGTTTTGCATGGTTCTCTTGCAGAGGTAAACAGCTGGGAGAGGGGAGAGGGAGGAAAACAACAGGCCAAGGTCAGAGAAAAGAGAGAAGAACTGTAATAAGCACTAAGAGTTCTACTATATCTCTGCTTAGTGGAGGTCTTATAGCAGCTACTTGACCTGGAGTACCTGTGGACAAGTCATTCTAGGACTCTATAACAAGAGAGCAATGTGGTCAACTGACTTAAACATCCTTAACTGGCCCTAAGCTAGTTATCTAAAAACCATTCAACAGCCCATTTAAACTGATTTGTAAACCACAGAGGTCTTTAGCCATGTAGGCTGTGAAGGGGATTTATCAGGGACTTCATTTATATGGAAAGCACACCTTTATTCCCTCCCTCTGTTCCTCTGTCCCCTCTCTCTCTATTCATCCATCCCTCCCTCACTCCTTCGACCATCTGGAAAGATCCCTTTATTCCATTACCCCCCGTACGTGTTCATTACGAGGTGTCATTCAGACCAGTCAGTGGCTTTGTAGCAAGCAATTAAAACTCCTACAATGCTGCAAGATTATTCCCCTTTAATTTGTCAGTCTTGCTTCTCCCCCCAGATAACACACAACACATAGGAAATTAATGGAATAGCGCTAGGGCTAGGTTAGCCATGCGCTACACATACTCTATGTAGTCGTCAGTGCTTTGTCTGCTGAGCTAGGTTCGCTATGCTACACATAATGTATACAATTGCCAGTGCTTTATCTTCTCCCTAACCCCCTTAAACAATCAAACATTGCCCTCATTTCACACAACCCTTTGGGCTACATACTTCATCACAAGTACTCTACAAATACAATATCCTATCGATCCAGCTGTCTGTCATCCTCATGCATGTTCCATTCAATGCACAGCACAGCCATGATTGTGTCATATGATTCATATCCCTGCTCACCGTAGTCTGTGTTTTCAGGCTCCCAGCAGTTGGATGGCCAGAAGTATGGAGTCTGAGGAGATAGAAGTGAGGAGTAAGTAATAGGTCCGCTTCAGTACTCTATTGAGACATCTTGATCCTAGTTCAAATCCCTCGTACGTACTGTATGCCTCTGGAGCCCAAGGGCAATTCAGTAGCCTCAGTGAAATTCAAAGCAATATAAATGGATTATGTATGAGATGTACTATCATCAGGGGAGGCTGGTGGAGGTAGACACCGGAGGACGGGCTCATTATATGGAACAGAATGAGGATCGGTACCATTACAATGGTTGGATTGGCATTAGATGAGCCTTCCGATTTCTGCCTCCACTGGCCTCCACTAACTGTAATAATACTTACTACCCCCCCCACCCCCCACCCCGGTCGACAAAATGTGGGGCGTCACAATATGCTTAGGACCACAAAACCCCTAGGGCCAGGCCTGCTTTGGGACATTTTTCAGGAAATAGATCAGATTGATTGTAATCATAGTTGACAGGAGAGCCATCGGGGGATGGACGTTACCTGAAACCTGTAGAAGGTGCCGTCATCTTTGAGTGTGAGTACGTGGTCTGAGATGGGGAAGAAGTAGCCATGTGCTGCCATCAAGGTACCGAGATGAAGAGCCTCCACTGGAGAACATAAAAAAAAAAATGTTCCATTGTCAAAAATGCATAGCTGATATTCCCACTGCTCACTTTCACAGACCTGTCTCGAACAAGAAAGAGAATGTTGACCTCTCCTACCCCTGTCACTCTCCACCTAATGAAAAAAAGAAACACATTCTATTCTTACCACACCCTCCCCCCCTGTGGCTCTCTATCTAGACTGGGCTATGCAGTAATACATAATCGTTCATAAATGTTTAAACCTCATGCTTACGTGTGTGTGTGTGTGTGTGTGTGTGTGTGTGTGTGTGTGTGTGTGTGTGTGTGTGTGTGCGCGTGTGCTTGTGCGTGTGCGTGTGCATGTGCGTGTGCGTGTGCGAGAAAGAGAGAAAGACGATGGGAGAGAGAACCAGAGGAACAGATTGTCTCTTGTGTTGGCAAGCGTCACAGGCAGCATATAATCTGGAATTTGGGTGAATTTAAAGGTGCACATTAGTCATTTTGTTTAGTCATTTCTAGCTGCTATAGGACATTCTGGTGCTGCACAATGTTATTGCACAGTGATTCAAGTCAGAAAATTGCCATTTAGGTCAAGGTCTGTGTATTTTGGGCGACACATTGTATTTTCTGAGCTTCTCCTAAAACGATTTACCATGTGCCGTGACATTTCATACAGTGTGATGTGTCTCGCCTGTTTATAAAGTTAACGCCAGCCCAGGAGACAAATAGAACCCTCTGAACCCCCTTCACTGGCTTTTATGTGAGTGAGTCAAACAACTTTCTTTCAACACATTTCATTGCTCTTAATTAAAGCTCACATTGTATCTGTTGTTTCAGTATTTCAGTTTGAAGAGCCAGGGAAACTGGCTGGGTGAGGCCTTTAAACATGAATCAATATTACTGTCTGGAGACAGAGCTTCACACGCTGAAGGTATCGGGGAGCCTCATAGACAAATCCACTCACACACCCCAAATAAACATCTTTTTTTTTCTTTAAGGGTTGTTAAGGCCCTCACAAACTCTGGTTGAAAGTTTCAAGTCAAACCTTAGGGAACAGCGTCTAAGTAGGCTAATGAAATTCACTGCCCGAAAAAAAGGAGAAAAAGCATAGATACTAGTATGTCCTAGACTTTAATGGTAATGAGAGTCTGGGCTTCATGTGATCGGCCTCAAGTTGATATTTGTTTGCTAAAGTAAAGCTATCAGACTTCATAACCAACCTTTTAGGTTTGTGGTGGTCTGGTTGTTACTCGTCAGGGCTGGAAGTGGATCTTGTCAGGGGTGGAAGTGGGTCTTGTCAGGGTGGAAGTGGGTCTTGTCAGGGGTGGAAGTGGGTCTGGTCAGGGGTGGAAGTGGGTCTTGTCAGGGTGGAAGTGGGTCTGGTCAGGGGTGGAAGTGGGTCTGGTCAGGGGTGGAAGTGGGTCTGGTCAGGGCTGGAAGTGGGTCTTGTCAGTGGTGGAAGTGGGTCTTGTCAGGGTGGAAATGGGTCTTGTCAGGGTGGAAGTGGGTCTGGTCAGGGCTGGAAGTGGGTCTTGTCAGCGGTGGAAGTGGGTCTTGTCAGCGGTGGAAGTGGGTCTGGTCAGGGGTGGAAGTGGGTCTGGTCAGGGTGGAAGTGGGTCTGGTCAGGGGTGGAAGTGGGTCTGGTCAGGGGTGGAAGTGGGTCTGGTCAGGGGTGGAAGTGGGTCTGGTCAGGGGTGGAAGTTGGTTTTGTCAGGGGTGGAAGTGGGTCTTGTCAGGGTGGAAGTGGGTCTTGTCAGGGTGGAAGTGGGTCTGGTCAGGGGTGGAAGTGGGTCTGGTCAGGGTGGAAGTGGGTCTTGTCAGGGTGGAAGTGGGTCTTGTCAGGGTGGAAGTGGGTCTTGTCAGGGGTGGAAGTGGGTCTTGTCAGGGTGGAAGTGGGTCTTGTCAGGGTGGAAGTGGGTCTGGTCAGGGGTGGAAGTGGGTCTTGTCAGGGTGGAAGTGGGTCTTGTCAGGGTGGAAGTGGGTCTGGTCAGGGGTGGAAGTGGGTCTGGTCAGGGGTGGAAGTGGGTCTGGTCAGGGGTGGAAGTGGGTCTGGTCAGGGGTGGAAGTGGGTCTGGTCAGGGGTGGAAGTTGGTTTTGTCAGGGGTGGAAGTGGGTCTTGTCAGGGTGGAAGTGGGTCTTGTCAGGGTGGAAGTGGGTCTGGTCAGGGGTGGAAGTGGGTCTGGTCAGGGTGGAAGTGGGTCTTGTCAGGGTGGAAGTGGGTCTTGTCAGGGTGGAAGTGGGTCTTGTCAGGGGTGGAAGTGGGTCTGGTCAGGGGTGGAAGTGGGTCTGGTCAGGGGTGGAAGTTGGTTTTGTCAGGGGTGGAAGCGTGTCACACTAGGCAGCCCTAATGTTCTACCACTAGCATACAAGTACCAAGTAGAACAAGTAGACTACCTGCTCTGAAATATGTCCTCGGGCACCTTTTAAATTAAAAAGAGAACCTGTGCCTGTTTATTTCCACTTCAAACACTGCTTCAGCATTCCTCCCTGTCCTCCAGGTAAACAGCAATCAGCCTTTTCATTCAGGCCACCAGCCTTTTCAGCCTGTTTTATGCTGAGGTATTGGTGGTGTTATTTCACCCTGAGTGCCAGTGCTTTTGAGAGTGCCCCATACACACACACACACACACACACACACACACACACACACACACACACACACACACACACACACACACATGCACACGCAGGCTTTGTGGAGTACTGTTGAGTCAGCATTGTGTTGAGAAGTGAACAATATGCCACTAATGCGAATCGAACCCTTCATACTAACACACACACACACACATATCAGAATTTACAAAGCACACACATACATATATACAAACATTAGCTAGACTAGAAGCATGTGTGCGCAGTTTGGTGGCCAGAGGCCGGAAAAGATAAGGCCTCTTCTCTATCTGTGTCCACCATTGAAAGGTTTCCCCATCCCTCTAAATTCTTTAGAGTGGTAATGCCTTCTCCTGTCCACTATTAAAAAGCTTCCTCCTACCTCTAACTCCAACACAGAGCTGAAGTCATAATGACAAACCACTTGAAACATGCTGTTCCCGCTGTCGTTAATAAGCTGATGTTACCGTTGCACTCGATTACATAATGAAATAAATTGCTTGCTGTAGCAATATCCCCGGAGGCTGTACAGTGTTATGTGCTGATTTGAAACTTAACTTTTGGACTGCTGTCCATTTGAGGAATGGTATGAAACAGGCTCATTGTAATGCATGGAATGGGATGAGGAATGGGCTAGGGAATGGGTCATTTCTCATTCCATTCCATGCATTACAATGAGCCTTGTCTTTCAATTTCTACTTCCACCAGCCTCCCCTGGGTGTTGCCATAATCTGTGTTCCACACTAAAGAAAACAGATGAAGAACACAGTGTATGTGATGTACTTGCCTTGATCTTCAATGCTTAGGTTTTTGGTCATCCACTGTACGATGTCAGAGCCTTGGGTGAGAGGAAACAATAATGCAGAAATCAGCACATCCAAAACATTTATGCTAAGACACCTTTCTGCATTGCATTATAAAGTATACACCATAATGCACCCAAACCCATCCTTCTCATTATATGTAAATTCCTCTCAAGTACATCCATGTGGGCGGGTAATTGTACGTCCAACAGAAAATGTGTATTTATTATATAGATGAAACCGCCCACCTTTTACACCATCAATACACATGGTAAAGGAGAGGCTGACGCAACTCTGACATAACGTGACTGATCAACTCCACCAGGACACCACGACTTTAAATGGTAAATTGACTGACTTATATAGCGCCTTTATCCAAAGCGCTTTACAACAGCCTCTCATTCACCCATTCACACTCGCACATTCACACACCAATGGCGGCAAGCTACCATGCAAGGCGCCAGCCCGCTCACCGGGAGCAATTTGGGGTTCTTGCCCAAGGACACTTCGACATGTGGCCAGCCGAGACGCGAACTGCCGATCTGCCAACCTTGCCATCATTAGACGGTGGCGCTACCTCCTGCGCCACAGCTGCCCCAGACTTTACACTAGGCTTTTCTCAGTTGTTAGAAACACAACTCCTCACATTATCTCCTCTGTCCTCTCCACTTACATCATCCTCAAAAAGCATTAGAGGAGGATATGTTAGGGGAGGAACCTAGAGCTTCTCCTCCAATGAGTTGTCAGTAGGACGTAGGAGGAGAATGGAGGAGAGGACGTGAGGAGTCATTGAGAAAAGATTAGTGTGTTCTGCGTAAGTGTTTATGAAGAGATGCACAATGCACATGTCTCATCAATGGTTTGGCAAAGCCTTAGCTACAGTACTCTGAAGTACTGACAGAAAATCGAGTTGAATGTTTAGGAATTGCAAACCAAATTAAAATAGAGTGTTTTGAATAGAATATAAACAAATATTATGAGTCATAATAAAAAGATTGGATTTTAAAAATGTTTATTTATTATCTAACCTTAATACTAACAGCTTTCAGCACTAAGAGTGTGACACCCCCTAAGAGCATATTCACACTCCAGCTGCAGGTGTTCACTAGAGACATCCCCTGAGTTATTATCAGCTGTCACTTATTTATTATATAAGCTATTCACATTCTCAACTTCACCTCTTTATTTGGCTTGAGAGGTAGAAAAAACATGTGATGAGAAGAGGGAGAGAGAGAGTGTCAACGTGGTTACACAGGGAGGGCGTCAACGGAGGTTACTCTTTCCTCTCTCCATCACTCCTTCCTCTCTTCATCACTCCTTCCTCTCTTCATCACTCCTTCCTCTCTCCATCACTCTTTCCTCTCTCCATCAATCAGACTCCTCCCAAAAACTCACAACGTCTTCATACAAACTGATTACACTGGCCTGACAACTGTAAACATAAAGACCGGAAGCTTTGCCGTCGTAATGGTGGTAGGCAGCGCTCGTGCATATCCAGAGATTTATCATGGATTAACATCATTAACACATCCTGTAATCTTCACACCCACAGCAACGACCCATTTTTACTGGACCAATTAATTGAGATGTGAGGTAATCTGCTACAAGGCTATTCTCAGAACAGATTAAAATCAGATTGTGTGTGTGTGTGTGTGTGTGTGTGTGTGTGTGTGTGTGTGTGTGTGCGCGTGCATGCATGCGTGTGTGTGTTTCTGTGTTTCTTCAGCCAGTAATTGTATTAGACAGAGACTTTCAACTGAAAGTTGAAGAAAATGTAATAGCACAGAATAGCAGAGGAGAACCATTCATTCTGTGTTCTTAAACAACACACACACACACACACACACACACACACACACTTTTGTGTCTTGAGCTCTTTCTGAGATATTGTCGGTCCCTGAGGCCTAGCAGTACTTCACTCTAGTCCCTGAGGCCTAGCAGTACTTCACTCTAGTCCCTGAGGCCTAGCAGTACTTCACTCTAGTCCCCTGAGGCCTAGGAGTACTTCACTCTAGTCTCTAGTCCCCGGAGGCCTAGCAGTACTTCACTCTAGTCCCTGAGGCTTAGCAGTACTTCACTCTAGTCCCCGGAGGCCTAGCAGTACTTCACTCTAGTCCCCGGAGGCCTAGCAGTACTTCACTCTAGTCCCTGAGGCCTAGCAGTACTTCACTCTAGTCCCTGAGGCCTAGCAGTACTTCACTCTAGTCCCTGAGGCCTAGCAGTACTTCACTCTAGTCCCTGAGGCCTAGCAGTACTTCACTCTAGTCCCCGGAGGCCGAGCAGTACTTCACTCTAGTCCCCTGAGGCCTAGCAGTACTTCACTCTAGTCCCTGAGGCCTAGCAGTACTTCACTCTAGCAGGAATCAACATTGTCTACTCTGGGCCCAGTACATGTAGTACCTCACAGAAGAATAGGATCCAGTCAGATTCAATACAACATCTGCTGCTTACTGCCCTTGAGTGAGAACATGCATACTCCATCCTCATCAGGTATTCCTACATGTTCTTAATCAGTGTGAGTTCTGTTGCTCAAACAGGGATTGTAAGGGCTTTTCACCCACAGACAGCTCATTCTTTTACATTCTCCCTAGTGTAAATTGGTTTTACCACCATGGACAGCTCTGCAAATACAATTATGTAATATTTCAATATGTTTGCAAAATAGCTCTCAATGTTGACTATAGTCATAGTGGCAATACCAAAGTGTATGATACTGGCATTCAGTTGATTGGCATTCGGTCTCCTTTGTGGTCTTCCGAAGAAAGCTATTGGCCAGCTGCAATTAGTCCAAAATGCAGCAGCGAGCGTTTTAACCAAAACAAGAAGAAGAGCTCATATAACTCCTATTTTAGAGACTCTACACTGGCTTCCTGTTAAGTTCAGAATAGATTTCAAGATCCTTCTGCTTGTTTATAAAGCTCTCACTGGCACAGCACCAGAATATCTGAAAGACCTTTTGCTAGCATATCAGCCTAATAGAGCTCTCAGGTCTTCTGACGCTGGCTTTCTCTGTGTACCACATGTACAAAAGAGGAGATTTGGTGAGGCTGCATTCTCATTTTATGCGCCCAAATTGTGGAATGCACTGCCAGTTTACATTAGGGATGCAACCTCAGCAAATATTTTCAAGTCAAGACTAAAAACTCTGAGCTGCAACATTTGCAGGAAAAGTACTATAAAAATGTAAAGTTATTATTATTATTATAAAGGCCCAGTAAACCTAATGTAGTACAAGAAGGGAAGACCAAGACCTTACCTGAAAAAACACTTGGAATCTTGGATAAAAAACTTTTCACGGTGCGGATAGGGATTCCATTCTTCTCTTCCTGCATGCGAGCTATTACGTCCTCCATCTGGAAGGAAAGAGAGGGGCACATGATGGGCTTCAAATAGTGTCCAGTCCTGCAATACTTGAGAGACAGAGGAAACGGGCTGTACATTGCTTTTTTGGCACAGCGTTGGGTCCCATATGTGTAGCAGAGAGACATTTCTCATGTCAGTCTCCGAAACTTTTCACAGGATCAGTCAGATATCCCCCCCACACAGTGAAATGCCACCATACTTAATATCCTTTAGATCTAAGCTTTTCATGTTCTGGGTGCAAGAAGAACAGATTCCTCTGGTACATTTCCTCCAGTACTGACTGATGAGTGTCTCCTGCTTCTCCTGATTTTCACAGATAAGAGTGAAAGTGAGTTGGCTGCACTGTGACTCATGATGTAAATATGATGACACATAAGTCAATCAGTATATGAAAGTGATCAACACAAGCTCCACATACTGTATAACGTACCACTGTGCATCACCGACTCTGGGAGAGAAGTAAATTAAACTCACTTAAACTCACTTTTCAATTCAGTGCAAGGATTTTTACTCTGCTTTTGCCATCCAAGTGCTCCATACTAGTCATTCAACCATGATAAGAGACAAATAAAAGGAAGTATAATTAATCCTCTGAAATATTGACTCGATGCCATTTTGAATGTACTATATTAAGATGTTTTAAGCAGTTTTTCTCCCACAGTATTATCAAGCCGCCTAGGCACTTCCTCAGGATCCTGCATCCCACATTTTTAATTAAAGAGGAAATGTTGCTATTTCCAATTGTTATTGCCATGACTAATACACACTGTGATTCATGTATTGAGCATTATCTATCTGATCCGGAGGGGCTTACAATGAGGCACTCGATATATAAGATGTGGAACTGTGGCTCTTCTCACTTGACATGACAAATGACTATGACTGTGCCTTGGGAGGCACAACTCAGACGCATGGCTAGAACAGAGAGTGAAATGACCTTGTGAATTGTGTTCTACTGGATCACAGAGAGAAAATCAAGAAATGAATTGATTATCCCTCCACAGTCTCAAAGAATCCGAATGTTTAGTGAATCTGCCCTTTTCTTTCAATTTGGCAATCATGAAGCTCAGTACTACCGACGTATCTCTCTCTGCCGTCTACACTGAGAGAGAGGAACATAGCGTAGCAGGGAGCCACTTGAAGGAAATGAAAAGCTCCTGTGATTTTCCTCCTCCTCCACCTCCTCCTCCTCCTCCTCCTCCACCTCCTCCTCCTCTTCCACCTGATGGATCATTGTCCCAGTGTGATGCTGTAACACAGATGGGGGACAGAATTACCACAGCGCGTTATCTGAGGACAAAGTGTGTCATTTCCCATTGAAAAAGACACTGCGCACACAGCAGAGAAAATTCACCCAATGTTTGCAAAAATGCAGCTTTGAGTACCAATGTACGCCTTCAACTTTTTAAAACACCCGAACAGAGGAAGGCAACATTCCTTGGGCTTGATTTTTTGCTGTATAGAAACACACTAAATGTTTTGTCCACAGAGGAATTTAAAAACCCTGTAGTCCCTTACAAGAACACATGGCTTTACATATGGAGTCGTTCCAAACACATAATGGTTCTCTGCGATCCTCTGAGGGGACAAAGGAAGGCCCTGTACATATTCGCTGGCAGAACAGAATGCACGCTCGCTCAGGATATACAATATGTGAACAACACACCTACAATATGTGAACATAAACATGTAATAATCTGAACCTATCAACCAAAAATATTAACATTTCTTATACCCTACGGACATTATTTGGCCACAACAGTGAAATCCATCCAAGACAGCCAATGCTTCATACAGTGATACACATTCACTCTTCTGCAGTACTATGCTATAGAACCATAGCTCGGAAATATGTAGAAATCAACTATTATATTGCTACTAGACCATGCGGTAGAGGTTTGCTGACCTATGGTATGTCTTAGGGAATATTGTGGATGTTTTGTTTCGGATGGAGCTCGTTTCCGCCTGCGTGGGTTAGGGTTAGGGTGCGTTCCCACTGTGTGAGCACGCTACCCTGACCACAGCTGCAGTTGCGTGCGACCAGAAACATACAGTGATGGTGACAGGGACATTTATCGCTCTACCATTGTCACGTTAGCAACTGATTCTACAGATGTCAAACTAGCTCAATTATATTACAAATCTAATGTTTTTTGATCACCCCCCCCCCAAAAAAGGGAAAACTATGAACTAATGATGGAAGTTAAAAGACCAATCATGAACTTTGACTGTAATGTTGTCTAGCCTGTCCGGCTTGTGTCACATCGATAGATTGTGACTGTCGATCAATTGACTGCTAGGCCTACATCCAAATGTCCGGAGGGGAGCATTGCCATAAATAACAGTGTCACTCACACTCTATGAATGTCACTCTGTGTATTCCTAAAATAGGAGATACAATATACAATTGAATAAAGGGTCCAAAACGATGAATCCTCTTGTAGAATGAAGAAGGTCATTGCGTCATCAGTTCAATGAATGACTAATTGTTGATGGTTTCATCATCTAAACTGGGTATTCTATCAATGCAGTGAGTCAGATATCCAGTGGGTATTGCTCTGTCAGCCCAGAGCGTCACAAAAGTGCTGCGGAAAGAAATGACAATGCCCAAATTGATAGTTACCCTCGGGACAGGAAGAGGAAGCTATTGACCTCCCATACAAGGTTACTGCAGGGATGACGTGAATTCTTAAGTCCCACTCTGCGTGTCCATGAGTTCTTTGTTACTAGGGCAACCAGGTAGGACTTTGTAACACAAGGGCATCACAGTTGGACAGTCATTCATAAGGAGGGGGGGGGGGACGGGGGAGGGAAAGGAAGTTATATGCGGATGGGTTTTGTAACTGTCATGGACGGTTATCCACAGGAGAGAGTTGGCAATATAGCCCCCCCTCTCTCTCGCGCTCTCTCTCTGTCTGTCTCTCTGTATCTGTCTGTCTCTCTCTCTCTGTGTCTGTCTCTCTGTGTCCTGTCTGTCTGTCTGTTTTTCTGTCTGTGTCTCTCTCTCTGTCTGTCTCTCTGTGTACCGTCTGTCTCTGTCTGCCTCTCTGTGTACCGTCTGTCTCTCTCTCTCTCTGTCTGCCTCTCTGTGTACCGTCTGTCTCTCTCTCTTTGTCTCTCTCTGTGTACCGTCTGTCTGTCTCTCTCTCTCTCTCTCTCTCTCTCTCTCTCTCGGTCTGCCTCTCTGTGTACCGTCTGTCTCTCTCTCTCTCTGTCTGTCTCTCTGTGTCCCGTCTGTCTCTCTCTCTCTCTGTCTGTCTCTCTGTGTACCGTCTGTCTCTCTCTCTCTCTCTCTCTGTCTGCCTCTCTGTGTACTGTCTGTCTCTCTCTCTCTCTCTGTCTGTCTCTCTGTCTGTCTCTCTTTCTCTCTTGGACACAGTTCTTTCCCTCCAGCCCTAAGTGCCAATTGAATTATCTAAATTATTCTCCACCCACACAGCAGCACCCTGAGAGATGTACTGTAAATCAACTAAGCTAAGGGACAGAGACACTCGCCACATCTCCTCAATGGTATGCAGAGATCCAGTCAATCTTTACCAAGACTGTATTTCATACCAGCACTTCACACTTCACCCTTGGTAGAAATTGGGAGGATGGGCTCAATTAAATGCATGGAATGGAATAAGGAAAGGTATCAAACACATTCCATGCATTACAATGAGCCATACATTACGTGAGCTTAGAGGTTCTATCTCCGTTTAGGGCAGGTCAGAGATATTGAGCGTCCAAGTTTTTACATTCCATTATGTTTTGTGAGATGGAACCTTTGTATTTTATGAATTACTAACTCAAAATGTCAACATTAAAAAATAAATTTAAAAAAAACACACAGGCATTAATAAACACCTAATGGATCAGATTATGTAAAAAAAAACTCAATTTTGACAAAAATGGAGATAGAACCTTATAATTCTAACGTCGCGATTAGTCATCTCTAAAGCCAGACGGACGTGAACTTGTCAATCAATCGGACGTGTTTGTGTCTTCTCTGCATTTCCTTGACCACTCCCACTGGGGCGTCAAGTTTTCCGCAGACGGCTCATATTTACAGTCGATATTTACATTTCGTCACGAGAACTTGGCTCGTGTCTGCCAGGCTTAAGAGGCTTGATTGACGGATGGCATTCTCACAGTCTCCATTTAGATCTCTTCCAGATGGTTGCCAGCGGAGAGACCGGCGCTATCGTTCCTATTTAGCTTTGAAGTGTTCCCTGAAGCATCACTAAAGATTTGCTATCGGCTTAAACTAATCGAATTCACAACACTGTGTTAGTCACGTATACCGAGCTGTGAGAATAACGTGACGTTGTCGATGTCTATTTTTGTTCAAAAGGGTACAAAAGCTAAACGATATTGTGTTACTTCCATCCTATTAAACACCAAGGCCCCTGGTAGTACAGTACAGTCAACGGCCTGTCTCTTAAAAAATTCTCAAATCACTACCACTGCATATTCATCAAAGGGAAGCTTCTGGAACATCCTGCCTTTTTCCACACCTCCCCAAGGTATGAGCTTGGATGGCTAGAAGGGAATCTAGACTACTGTGGCGCCCCCCTCCCCTCCCCCCCCTCCGCCCCCCCCCCCCGCCCCCACCCCCAGGGAGAGTCGTCTGCCATCCCCTATCCTTGTATTGGAGGCAGAGCTTTTGAATCATGGATGAGATGGATGTAGGCTCGTCCTGCTGCCTGTGGGTAAAAAAAAAAAAAAAAAAACGACAGCATTTATCCTCGTTTGACATTCTCCACAGGCCACAGTTAACGCGCTTTACGTTTCGCAATGTGCAGGGCAGTGGTTTTTCTCTGGCATCTCGCTCTTGCTCACTTCTCAGCACTTGTATTATTCTATCTTCCAGGGGTGTGCACAGCCTGGATGGGCAGGTGCTGCTGTCCACCCCCACCCCCCCCAAAGAAACAACACAGCAGACGGACGGGAGCGGGAGTGCGATGTGATGCGATGTGATGAACGCGCTAGCAGCTGTTTCACAGAGACTCAGCTTATCTCTGAGGCTGTTGTTACTGTTCTTTGTCTCTCCTGCTGATCCCACTATTTTCTTTATTTTTTTTAATGGGAGCTCAATAATTCAATCTGCTCACTCGTCACACGTTTTTTTATTTAGGAATTGTTCTTTCTGTCTTTTTAGTACTGAAGCTAGCAACTGTTCGTCACTACCTATAATTGTCTACTTATAGGTCTATAGTCGAATTCTAATGCTGTTCCTGCGTCTCAGTCAGTACGCTCATTAGGTTCTAATCTCAGTACAGATGTACTGCTGACTCTATGATCCCTGCTTCTACTGTAGCTGTACTGTTTGGAGTGATGTCTCCCTTGGCTGATGGAGGGATCAAGTTCCTTGGACAAGGCCTCTGTCTCTCTCTCTCTCTGTCTCTTTCTCTCTCTCTCTCTCTCTCTCTCTCTCTCTCTCTCTCTCTCTCTCTCTCTCTCTCTCGCTGTGTCTAAGTGGGCGTGATGTGGGCGTGATGACTAAGCCAAGGTTGGTCGTGTACTAACATTTCACTGAAAGCCAATATAATATCACTGCCCACCTACTGTGGTTTCAGCACTATAACAGCCTGCTGGAAATTAATACAGAAAGTGTTGGAAAAGCTGCATAATAATCTTTGAGCATCCCTCCAGCGGTCCAACTGAAATTGAAAAACTCTTTGAGCGGTAGCACTTTTCAGCAATATAAGACAAACTGTTAATGTACTTTCTGTCCTTGCGTCTGCTACTGGGTGGGTTCAACTATGGTATTTCAGTTGAAAATCCGTTTAACGAACTATTGTTTTATGTGCATGCATCCAACCAGCAATTGCAATACATCTGGGGGGGGGGGGGGTTTGGCATCTGCTGAAAGGGAGTTATCCATAAAACGTTATTATCCAAATCCAGTAAAAATGGATTTCTCCCACTACATTGACGTCTACAGCGTCACCACCCCCCACAACTTCTTCCCACGTCCGCAACCTTGGTGTCATCTTTGACCAGACATTATCATTTCAAAAACAACATCACAACCTTCTTCCATCTCCGCAATGTCACTTGCCTCCTCCCTTGACTGTATTTCGCCAACGCTGAAACAGTCGTTCACACCTTCATCACCTCCAGACTCAACTACTGTAAGAGCATTCTTTTCGGCACCACCAGCAAACTCCTGAGTAAACTTCAGTATGTCCGAAACTCAGCTGCTCGGATCCTCTCTAAAAACCCGCTCCCGAGATCATATCACCCCTGTCCTCCAACAACTCCACTGGCTACTCAGTACAATTCTATGTACTGCTGACTCTCTGAACTCTGCTTCTACTGGAACTGAACTATTTGGAGTGATGTCTCCCTTGGTTGATGGTCCTCCAACAACTCTACTGGCTACCCATCAAGGACAGAATAAACGTCAAACTTCTCCTCACCACCTCTAAAGCCCTCCATGAACTGGGCCCTTCCTACCTCATGTCACTGCTCCAAACCTACAACCCTGCCTCCCTCCACAGCCTCAGGTCTGCTGAGGTCAACCCATTGGTCCACACATCCAGAGCAAGACTCCAACCCTGGGGGGACCAGGGGCCTTCTGCATCACGGCTCCCCGCCTCTGGAATGCTCTTCTCCCCAGGGGGCTCAGGGATGCTCACACTCTGTCCTCCTCTGTCCAACACTCTCTTAAAACCCACCTTTTTCAAATTGGTTTCAATGTTTGAATGATTAAGCTTCTATTTTGTTTATTTGTGTTTATTAATTTTTTTTTATTTGTATAGTTAGGAGTTAGTTAGGTGTTTCCAGGAAGTTAGTTCTAGTTAGTCTAGTTAGTTAAGAGTTTATAGAAAAGAAAACAATAAATAAAATTGTATTTGTAATAACAATAATAAGGATGATGATGATGATTATTATTATTATTGAATAATGATGATAATTAACTCATCACCTGTTTTTTTGTTCAGTTTTTGCCAATGTATAGATTCGTAAAGACTGAATTTATGAATGATTTGTGCTCAGCATTTTAACTGTTTCTGATCATTCTGGAGTTTATGGAGTTTTTAACTTAACTTTTGTACCTTCTAAAGAATACAGGTCAACGTTTGTTTGTTTGTTTGTTTGTTTATTAGGATAATGCCATGACATTAGCTAGTCTTCCTGGGGTCCAAATGTATGTCCAAATCATGTCAATGTAAACTCAGGGTAGTGAATAATGACTATCACCTTCACTGTCATTGAAGGAAGTGTGTAGCCACAATCCAGACAGTTGAGCTACACTCCTGAGGATCCTTATCTGTGGACAGCAACAGCTCTGCTTACTGAGTCCAAACAGGCAGAGGAGGAGAGGAAGGGAGGCTACAGAGGATAACAGAGATGTTTTGGCTCCGGAGGGGTGGGGGAGGGATTGGCTTCTATTTTTAGGTTCTGATAACATGAGTGAGACCCATCTCTGGTCCAGCCAAGCCCCTCCTTGACACGTGCGAGAGACGCTGGGGACGGCTGTGTGTCCCGAATACCAATAGGTATTATAACTGGATCCTGACAGGCATTCCTGACCAGTCCTGTCTATAGAGCCAAGACGGGATCGAGAGAGACAGGACAGACAAACTGACAGGACAGACACTCAACCAATAAGGTCGGACCAACAGACTTAGGGGTGAAGTAGCGCTAAACTTATTAAGCTAGAGATCAGTAGCATTTGGCCTTAAATAACTACACAGTTAATGCGTGTATCTACAAGCTGCCATTGGCACCCTCTGGCAATTTATCAAGAAAAAAAACATTTTATTTCCTGACAGAGAGCAGCTGAGAGTGTGGTCAAATCATCGTTATTTTCCTTAAGAGGGAAATTTGTTTGGCCAAAACTGCATCCACTTATAAAAACACAACAGACATTAAGAGAGAGGACGAAAGGCTGCAAGCCAAGTCAAGTCATCAACCTGATGGGGACAAGCAGGCCATGGAGGAGATTGTTATCTGATTTACGTAAGTGGTGTTGTATAAGGCTGGCCCAGTAAGAGACACGCTCCCTTGTCTCCAATCTTCATTATTTTGACACTTACATATTTTGGTTTGTTTTCTGTCCTCTTGTCGATTGATCCAGATGGGTTTGAATGCTATGTTAATGTTTGCCTGAGTACTGTTGGTTGTCATTAGCTGAAGCGCGAATCGAACCAGACTTCAGAGTGAAGCGGCTGTGCCCTACGCTGGTTGGTGTACCTCCTGTATCATTTATCTTCTGGCTTTTTTAATTGAACGAACCATGAGGTATGTTTAAGAGCTGCCCCATCACTTTTCGCTCCAACAAAAAGAGCAAGGAACAGGATGTCTTGCCCAAATTCAAATCCAAAGTGTGTGTGAGAACCAATCAATGCGCTCACTCAGAAGCCAACTCGAATATGGACCGCTAGAATGAGAGTTAATTACAGTGAGGAAAGCTTGGATTCTTAGACCATTGTGCGCAGTGCTCACTGTCACATTAGTCTAGCTTCAGCTAGGCTAGGTTGTCATGGAAATTCAACTGAATTCAAAGGCAAAGTCCATTTGAATGTAAGTGTCATCATGGGAATGTAACTGTCACCATGGGAATGTAACTCGTCAATTAGCACTCACACCAAGACAGATATGTGACACGTTCTAGTGTTTTGGTCCACATGTCAGCAACCAATCAAAATCTTCAGACTTTTCTTTTGAAACACGGAAATACATTTCAACGTTGTTGAGAATCACAGGGGATTCGGTGAGTAATCCCCACTGCTACCTAGTTAACTATAACAATACTTTACATTCGAGGCAAGTTGTGTTAGTTGCCTAGCAATGTGTCATTGATTTTCAACAGTGCGGAAATGTATCCACATTTTTCGTAAGAAAAGTCTGAACATTAAATTGGATGCCGACATGCGGACCAGCGGGTGTCACCAGCTGCTGTCATATATTGTATGAATTAGAGTGCACTGGCTTTGAACAGAAATTAGAGTATGAATTGGAATAATAATTATTCAGTTGTTGTTGTTGTTGTTAGTTGCAGTGACATTATTGTCTATTATTTATAAAACCCATGCACACATAAAGTCGCGCCAACAGCCAACCCAACAGACTGACTATTCTATTCCAGAGACAAAGCGAGGGTCCAGGGAGCCAAGATGGAGGCTAGGCGGGCGAGGGCTACTGCTGCTGCTGCCAAGCTGAACTAATGGCGTGAAGCTGTGAGCTGGGTTGCAGGTGGAAGCAGTCTATGAGTTATTACTGCTGGGCCATGAGTAATGAGACTCTCCACAATGAGGGACGTATCAGACGGGCACATTTTTCAAGCATTCAACCATACGCTGGAATATATGTTTAGTAAATTAGTAATGCATTGTGCAAGGACACAATACAATGTTTTTATTTGATTTTAATGTGCAGGGCATGAGTTTGAGGTTGGTAGCCAATGAGACATAATTTGTTTGATAACAGATTACTGTGAAGACAACTATTGGAGGGGATGACAACAATAGCCTCCGATGTTCCTACCAGAGCTCTGAGTCATGACTGAATAAACATTTCGTATTGGAGGAGAAATCATTATGCTTTTGCAACACCTAAATACATTCCTCTCCAAGATAAAAGGTCTGATTGGAGTGGAGTGGAGTGGGCTTCGACAGTGGCTCAGGGAGAGCACTTCAAAGGAGAAAGAGAGAACGGGGGGGGGGGGGGGGATAGAGAGAGGGGGACAGAGAGACAGAAAGAGTGTTGTTTTGCTGGCAGTACACCACAAAGAGAGAGAATGAGAGAATGAGAGGGGTTGTGGGAGAGACAGTGAGAGATGGATACTGTGCTGTGAAATGCAGAGAGAAAGACAGCAAGTGACTGACAAACCAAGGAGGAGAGAAAGAGAGACAGGCAATCAGAGAGGAAAAGCGACAAAGTGCCAACAAGAAAAATAACTAGGACATGACGTATGACAGACACGCTGATGTATCTGAGGTCTAAGGGGAAAGCAGAGAGAGAGAGACAGCTGAGCCTTTCTGTCAGTCAGTCTCTCTCTCTCTCTCTCTCTCTCTCTCTCTCTCTCTGATCGCTTCTCTACGTTCTCATTAAGGGCCATCAGTGTTGTGGTCAGGGCCATGGTCAAGGCAGTGATAACCTCCTATTGGATGTCTCCAGTTAGACCCAGTATGTAATGACCCAGTAATGACCCAGCGAGCCAGACTAAGACAATTCCCCTGATGCTTCAGGCTCCCTCAGTCCCTTATGTAAGAGAGAAGCCAGGACACACACACACACACACACACACCCATAGAGTTCTGAAAAGCTTAGCCCTCGCTGGATAGCTTAGAAGGAAGAAAAGAGAGGGGGGGGTGAGATGGATTGCCACACCATGCCAAGATGAGTTACAGGGAGGGCAACTTGTATTTGGTGTTTTATTCTAGTGTGCAAATTGTGTCTTGGAAGAGCGCTGCCTAGCTGGCCTCTTGAACCCCCACAGCTCTCGAATGCTGAGAATTGTACATAGACTACTTTGTCTATGTGGACAGGCGAATGCTATTGTCAAGGACAGCAAATGATATGAACAACAGTCATTTCTTTCATATCGGTGATTTCCAACATGTCAAGTATCCTTGCCTGACACACATCTGCTTGTGAGAAACACACCTAAATACAAAAACAACACTTATTCAGTCTTCAGTATTGCATAGTTGTGTTTTCAGACACAGTAGTTACTCCCAATGGTCGACATACACTAAACATAGGGATTCACACAGACATCTCTGGCAGAGGCAGGAATATACTTGATAAGCAGTGTTCTTGATTAGCTCTAGTAGCAGCCGACATGTACAGTAAGTCATGTACAGTAAGTACAGTATACTGTAGGCTGGTGTCTCTGTACCATAACGATGGCTTGTTCCTACACAATGGTTATTTTCTGCTTAATCGATTAACAAATCAATACCCACACTTAATAGGTTTTCTATACAGTGTTTTACCGGTACTTTCTGTTTGTTTGTTTGTTTGATTGTTTGTTGGTACTATAAATCAATGTTTCTATTCTGAAACTTGTTAACAGCATTACGCTACCACCTGTGACAAAGATTCTGAAAGATATTCCTGAGAAAAAAAAATGTTTGGGAAGGAGTTTTTCTGGGTCGGATTGATGTAATGAATGTAACGAATCAGAGGACGGGCTCATTGTAATGCATGGAATGGAATGAGGAAATGGTATAAAACATGTTTGTTAGATGAGCCAGTCCTACCTCCATCAGCCTCCCCTGTGGTCAACCAATGGTTTCCATATGATAAAGCTAAACACAATCTCTTGAAGAGAGGCTGCATCGGCTGATATCGGCTTGATTTCCTTCACCTTTCATTATAAAAAAACATTCACTGAGAACACGATTTGTTTCTGGGAGGCATGGTAGCAATATCAGCCAAACCCAGGGGTTTCAAAGGTCAAATGGGACATCACAATTCACCACCAATTTTGGGGCTACAATTTATGTATATGATTGATTTATATGATTACTATATTACTAGAATCTATTATGATTTCCCAGGAACATATATTTTTTTCTCATCATTTCCTCTTTAACATTGTAAGAAGCCATTATCATCTCTCAGCGCAACTGACAACATTGTAAGCACCAGAATACAAAAGAGAACTCCATCAGGGGAGGCCGGTGGAGGTAGAAATCGGAGGACGGGCTGATCACTAGAATGCATGGAATAGAATGAGGAATGGTATGAATTACGTGTTTGACATCATCATTCCTCATTCCATTCCAGCAATACAATGAGCCTTGTCCTCTGATTTCTACCTCCATCAGCCTTCCCTGAACTGTACTGACAATTATAACAACAAAGCAATGGCATGTCATTCTCAACAAAGACAAACAATGACACATACAGTATGAGTATGCATATACAGAGAGACATCCTACAAAGTATCATTGCCTGACACACATTCGCCTGTGGGAAACAGCTAAATACAAAAACAACACTTTAAGTACCGGTATACAGTATTCAGTATTACATACCGTAGTTTGTTTTCAGACACGGTAGTTACTCCCACTGGTCGACATACACTACACAAAGGGATTCACACACACATCCCTCTCATCTGATAATTACAGTCTTTCACTGATTACTGTCTGGAGGATTTCCCCCAAGTGTTACGTGTGTACAACTGGTAGAGGCAGGAATATACTTGATAAGCAGCGTGTTTGACACCATTCCATACAATACAATGAGCCCTGTCCTCCGTTTTCTACCTCCACTGAACTACATGTACTGAGAATTATAATAAGAGAGCAATACAATATACGATACAATGGCATGTAAACATACAGTATGAGTATGTTGTATATACAGACTCAGGGAGAGGGAAAGAGCACACTATACGAGTACCAAGACCTGCATAAGAAAAACCTAATGCATGAGATGATCCCCTGAAAACCCAGGCCATTTCGAATATGCAAATGAGGGTTTCAGGAGAGACAGAAGAAATGTAAGAAAAAAAAGATGAAAAAAAAAAGAAGTAAAAAACTGATACTCTCCCCCTGCAGTGAAACACTCACTCACGCAGCTTAAGCAGACCTTTGAAAATCTAGGCCTTTTAAGAGGAGGAGCTGAAAGAGAAATGCTGTCAAAGACATAAATATGCAAAGTTTTAAAAAAGTGGGTTTTGGATAAAGGGAAGGATTAACGTTTGACTTTTAACAGGTGTTTGAAAGTGTGTGTGTGTCTTCAGGATAAAATAGTGGATATCTATTATCATGGGCATAATTTTGTTCAACCCCAAACAGTCAACAACATCCCTTCTGCTCCAATTATTTTTGCTCATTTTGATTTTAGAAAGAAGCACTGCATGGTTGCACAAGGTTTCCCCTGGTCACTGTATCAAACTAGACCAGAGTTGAGAATTTAGCAAAGGATTGTATTTGAATATAATTGTAATATTTATTTTTTGGGTTTTGTTTAGTGCACCACTATAACCCCTCAACTATAAATACACATATATTCCTCATTCCACTGTAACGCACAGATGCATGAGTGTCCTAATCTCATCACACCACACGTTTCTGATTCAGAGCCACGCCTTGCAGTGGTGTGATTCGCTGAAATCAAATCATGACAAATACTTTACTGTAAATTCACTCCACCATAGGCCAGGTTTGAGTCGTTGTTATTCCAGGCTTATATGCGCTGTGCGCAATAGCCTGGGGAGGAGGTAATGAGTTTCCAGACTACAGAATGAGTAGTGAGAGCATGGAGCTGACAGTGACTGCTAGGTGCTAGGGCACACACACACACGCACACGCACACGCGCACACACACACACACACACACACACACACACACACACACACACAAGGGGGTACAAGGTTGTGGCCTGGCTCTGCCCACAGAGGCCACAACCACACACTCTCACACGCACACACACACACACACACACACACACACACACACACACACACACAAGGTTGTGGCTCTCCCCACAGAGGGGGGATGTTCTCTCCTGCTGAGTGGCTATGAGGCAAGCACCTCACCAGGACTGCTTTTGGTCCGCATGAAAAATGCAATACTCTCTCTTTACAACATTAGGCCTACATACAGTACACTGAAGAGCATTATTTATAAAGTAGCACATGTGACCATGCTTAGAGAAACACACTCACAATCTTGACATTGTTTCATGTTTTATACTGTATATGATCTGGGAGGCATAGGCCTACAGTATATCACAGCCAAGGCTGAAACAGCACAATGATTAAATCATCAAATTTTGGCTGAGCCTAGAAAAATCCAATATTGAAGATTATGTTATTGAATTTGCACAGTGCTGTAAAATAAATCTACACTGTATTGTAAAGCATCATTAACCTTCTAACATTCGGTTTTGATTGTTTGCTTTTACCCAGTGAGCAGAACTAAGCCATTGTAGCATCAATGTCACCAAAGAGTGTTCTGAATAAATCAGGTAATCATAGAGAAGCCTAAGCTAGTACAGAGTTGGTCTCCTTCATCAATCTGGAGATCTTTTCAGCATTCATCAATGTATTCTCAGTTGAAATATGTGACAGCAGCTGGTGAAACTGGGAACAGGTCGGCAGCCAATCAAAATGTTCAGACTTTTATTCTTAAAAATGTAAATAAATGTCAACGTGAAAATCAACGACACACTCACTAGTCAAGCCAAAACATTGCAATGCAATGGATTCGATGAGTAATCCCCACTACTACCTAGTTAACTATAACACTACATTGTTAGCAGGCTCACAAAAAAAGCTGTGTTAGTTGATTAGCGAGTGTGTCATTGATTTTCAACAACACTGAAATGTAATTCACATTTACATTATATTTCTTTGTATTTACCGGTACATTAAATCGGCTGCCGACTTGTTCCCGGTTTCACCAGCTGCTGTCACATAGAGATGAGAATACCCTTTACTTTTCTCTAGAACACTCACACCCACATGTGCTTGATGTAGCGAGTTACAATACATCACATCCGTGTCTAGTGGGCATCCTCAGCAGAGTGAACAGTACGCCAGGATACTCAATTAATTAATTGTAATTTCAGCTACTTTGATTTATGTATTGATTTATTTTAGTTCACAACATGGCTATATCAATACTGATAAACAATTATGCTGTAACTTGTCACAATTAAACTGTGAACATAGTTCATTATTTAATAATAATTAATTAGAGCAAATAATCTAATAATATATAATAGTCTATATACTGTAGATATACCAACCACAATCCACAATATGTATGTAGCAGTAGCATATCTGTGCACATGAATGAGTGAGTGTGGGACTTGGAAATTGAAAATGTCCTTAACTCGGAAATGTCCTTATGTGGGATTTCCTGTGTGTTTACTTGCTAATTGACAACCACTTACACATGTATCAGATTTAAGAAGATTTGGCATTTATCATTATAGGCACATGGTTAAGCACCAAATTGGATCTCTCAGCACATTTCATGAATCACTCGTCGGCTTTGCACATGAGTCTTTTTAAAGAACAATTCTGCCCATTATTAAAGAAAATATGAATGAATGAGGCCTATTATGTGTTCAAAGAGGAAGTTTAGGCAAGCATCACAGTCTATGTGAGGTCAACCCCACAGCCCTCTTTTTAACACAACCATTTGCATTACAGACAAACTACTAGAGTGGAAAGAGAGGAAATAGAGTGGTGCTCCCAATGGAGAAGCAGTGAAACCACCATCCAGGATCATCCCGAAATCACCCCCTAAAAACTCCACAATATGTGACACGGTCTGGTGAAAAGGTCTGCATGCCTTCTCAAGTCGCGCAATTGACCAAAAACCTTTTATTTATTTATTTATTTGTAAATGTGTTTTCCGTTTTTTTTGTGAGCCTGCTAACAATGTAAAGTAGTGTTATAGTTAACTCGGTAGCAGTGGGGATTACTCACTAAATCCATTTCGTTACAGTATTTTGGCTTGACTAGCGAGTTTGTGTTGTGATTCTCAACAACCGTGAAACGTAGTTCCCTGTTTCAAAAGAAAAGTCTGAACATTTTGATTGGTTGCCGACATGCGGACCAAATCATCAGACTGTGTCACAAATGTGTTCAGAGGAAGCTTGCTAAATTGAATGGATCACTGCACATTGAGAAGACGTTCATCTCTGCCACACAAATTCCAACACGTGTCTTGAGTGCCAGCCTATGTAGGTCAACACCTCTTCCAAGTCGTGTCCATCTGAAAACATGTGAGGCCACAGTTCACACCATGCTTTTCCTATTTGACCCAGGACTTTTATTAAGTCTCTCTGGTTCTCACTGTGTTGCCGATCATAACTCCTTCAGAAGTGTATATGGGTCAAAGTTCAGAGCAGTTCAGTGGCCACAACGTTTGCCAGAGGGGCCATAAGAAAAGAAGTTGAATTGAGGGGGATTACTGTCATACAGTTTTTTTTTGTTTTTTTAAATCTTAGATCAATACCAAGTGGAAGGAAGAGACATCAAATGGAATTGAATAACCAAAAAGACCACACATCAATAATGAATTCCAATGGTGTTCTGTCTAAGAGTCTTTGATACAGCTTCTTGCTCTTTTGTTGTCCTGTGTAGTTTTGTAATGTGATTGAACCATCGTTACGTTGTGTCTTTTTATGTGGATCCCAGTAAGATTAGCGGTGCTTAGACGACAGCTAATGGGTATCCGAATATAACATAAAAACGCTACCACAATTTCATCAAATGTGACACAAATCCCTTCCCACTCTCCGGCTAAAACAAACTAAGGATAACAACAAATCCATTCAAATGTCCCCACCTCATTAACCCCTAATGTTTGCCCTACTTTCCAAACAGTCGAACTTATGTTACATTCCCGCTAGAGTGACGTAGGAGGAAACTGCTGGCAGGTTATGACGTTAGCTAGCTTAGCTAACTTAGCTGGCTTTGCACTTTTGAAAAGAAGCACTTCCACTAAATCATTCTATATTGTCAGTAAACATAGCATTACATTCTGCATATATACAAGACAGACAATACATTGCATAACACAGGATTTCCCTCTGGCCTATAATACTATAGTAAAAGACTGTTACAGAGGAAAATGGAAGCATCCACTGAGCAGTGAAGGAAATGGAATGAAAAAATCAACTCCAGGAAAAAGTGACTATGATGGATAAATGAACTTCATGAACTTCATTCATGGATTCGACAGAGAGACATTCCCTTGCCCCCTATAAAGCTCTGATTACGTGGAAACGTATAAACAGCTGTCTGGTACATGTGGATTGAATTCAGAATGAAGGGTGTATCTGTATTTCTGTCTCAGAGGATGAGCTTGCAAGTGGTGTTACCATGGTTGATTGAAACAGGAAGAAACCATGTTTCCTTCACACATAATATTATTTCTGGTTGTCTACTCTACCATACCTCTCTTAAGAATTCAATTTGCACAAAATAAACTGTTGAAGCCTGGGGGCTGAAACGCATTGGTTTTAACAATAAGGAAGCATCTAGTTTCATTCTCCTTCAAGAGATCAAGTGAATTTCCTCTTCTTGCTTACTACGGCTTTCACATATCATTCAACTAATTCGTTGAGCAATATGACCAATATGCATATCTAACTCTTCACCAATGTGCTGAAATGGCAAACTATGCAAAAACTGGCACAATCGTCTTTAACTGTGCCTTCGGGAACTTGCTCTTGGTTCTAGGAAAATGCCCTGTGGCAAAAAGAAAACAAAATGAAATCCTCAGAAATACTGTGTAGCTACCAAATAATTACTGAATCCCATGTGCACTGCAGTATACATGTATTCACTCAATGTAAACATAAACAGCCAACCTAACAGCCTTATTTTCCCAACAGACAATTTCAATGTCTCTGTTTGCAGCTTGACTTGAGAATGTATTAAGAATAGACATAGACATATTCTGTACATAGAATATGAATACACAATTTCTCTTTCTCAGGGGGAGTTGCAGTGGTGAACTAGATACTGTGTAACATGCTAGATGAACAGTACATAACATGCTAGATGTACAGTACATAACAGCAAAGGCTGGTGGAGGTAGAAATCGGAAGGACTGGTTCATTGGGACTGTACAATGAGCCCATCCTCTGATTTCTACCTCCCCTGATACATAACCAGCACTATTAGCGCAATCCAGAGTATATGATAGTGTGCATGTAAGCAAGAGTATGTGTGCATGCATGCAGTATACTGTCTGTGACTTCAGTACAGGCATTTGAATGTGTTTGCATGTGGCGACACTAATACTGTGTCTAATGCTCAACATCTCATCCCAAGCACACATCCAGCTCACACTGTGAGTAAACCACACCGGAACACAAATTCCTGTGAGTTGACATCAAGTTTGCACGCACATCCGCATTCTTACAGTAATATCACCACTGGAGTAGAGACAGGTTCCTAGGCTGGCTTTCACTAGGGGAGGCTCGTGGAAGTAGAAATGGGCTGGATGGAGGATGGGCTCATTGTAATGAGTGTATTTGATACTATTCCCCATTCCATTCCATGTGTTACAATAAGCCCGTTGTCCATTCTCTCACCTCCACCGACCTCCACTGGCTTTCACACACACACACACACACACACACACACACACATACACACACATACACACACACACACACACACGCACACACACCCACACACACAGCTTGATCATGGAACACCTTACCTTTCTGTACACAATCATGTTAGGTGACTCATCTGTTACTCCATTGGTCCCCTGCACGACGCTGTTGGTTTGTGCCATGGTCCAGTAGAGTTGACGGCCACAGCGATGATCAGGTGCTTTACTGCACAGAGATCAAACGGTCAATGGAGGAACAATTCCAAAATCTGTGTCCGGACAGTTTCCCGGACACAGATTAAGCCAAGTCCTTGAAAATGTTTTTTTAGTCCAGAAGTAGGCTTAATCTGTGTCCAGGAAACCAGCCCTCGTGGTGCAGTAGACCTCAATTCTATTATCTGTATTGATACACCTTTACCAAAACAAGTGTAGTAGAATGCAGTAGGCTCCAGACATAATGGTCATGGTGAATTCAATTGCTTACTGATCACTGAACTCACAAGATGGTCATTTCACTGTATATATTGATTCATATTGTCATTGGTATTTCATCCACTATAATTTGTAATTGCCTCAGGATATCACCCTATGCAATTGTTTGTTAAACAGCTTAAATAAGGGCAAGAACAACGTCTATGTTGATGTCTGCATTGATTAAGATCATACAGTAGAAAATGTAGCCTACATCGGATAATCCGAGAAACCACCAAACCCTAAAAACCAATCGTCACAGTGGTTGGCAGGATTAAGATGAACATTCCAGCTCTAAATCCAACAGTGGATGCACAGTTCACGCAGTAAACTACCGTATAGGGTTGATCCAGAGGGAGAAAGTAAAAAAGCAAGAGTGTAAAATCATGCATTCATTTGTTAGTTTAATGGCGATATATCAGTATACAGTCCGACGTAAATACACGTTATCTATGTGACCGTCCGGAACGGAAGACGTAAAACAAGTAAGGTACGAGCACGATAAGATATACATCAGGGAGGTTCATCATATTATCCTGTCGCCTGGAACAGCACCACTACTTTAAGAAAATGTATTATAGCCTAAACAAATAATGCAGACATCACAGCCGTCTTCCCAGCCGTCTCAAGGCTACCTACACAAGTCATTCAATTGTCCTCGCCAAGGTTCGGTGGTTTCAGGACCATGGACAGCAGCTGAAAAACCCCAGCAACCATAATCAATCTTCTCAATCTATTGCGAATATAAAGCACATGACATGTAAACGAGCAATCGTTCCTTAATAATAACATACCTCAAAAATGCACAGCCTGCGTTGGAATCTTGTTTCCGTGCAGAGTGTGCCTTGCGTGCAGTATGTCAACTGGCAGACATAGGAATGCGGGGATAATTCATTGGCAATGGGGAGATGATCGGCAGGCATTCGATGCAGACTTCGGTGTCGCTCTCCTGCTCTACTCTAAATGATGCTGAAGCTAAAAGCACAGGCGCGCGGCACGCAAGAGTTACGTGAACGTGCATCGATCTTTGATCACGTGCAAGGAATCTAAATCTGTTGGCAAATTAGGTGGACAATGAAGAAGTTTCAATAATAATAGTAATGACAATAACAATAACTACTAATAATAATACTACAAATGCTACTACGAATACTATTAATAATACTACTACTAATAACGCTAATAATAAACATGATCTATTAACAATAACAATAATAATGTTATAATATATAATATAATGATACCCTATATGAGGCCCGTTAGCAGCACCACCAAGTTAAGGTTAGGGTTTTGGTGTTGGAGCTAGCGCGGCCGGTTTGTCAGCGGAAGGTCCTGAGTTCGATACCCGCTTAGGGCAATCTACCCTGGTGGGCGCAACAATACTATTAAAGGCATTTGCCTTTACGTAATATATTATGATTAATTAACCATATTCATTACTCATCCAAGTAAAAAAACATATTTTTAAGATATGTTGAATTAAGGATGTGGATAGCACCCCCACCAACCACTGTTTAATCCTGTTATTGCTCATATTTAACCATTCTATGGATTTTATCATCAGTACAAAGATATATTACGCTACTCCTATTCATTGTCTAGTCCATTTGTATGTGCAACTCATCATCATTCATGGAGAGTATGTATCGTGGTTCGATAGTACCCTCTCTAACTGAGCTTTAGTACCAACTTGCGGTGTTGCACTGTACTCAGCCCAGTATCCCCTGAAAACATCTATCTCGTTCACTAAAGATTGTGCGATGCGTGCAGCACTGTATGCCAACTGACAGACATAGGAATGCGAGCATAATTCATGGGATGGCAATGGGAGGAGGCAGGCATTCGATGCAGACTTGGTCTCTCTGCTCTCTAAATGATGCTGAAGCTGAAGGCACAGGCGCGGCACGCACAGAGGTACGTGCATGCGCATCGATCTCTGATCACGTGCAAGGAATCCAAATCTTTTGGCAAAGAAGTGGATCATGAAGAACTTAATGATAATAGTAATGATGCATACATTTACATTTAAGTAATACATTATGAAATGAATATAAATAGAAACATCTAATTAACGTCTTCTTTGAGCGTAAAGTCATTAAAAATATCTCTGTTGGCTATACAGAATGGGTCAGAGTTGCTATATTTCAAAGGCCTAATTAACCATATGCATTACTCATCCAAGTAAAAAAACATCTTTTGAAGATATGTTGGTTTAATGATGTGGATAGCACCCCCACCAAGCACTGTTTAATCCTGTAGTTATGCTAATATTGACCCACTATACACACAATGTTGTCTATTGTCTAGTCCCTTTGTAAGTGCAAGGCTTCATCATTCATGTGTCATGGTTCGATAATACCCTGTCTAACTGAGCTTTAGTACCAACTGGAGCAATGTGGAGCAAGGTCCCAATGCATTTCACTGTGTCAGTTATGGCTGTACGTGACAAATACAATTTCATTTCATTTCATTTGACTTGCCGTATTCCACTGTACTCAGCCCAGAATCTCCAGAAAACATCCATCTCTTTCACTACAAAATCCTATGTCCGAATGATGGCAAACTCTTAAATGAATCCACTGCACTCATTTCTATGGAGATTGCTGGTGAATGTGAGCTAACATAGATACATTCGGGATGTTTACTAGATCTGATAACCCACCACCAGTGTCTCTACATCCATATTTAGAGTCACTTCAGAGGAGTCCTTTCATCCCCCACATCATTGCTCTTCTTCACCTTAGTTGACCACGTCTCAGCAGCACCTGTGGAGCGCCTCATCAGTGGAATTTACTTCAGAGTCAGGCCCGGTTGTCGACTGAGAACCGTCTAGTGCTGCTTAGAACAAGAGCACATCTCATGAGAGAACCCCATGGTTTCTACATACCAATCCTTCCTCCATCACTCCCACGGGCCATGACAGATTGAGTCCCTAAAGGTCATGTAATACTTGGATCAGTCATCCTGAGGGGACCCTACGGAGCTATGATTGAAGTTAATGATCTCTTTACAGCTGCAAGTGGTTTCAGATCAATATTGATAATGATGCAAATAAAGGCCTTCCATGCCCGTTTCTCTGCCAGTAGGCCTACTACTACAAAAGACACTGTGATAATGTGCATAATTTGAGACAACTGAGGGATAAACAGACTGGGAAATGTCATGTTTGACATACCATATTGAAACATCTAGTAATTTACTTTTAAAAGATTTAGATACTTCCTATGTATATGTTATTATATCTAATATCTGGACACACATCTGTGAATTCACACAATCAAGAACATTGGGGCCATCTGGTGGCCTGTAAGGTCACCTTACCAAAACTAGTAGTTTTATTTATAAACAAAACAACAACATGTTTTGCTGCTTCCCTGTCATCTCTTGAACACTACAGATGTCTCATTGAAAATGAAGTGACATTTGCATGTGAAAATGCCATGCACACATTCTAGGCAAAACGCGACGCCGGGGCAGAGTACCAACGGGCATAGACGTTAGACGTCAAAACTCCAACCCCCAGAATGCACAGGCGTTTGCTTCCTCGAACAAAAAGCGGAAACAAAAGAAATCACTAAATTCTCTAAACAAATTTCGTGAGCTGAGCGCATAAACGGACATAACTGACAGCTTCCAATCGTTATACCACACACACACCTAATCCCGGAGGGCAAATATGGCTTTGAAAAGAATACAGAAGGTGAGTTTAAAGTATTCGTTTGGAAACGTCGTTAGGCATAGAAACGGTTGGTGACTGTTGCCGCACGAATTCCACGATAGCGTTGGTTGACATTAGCTACTGCGGCGATCAGGACTCCTACTATGTTGAACATGAATGTTCGCTAACAACTGTTTAATTTAACTTGTCAACATTGAACTCATCGCTTAGTTAGTGCCTCTTTTGTCTTGCCGTTTGAAAATAGCAGTCAAATGAATAAAATTGTATTTATTTATTGCGAGCTAACTATCTTACTTGCCAGGCTAGCAAAAGCTATCTAGCCTAGCTGTGTTGCTGTTTAATACATGTAGCTGTGCTTGTGTGTGCTCTGTTCATCCCATTCATATAACATGTATAATATGATCATAGTTGGCTAGCATCATGACATTGTTGGGCTGTTGTCTAACATCGGTGACTAGTCAGCTTTCACTCAGTACCCCAGCTAGCTAGCTGACTGGCTATTCAGGGGCTTTTAGCTAATATATAAGATGCGGTAGGCTAGATCGGTGTATATATGATTTATTATTCTCTCCTGGTCCCCCTGGTTATTCTCCCCAGACCTGTCAATGAGCGATGCCAGGCCTTAACAAAAAACGTTTCTGGAACCGCCATCACGAGTGGGCTATTGTATTACCCCTTGTTTTACATTGAGTGTGTGTGTCGCCATATCATACCACCATAGAAAGGTCTTCTGCAGTCATATAGGCCGAGTGTTAGTCAATGACCTAAATAGGCCTATGTATCAGATAGAAGTTAGGCCTAGGAGACCAATTGTGTATGGATAGTTCTTATACCAAAAAGCCATAGCTAAGACAAACTTTTTTCTTTTTTTTTCTTCTTTCTTTTTTTTGCCAAAGTACTAGGTTTGTTTAAGAAACAACATAGTCAAAGTGGACTATGTCTTTGAGCATTAGCCTATTTGTTGAGTCTTCCCCATTTACTGACTTTTATGCACTGTCATGTTCTTTTATATTGACAGGAATTACATGACTTACAAAGGGACCCTCCTGCTCAGTGCTCAGCTGGACCAGTTGGAGAGGATTGTAAGTTTCCCCTTCAGTCACTGGTTAATTCAAACTTAAATTAAGGAATAGGTCTACAATTGGGTGCCGATGGGCATATTCTTTGGGGTTCAATTGTGTGCATTCATTGTATTATTGAATTGATGTGGTCTGATGTCTCCCCTCTTTCTTTTGCAGTGTTTCATTGGCAAGCCACCATAATGGGACCCGTAAGCACTTTTCTAGAGTTTCCCTATGCTGTTTCTAGATATTTGGTAGACAATGGTGTCATTATATTGATTGTCTGCACCTTCACTCTATGACTATTGACTGGTCTACATTGATCTCTCTGTGTTCTAAGCACAACCCTTTTGCATCTGTAAATATACAAAATGTTACACTGACTAGAGGTGCACAGGTAGTGTCGCAGGTACTTTTATGGACCAATGTGGTACTATTATTTGTTACTACTACTTACTGCTAGTATCTGTATGAGGGGAACAATGTTCAAAAACAACAACAAAAACCACTGTTACTAAGAATGTACACTAACTGACATTGAAATCTGACCTGTGGCAGTAACAAAATGAAAGTGAAAGTAGCAGATGGCAAGGAATGCTAACCGGACTAGTAACGTTATCGGTACAAAGCCAATTCTCAAGAGGAAGTACTTTGTACTCCGACCGGTTTGCAAACAATTATATTGTCCACCTCCTCCCTTTTATCACCTGAATTTTGCTTGGCTGTGCTTGGCTGTGCATTGTCGAAATAACCCCCCACTACTTTGTACAGTATGTTTGCTTTAACCTGAAATGAAGTAGCCTATTGATAGTGTGGTGGCAGTGAGTAGGGCTGTTTTTAATGACTCATCTTTCCTCTCTCTTTAGACTGACAGCCCGTACCAGGGAGGAGTGTTCTTCCTCACCATCCACTTCCCGACAGATTATCCCTTCAAACCACCAAAGGTTCAAAACTGTTTCACAATTATATGTTATGAAAGCCTCTATCTCACAAACTGCAGAATGTAAACATAACTGGGGACACTCATCATTTTGGAGACCGACGTCACTGTTATGATTGCTAGTGTTTATATTTTTTTGTATATGCCATTTAGCTGACACTTTTATCCAAAGGACCACAAAAGCTAGGAAAGTACATGTGTGGTTGCTAACAAACTGTAAATGGGTCAATGAAGGATAAGGTTTTCAGAATTGTAAAAAGTTAAATGATGTATAACACATTTTCCATTAATAATATATTTTATATTTTGCACCCAAAGATGTGCAAATAGGACTAACATAGATTGTCATCATTCGGTACAACCATTATATTTATATTTAACCAGATTTCCGGTTGTGCCGAATGATTATTTTTGGTTGTACTGAATGATTTTCTTCAAGTAAACAGTTAAAACAGGCACATGTTTAGCTACCTATGTGAGAACTTGACCTTGAGCTTGAACTTAGCAATATAAGAATTCATATCTTTTCACTCAGAGGGTCTGCTGCAGGGGTCTTAATGATGTCATATCCTTGTCACATGATGATTATCAGTTGATTTGAGCCTTGAAATTGGTTGCTCCGAATGATATTAGTGAAATTATTGTATAAAAGTGATTTGAGGAAAACAAACATTTCTACTTAAAAATCCTTAACCATTTGCAGTATATTGTTATAAACCCTTTTAAAATCATGCCAGAATGTTTATATAATAGTTGTAATATAATTGTAGATATTTTAATGGCACATTAGCTGGTTGCATTTGTGTTCGGACAGTTGTACCGAATGGCTTTTCAACCCTTTAAAGAGCTGAAAGTGCTTGAATTTGCTCTTTGTGAATTCAATAAAGGAGAGCAAATAGTGTTAGTTAACATAATGTATATGTTACGGTACATGTGGGAATACGGTACATGTGGGAAAACTAGGGTTAGGGTTAGGTGCTAGAGTGCTAGGGTTAAGGTTAGGGTTAAGGTTAGGGGTAGGGTTAGGGTTAAGGTTAGGGTTAGGGTTAGACATGCCAGCATGTACCAAGTCACCCTAGCACCTAACCCTAACCCTAGTTTTCCCACATGTACCGTATTCCCACATGTACCGTAACATATATATATATATATTAATTGTTAATTTTGGAAAATATTACATTTGGACACAAAATGTACACGTCACGTCATTGACCCAAATATCTTCTGATTTGGCCAAAGTTTGACGAAGCTTGAAGGTAAGGTTAATTGATGCATTTACTGGAATTGACTGTCAATTTGCTACCGTGCTGACACTCTTGCTAGCAATCATAATAATGAGACTTCTCCAAGTATGACGAGTGTCTCCAATTTTGTGTACATTCTGCAGTTTGTGGTTTACAGAATTTCGTAGTGTATTGTTGATGAGGGAAAATGGAAGACCCGAGAGTCTATAGTCTTTGAAATACTATTTTTTTTAAACTTTGTAAACAGTATACAGCATGCAGTATGCACCTACAGTGACATCCCTGGACTCTTTCGACATAGGGTGCTCCAAAACAGTGTCCCGTGTCTGGAGCACCCTCAAGCCTCATCTCATCTGTAATTTCTCTCTGTGTTTGTGTTCTTTTAAAAGGTCGCCTTCACAACAAAAATCTATCACCCAAACATAAACAGTAACGGTAGCATCTGTCTGGACATCCTGAGATCGCAGTGGTCCCCAGCACTCACAGTATCTAAAGGTAACAGACAAAATGGCCTCCATTAATAGTTTTGTAGTAGACTATTGTTTTGTTTTGTGTATGGTTACACAACATAGAAGGAATGGGCATTACATGTCTAATGTAGATTATAGCCTTATTCCACCAGTTTGCTATTTACTCATTGAAATCTCTTATGAATTGTGTTTTTATGGTGTATGTATCTTTTAATGATGTTGAAAAAGAAGAGAACATCAGCAGCACATGAATTGCCGTGTCCTAAATGTCAGTTGTATTGTTGTGCGTTCTTGCCAAATAGGCCTATTCTGATGACCTCAACTTTTATCTTTCCAGTTTTATTGTCCATATGTTCTTTGCTATGTGACCCAAACCCAGACGACCCCTTAGTCCCAGACATAGCACACATCTACAAGCAGGACAAAGAGAAGTGAGTATAGATGCATACATCAGTCCTCTTTTACTATGGGAAAAACGTTACAAGACATTGCTGTCAGCGTGGTGTTTTAATGTATCGATGTTTAGAGCTATCAATCATAGAACAAACTTCTCTTCCAGCGGTCGACACTCCTGGCAAATATGAACTGTTCATTGATATGACTGCTTGAAACTGACTGTGGCTGAATTGAAGATTTGGTTACATTTATAGAGGAAGACTATTCTAAATGCTCTTTTGTTTTTGATTCAACAGGTACAACAGATTAGCAAAAGACTGGACTCAAAAGTATGCAATGTAAAGGACTGAAGTTTTGGCAACAAATGAAAAGGTTTCGGTGAATGAATTAGCTGGACACCTCTGAATACAAACTCCTCATCCACAATGGTTCGAGAAGTGTTTGATATGGGAAGCACTTTTTCTGCCCAAATTAACTGGTTTTATGCTTTGAAGACATTACTTTCCTCTTGTTTGACATTCCCAATGTTATATAAATTATTATTCAGTTATTGCTGAGATGGGCCATACATATTAAAAAGACCAATTCTGAGTTATTTCTCCCCATCTTATAGGTACTTTTCTTTCCTTTTAGAGATTTTTATTGTATAGTATAAAGCTATACCGAATCTATTTTTATTATTTTGCATTAAAAAGTGAAATGAAAAAGGATTAATTGTCTTTATTCTGATCCCTGGGGTAATATCATTTCCAACCCTGGCGTTGTCACTTTCCTAATTGAGACTGAAATTATAAATTGCAATAGGGTCTGATACTCAGCAAAGTGGTTCATATCATATCGTCACGAGTAACTAGTACCGTATTCCATATGCTTTTACAACAGCATTGATCAATGCCCTTTGTCATTATTAATTTCACCACTAGATGCCAGCATTAACATTCACACAAACCTTCTCTGCAAAGGCCTCAGAAGACATTTAGCCCTCATTGACCTTATCAATATAATTCCGTTTTATTGTGCTGGCCTGGTTACACATCCACCATAGTTACTCAACCAAGGCTGGAAAGGACGAGGTGAACAGAAGATATCCGAGTTGATGTAGTATACATTTCATCATTTATAATACATCACTTTCTTGGTAAGAAATATGTGAGATGGACACTTTGAACTGTTTTTGATACCATTCCTCATTCCATTCCATTCATTACAATGAGCCTGTCCTCCAATGTCTACCTCCACTAGCCTCCCCTGCTCTCTACCTAAGGATGTTTGAGCAGATCCACTGTTGTTGGATGATGTGTCCCTGCCAGACCGGTCTGTACCCTGAGTCATCTGGCCCTCCCGACCCTGAGTGGTTGGGGTGAACACTCCCACAGTAAAAACATCTGCAGCCAATGCCTTCGACATGATCATGGTGGAACAAGTTCACAATTAGCGATACTGGCTATATAGGGGCATCTGTTGAAATTAATATTGAAATGAAATCCCAAGATGCAAAAACTAAATTAGATTTAACATGAAAGACAATTTCACAATATTTTTGCAGAACAGTATATTATTAACACTCACTGTGTTATATAAAGCCTTTTCTAAGCAATTAACCTTTTCCTGCACACCTCCCAAGATTAGTTCCCAATGGTTTCATAGTTTCTTGGTCCCCTCTGTCATTATACACTACAGTAGCCTATAATTAACATATCCTAATATGGTTTGACATTAATTAATAAAGGGCATTATCATTCGGCCTGTAGCCACATAGTCACATAGCCACATAGTCACACCCTTCCCGCCCAACCTGGATCCATACCAGTTCGCCTACAGAGCCCACAGGTCCACAGAGGACGCCATCGCGACGACTCTCCACTCCACTCTATCCCACCTGGAGAGGGGAAACAGCTACGCGAGACTGCTCTTTGTGGACTTCAGCTCTGCCTTCAACACCATCCTTCCAGACAGGCTAGTGACCAAACTACTAGACCTGGGACTATCACACTCTATATGTGCATGGATCAAGGACTTCCTGTCCGACCGCCCCCAGAGGGTGCGGGTGGGCTCCCACACCTCCACACCTCCACAGCCCTCAGACTCAGCACTGGGTCCCCCCAGGGCTGCGTGCTAAGCCCCATCCTCTACAACCTCTACACCTACGACTTCACCCCCGTCCACCCCAGCAACTCCATCGTAAAGTTTGCAGACGACACCACCGTGGTGGGCTGCATCTCGGGGGGGGGGAGGCGGCGTACAGGGATGAGGTAGAGCAGCTGAGCAAGCTGTGCAAGGTTAACAACCTGCTGCTGAACCAGTCAAAGACCCAGGAAATCATCGTGGACTTCAGGAGGAAAAAATCTGAGGTCCAGCCCCTGCTCATCGACGGAGAGAGCGTGGAGAGAGTCTCAACCCTCCGATTCCTGGGGGTGCACATACAGGATGACCTGTCCTGGAAGAACAACACAGCAGCCATCATCAAGAAGGCACAACAGCGGCTCTTCTTCCTGAGAGTCCTCAGGAAGGACCACAACAAGCAGGAGATACTGGTGGCCTTCTACCGCTGCGCAGTGGAGAGCATCCTCACCTACTGCATCTGCAACTGGTTCTCCAGCTGCACAGCCGCAGAGAGAAATGCGCTACAGAGAGTCGTGAGAACAGCCCAGAAGATCACCGGCGCCCCCCTCCCCTCTCTGGAAGAGCTGTACAACACACGCTGCCTCAGGAAGGCCTCCAAGATCTCCAGAGACCCATCCCTCCCTGGGTACGAACACTTTGCCCGGCTGCCCTCGAAAAGGCGGTACAGGACCATGGCCGCAAGGACAAACAGACTGAAGCTCAGCTTCTACCCCAGGGCCATCCAGGCCCTGAACACAGCAAAGACCTAGGTTCTGGGCCCTGGACAGTCTGGACGGATTGATGGCAGCTGCTGGATTGAAAAATCAGGTGTAGTGCTGAGGCACAAATGTGTACATTTCAAGCCTGCAAACTGCGACACTTTAAATGAATGTGCAATAACACTATGTGCAATATGACAACCCTAGTCGTTTTATCCGTACAGTATAGTATAGTGGATAGTGTACATAGCCTTTATTTATGTAAACCAGCTCCTTTCCCTTCTTTTTTTTTTTTTTTCTTTTTCTTTCCTAGCACCAGGGGAGCCACCCCTCCCAAATGTCGTTGTTTGGTACCTGTACTATAACAATGACAATAAAGACCATTCATTCATTCATTCATTCATTCATTCATTCATTCATTCATTAGCGATACTGGCTATATAGGGGCATCTGTTGAAATTAATATTGAAATGAAATCCCAAGATGCAAAAACAAAATTAGATTTGACATGAAAGACAATTTCACAATATTTTTGCAGAACAGTGTATTAACACTCACTGTGTTATATAAAGCCTTTTCTAAGCAATTAACCTTTTCCTGCACACCTCCCAAGATTAGTTCCCAATGGTTTCATAGTTTCTTGGTCCCCTCTGTCATTATACACTACAGTAGCCTATAATTAACATATCCTAATATGGTTTGACATTAATGAATAAAGGGCATTATCATTCGGCCTGTAGCCTACTGCAGTACACAGAGGTAACAGCAAGTCATAGGACAATAGCAATGGCAGTCAGGTTGGAAATGAATGAAAGGCCTACGTTCACACACATTTATATATATATATTTTTTTTAATAGTGTTCATAGAGTGAGAAATCAGGGGTACCAAACCATCATGCACAGGGAGTTAGTTAGGGAGGAGTCTCAGAGTTTTGCATGACGTGAAAGTTTTGCCGAGTTGCGCTTCCAGCTCCAGACTCACAGCAGAGACACTAGTGCAGAACGCACTACAGGCTCGAGGAAAAAGCTCGTGGCGCAACAATGACTCCTGACACAATTTCGATGTGAGAAAGTAAACGTACGCGTAATTAGCCTTTAAAGTGCACACTTTTATAACAGTTTGCCAAATCATATTCGAAACGCAGTGGCCCACTGGATAAGTTGCTGTGCGGTGCGCAATGGCTGCCCAGTGCGACTCGTTGAGCGGATACTTGCAGCAGCAGTCGGACCAGGGCTCGAACAGCGAGCGGAGTACCGACTCTCCGGTGCCCGGTAACGGTTCCGAGGATGACTCGGGATGCCTTGTTGTCTTACCGGACCCGGAGTGGACCGAGGAGAGATTTCGAGTGGACCGCAAGAAACTGGAAGTCATGTTATTAGGTAAAAAACAAAACAAAACAAAAAAGTTAAGATATTATGGCACTGTATGGGTTTGACAGCTTTTCCTTTGTTAGTTTTTAGAAGTCAAAGAAAAGGCCAATGCCACCCTTCTCTTGTCTGCTGAACTAGTTTTCCTTGCACACACGCTGTCCAATAATGTGTTCAATATGGCAATGGCTTTCTCCAAAATCGATACTTATGTTGCGAGCTCGTTCTACTTTGCAAACAACTACACGTTGTTGCACTTGTAAAATGATATATTATATATACCTCAAACAATAGATAGATAGGTACTTTATTGTTCCTCGATGGGAAATTATGGGGTTACAGCAGCTCATTAACAACAACAACAACAACAACAACAAATAGAATAATCGAATAAAATAGACATCTGAAACATTATCATTACATTATCATTACATACAGTAAGAACAGTGCAGTATGATTTAATATCCCATATTTAACATCTCCTAGAGCGCTCCTTAGTGCAGCGTGGTTGTAGTAGTCTGTTGCTGAAGAAGCATGCAAGGAGCCAAAGGAGCATGCAAGTCTGACTTTTATTTTAGAAACTGCCTGGTTTAGGACAAATCAGTATCTTGTACACGTAGCCCTTTTATGCACAGAACTCTTTGAATGAAGAGGTTAATGGTGAAAGTAGATTAACCATGACCCTTGCCTCGGGGTTAGGTTTCTAATGCCGAGGTCACGACCTGTCGGTTTGAATTTGACTCGGCCAGAAGGGGTCGCTACTGATCACATGCATGTCTGACAATGATTTTACCTTCCTGCCTGGTGCCGCTGATTGAAATAATGATTGGCGGCCCTTGGTAATAGGACTGTATTTCCTATTCATATAAGTTTGTATTCATGGACAGTGAGCGATCTATAGATGCCCATGTCCAGACTTCAAGGACATGCAAAGACACGTGGATTGGGTGCGATGCGATGGGCATGTCTGGGAAGGGCAAAGGGGCAGGTCCCTGCCAGACTTGGATACAAACAGGTTTTTGCCAGGCCCCATCCATTGACCCAAGATGTGTAAATATCATTTCCCCTCCAGTATGCCATCCAATTGGTTGCCACAGCCAAAATGTGACTCACTCTTTGGCCAAGCGTCTATCTTTGCTATAGTTTTTCAGCTCGTGATAAGACTGAATATCTACTCCGTAATGCTCTAGTCTAGGCTATCTGACAGAGAACAGTTAAATGGCTGACGTCATGTTTGCTGCGATGTCTCTCAGAGCCTGTTTGACTGCTGAGGTCATTATCAGTTATTCCAAAACACAGTATTTGTATATTTGTATTTTGTGTTCTGTCATTGAAGTGGTCTAGCAGATACTTTATCAATCCCGCTAGAAGACAGGGAGTCGCCTTCATCTGGAACAGCCAAACAAGACCATACGAGACACATTAAAAAGCAAGAGAGATCCTTAAAAACAATGAAAACAGACAGACGAAGTAGAGCTGGAAGTACAGCTAATACACTGATCCAAAACAAGTATCTCATATATGTCACTTTGACGTAAGAGTGTTTGATAAGTGCTTGTCTTGATGCTTCTTTCTAATCCAATGGAATGCCTGGTTCATAGGACACTGATTGTTGTTCTTTCCCTTTGATTACCTACTCTCCCATTACAGGACATTCTTGATTAGAAAGACTTGACAACGGTAATTTTGTAAGACAAGCCTCTGGAGTACAGTGCATGAGTACGCCCACATACTCATACACGTGTGGGTAGATTTGATTAATCAGGGCCCGTTTATTAAACTTGCTGTGCGATTACTTTCTGATTGATGTTTGGCGAAATAGGTTTCTTTTAGATTAGGGGGAGGATAGTGACTGCCAGTGAAGCATGTCGGTTAGATATTCAACAGGAGCTCTTTGGATTTTTTTTATTTTGGATTTTGGATTCGTTTGGAGACTCTCCAGATGTTCGGTACCCGTGTGCTCAGTCAGTCTCCAGTATGTTAAAGTCCTAGAATTCTGGACAGATGTTGTTACTGTTTACCATCATAAGCAATCCTATGGAATCAGAGGTATGAATGTTCTGTTTTGTGTTTCATTGAGGTTAAAACATGCATTTGCAGTCTTTTTGTATAATGGAACCACATGGGCACGCACTTACATTATGTACACATACAGTACTGTACATACATACATGTACATGTAAACACACACACATTAACACAGTTCCACTTCAGCTCCTCCTGGTTGTGGCCCGGTCGTTGCTGCATTCCTCAACGCGTCATCGCTGCCGTTTCCAGGAAAACAACTTAACCAGACGCCTAGTCTGCCGGACATGCTGTACTGTATGCCACATCACTGCATGCATGCATGCGGCTGTGCGTGCGTGCATATGAGGCCGGCACAAAGCAGTCACTCACTACAGTATTTGCAATCTGAGAATACCTTTACAGTTTGGTATGCCAGAGAATCTGTTTTCTCATGATAACTATTTATGATAATGGCAGCTATTGTCCAGGCTGATGTTCAGCAGCATTTTGTGCCGTGTCTCTGCCTTTTTCTCTCTCTGGTCAGACATTGGTTCATGCTAAGTGACCATAGTATCTCAACCGTGAAACAGCTGTAGTCCTTCCTCTATTTAGTTGGGGCTCCAGGATAGACTCTTCTCAAAGACATTCTTTTCTTAATCAGATCCTTGAATAATAAATAACCTTCAACAAGTAAGAGTTTTGAATTAGCCCAATTTGTTCAGTAAATCCTACTGTACTCTCCTCATGTACTGTTTGCGTTTCTTATGCATAATCAACCAATGTGCATATGAGTTCAAATCTGTGTGGATGTTCTGATTGGTCATAGTCTGTTAGCGTCAGCAGTGTAACATCTGGCCCTGTTTTCATTGGAGGAGAGTGGATTTGTTGACATGGGACTCCGTGTCCTGAAGTGGACACAGCTCCTGCGTTGGGCCCATAATGAAATCATTGTGTGGGAACTTCAGTATATTTGTACTCCATACTTTATTGTCTGTGACCGTATCTCTTGCCTCCCCTTTCTTGGAAACTTGTGTAACCTGCACTATACTAAAGAGCCAGGAGCTGCATGGCATGACAATGTTAGAAGACCCGTTAAAAACAATAGTACCACCCCTCTCTCTCTCTTTCTCTCTCTCTCTCTCTCTCTCTACTTCTTGAGCAGTGAATCACCTCTTTTGAAGAGAAAATCGATTTTTACCAGGTGTAGATTTGATTAAGTGTTTAGTTTGTGTAAGTAATGAGACACACCTTAGCCCCAACTTACATCGCAATGAGACCAAGTTATTACCATTTTTCTTTTCACAGCCATGAGGCCATTAAATGTTATTTTGAATAGTCGTGATGAAGTGTTGAAATGGAAGACAGATGCTCACTCTCCCATGTTATTCTCTCTGTCTCATGCCTATGGTGCACACATCTGCCATAATATACGTCAAAACTCCTGTGAAAACATGAATAGAAAACGTCTGTTTTCACTATCACCAGAGAAAGCCCATGCAACTGAATTGATACGTGTGCAAATGAATAGGCTATAAAGGATTTGATATCGGCCTATCGACTGTTCTCTGGAGGGTTCGTTTGCTGTGTTCTCTGTGTGTCTCCGGCTGTATCAGAGCTGCTGAAATTAAGGGAATGTCGAAGAGGACGAAGTTCAAAGAGTCTAGGGACTGTCGTGGACTAGACTAGAGTTACCTAGAAGCACTCTTGCCCCATTGAATGTTATGGCTTCCCAGTACATCAGCGTAAACAAAGGAAGTCTCTACAGACATAGTCACACTCACCGCAGCCCACTAGTACTGCATTGTTGGTGCAAGAGGAAAACTTTAAAGGGCCAATCTGACATTCAGACAACAACAAAGCGGTCACCCCGCCATTTGTTTTGGTAAACAGCTGAGGGACGGGGCTGGAGAAATGTATCCACTCTCAGATGGCCTGGACTGACTATTCATGAGATTACAATTCTATTTTTAACCATGCTATACAGCTTCTTTATAAACAATAGAGTACAACAAGCTTATACTGTATTTTGGGTTTAGATAGAGAAGACAGTTGAACTACGGTATGCTCATGAGGTTATGTTCTTCAAGAATCAATGACTAGGCTATATATATCATTCATTTAAAAGTCCCAAAATCTATGTACCAAATACAGATTTCCTCTTTCATATGTAGTGTAGAGTTCCTTACCAAAGAATCTGTGGGAAAACACTTCTTCCTAAACCATGTATGTGTGGTTTCCATGGCTCCCAGGAAGGCAAACAGATGTGCATTCTGTTGATTTGGAGTAGCTAGTACTTCTCCTTCTTTATTGGGGTTCGTTTTCCTTGCTAACAATATTTAGTGTGAGAATTTATGTGAAATCTCTACACAGACAGACACTCCTGGCGGCTGTAGTGTATACTAATTGCCGACATGTTTGCATAGTAACTACACCCCCTTATTAAATTAATAATTGTATTGATTAATCAAATTTGGTTTCCCTCCCCTAAACCTCAAGACTACAGTATTGTTGGATTGCGGTATGTTTGCCGCAGGGAGGAAAAGCTGTAAATTAGTACATTTACAGGTTTTGCAGGTACCTCATTATACATGCTTCCTAGTCATATCTCATAAACATTAGTGAATGTATGCAGAACAGTTGTTCACTCAGTCAATAAACAAAATCACAATGACTTAGTGCATTTGATACAAATGTAGAACTGACATGAGATCATATCTATGCAGCAAAAGAATTGTGTGTGTGTGTGTGTGTGTGTGTGTGTGTGTGTGTGTGTGTGTGTGTGTGTGTGTGTGTGTGCGCGCGCGCGCGTGTGCATGCCGTGCGTGTATGCGCCCACCATACGTGTGTGAGTGTGCCACGTGCACACTGTGCGTGCGTGTGAGGGCCTGATCCTCCTCTTCCTCATCTTCCTCCTGGGTGCTGAGTAAGAGCTTCAGACAGGAAGTGAGTGTCGTGTGGGGAATGTGCTTCAGGCACGTTCTCTACTGAAGGGGAACACAGGCCTGTTGTTCCAACTTTCACATTCACACACTGCTAGACTCGCAAAGGGCCATATTTATACTCTCACTGTTTTAGTACTGTTTGCTGTTTATCACTGTCATCAATATATGTGGTACTCAAACATATAAACGAGAGACTGCCGAAAAGAGAGATTTATACGTTTTCAAGTTTGTGGTCTACTCTACTATGTGGACTGTTTGACTTGACTGTTACTTTGTACTGTGGGAGAGTGGGCTATAGCTTACTCAGGGAAACGTCGAGCTATAAACCAAGTATAGCGACCTAACAGTAGAATATGTTTCACAGACCTTTTCAGTATTGAGGACGGAACCTATATATAGTACAGTAGAATTCGTCACACTGATTATTTTTCAATGGGACGTTGAAAACGTAGCCTAAATGTAGTGAAATTGATTGTGCCAAGCTTTTCTTTTTTTTTTTATATACTGTAAATCTCTGTTTCAACTGTGATGAAAGTGATATTATCATATTATTTAGCCTCATCTGGATCCGTGCCTCTTTATATTGTAGCCCCTCTCTCCTCCAGCTTTCGGGTGAAACATGCTGATACAATTAAAAAATTATATTCAGCTTTGCTTACGCGTCAAATTCCTCCATCCCCGAGCATGATGAAGCTTTCAGGAGCTCTAATATAATTGAGCTCCGGTCTGTGGAAAAACCTGCGTTTCATTACTCAAGAAAATAAAAACCTGGAATCGTATTTCAATGGTTCGATTCGACTGGAGCTCTCTGACCCGTTCCCCTTGCTCCTGGAACTGTAAATGGGGCTGAAATGAATACCTGTTTTTCTACTTCACTCAAAGCCCCTTTTTTTCTTTTTAGCTCTTTCAAAGTGCAGATTTACATTCGGTCTGGGTTGCGGTTGCTATTTTAAACAAGTTTTTTTTTTTTTTAAACAAGGTGCCCCCCCCCCCAACCCCACACCGTCTCCCTCCTCTAGAGCTTTGAGTGTTTATCTTCGGAGGACCTCGGTTTTTGGTTTGTTGTTCCCTTCTCTTCATTCAATGTTTCGTACAGTCTGCCTTTTCTCCAGTTGCTCTGATTGGAGAGAGTGATTTTGGTTTCTGGATCTGGTATATATAATTACATCTTTTCACCCGGAAAAGGGAAAAGAAAGGGAAGAAAAGAAACCTTTATCTTGTGGTCATTTAAAAAAAAAAAAAAAAAGACCTTAATTGAATTACTCCATTTCCCATGAGCACTACAGTAGGGTATAGCTTCATTGATTGGACATGACAGTGGTTGACTCCGTTGAGTAATCGAGGAATGAATTCCCACGCACTCGGATCAAGAAATACTGTGGTTATTTTTTAGCATTGATGTATAGTGTTTCAAATGAGTGTATTGCGATTGAATCTGAAATATATACACATACAGTATATACTCACTGAACACTTTATTAGGAACACCTGTACACCTGTCAACAGTACAAGCTGGTGGAGGTGGTGTAATGATGTGGGGAATGTTTTCTGGGCACACTTTGGGCCTGTTAATACCAATAAATCATCGCTTGAATGCCACAGCCTATTTCAGTTTTGTTGCTGACCATGTGCATCCTTTCATGGCCACAATGTACCCATCTTCTAATGGCTATGTCCAGCATGATGAATGAATGAATGAATGAATGAATGAATGAATGAATGAATGAATGAATGAATGAATGAATGAATGGTCTTTATTGTCATTGCTAGTACAGGTACCAAACAACGACATTTGGGAGGGGTGGCTCCCCTGGTGCTAGGAAAGAAAAAAACAAGAAAAAAAACAAGAAGGGAAAGGAGCTGGTTTACATAAATAAAGGCTATGTACACTATCCACTATACTATACTGTACAGATAAAACACTGTGCTGTACTCTATGCTATGCTATACCTATTCTAACATTTCCTATTTCTCTGCAACCTTATGTACCCTAGGTTTGTCATATTGCACATAGTGTTATTGCACATTCATGATGATGCATACCAGGTACCAGCGGTACACTCAGGTTGTATAATTAGTCTTTCAGAGGAGGGAGATGGAAAGATACAAAATAAAACTAGCCTATCAGTTAGCCATTGCCTCGACAGGCTCAGTGGTTTGAGATAGACCTGTCCCCTGTGGCTCATATGTTCTTGTGAGATAGTAATAAGAACAAGTTATTAGCAGTTTTTTTTATGTCTAATTGTTTATGTATGATGTCTTCAACTGTTTGATGTTTATGGACATAGCGTGTTGGGAGTTCAGCCTTGACCTTGGATGGGAGAGCGCAGTCCCTCAGGAACTCTCTGTCTGCTCGATCATGCAGCATTACACATCTGGACGTTTGTCTGTTTATTTATATGATATCACGGTTGCCTTGGCAACTGCACAGATTCTTTCTCCTGTGTGAGAGCCATTGAGGGCTAGTTCTTGTTATTCTAGCTATTACCTGTCTAAGAGAAATGCACGGTTGATTGGGAATTTAGCAGGCCGTACAGCAAGAGAGGAAAGAACCAATATGGAGGACCCTTTGAAAATGTTTACTCCGGCCCATACAGTGGCCGTGTGGTTACACTCACTCTCCAACAACTGCACTGACCGGAGGGTGTCGACAACTCATCTGGCCTTAGCTGCTATTTGCTAAGTCCTCTTCTGTGATGATTAGATACCATTGTGTTCTTAGTCAAAGAAGTGGAAGGCCACTCAGGACCTGTGGCTCTGTGACCGTGTGCCAACCTGTGTAATGGTCTGCCAGGGTAGCACACAAAGAGCAAGAGAGACTAGACTAAATTGCACTCTTGTCTGTATCTGTTTTCATTTTGTTCTCCTCCAACTCAAGCTCTGCCAGACACCTGTCTGTTGGAGGCTGATGTAGCGAAAGGAAATGTCATGGCGAGTTGGCAACATTGCATGTTTGATCGTAGTCATAAGACTTGATTGATTTCTACCAGCAAGCAGCGTATCTTTGAATAATAATGTGTTTGGCAGACATGGATCGTGCTTAAGTTAACTGCCTTTTGTGTACCGGCCAGACCTCCTACTTGAAGATTACAGTTGTCCTTGAATATATCTTTACGTGGGGAAGGATCTGGTCACTGTCATGTCATTTCTTTTGCAGGATGATGGATAGGAACAGCAAGAGTGAGGAGAGAGGAGTATTGAATGCAGCTGTGTCATCAACGTTGATAAAAAAAAGAAAAAAAAGAGACCATCGTGTGTGTGTGTGTGTGTGTGTGTGTGTGTGTGCATGCCTGTGTGTTACTACGAGTCCCCAAGGCCCACTCAGTTGAATCAGCTTCCATTCATTTTGTTAGTCTTGAGACACTGGTGGGTGAAGAGAAGAGAAACAACATCCTGCTGTCTCTTACACGCCAGTATATCTGGGTGCTACCGTACTGGGAGCTACTGTACTGGGAGCTACTATACTGGGAGCTACCGTACTGGGAGCTACTATACTGGGAGCTACTGTATAACTTCTCCTAACGTGTTCTGAGTCCCTATTTGAATTTCACAAAACTGGTTTAAGATTTGGCCAGCCAACCAACCAAGCAGGGTAAAGAATAACATTTGGGAAACTTGACATTTAGACAGACGTACAGAAGAACAAAACATACTCTAGGCACAGCATCTGACAGGTCCCCTTCAGTTCAAATATGCTGATGATAATCTCCTAGTCTCTGTGATGTCTGGTAGTCTCTGTGATGTATTGACTGTTAGTCAGGGGTGTAACGGTACACAGAAATCACTGTTCGGTACCTCGGTTTTTGAGTCACAGTTCGTTCGGTATGTTTTCGGTACAGCTGGGGGGAAAGAAACACAAAACACATATACTGTATATACAGTATATAGCCTATAATTTTTTTTTTTTTTTTTTTTAACCAGTGGTTTGCAGAACAAACCATGGGTTTTTCTTTCTTTAACAAAAAAACAGAAACCAGCTGCAACCTACTAATAAATTAATATTCTCTCAAATTAATAAAAAAATATAATAATAAAAATATCCATTAAGCATTTAGAAAATGAACTGTACTTGAACTGTGCTGTACTTGTGTTCACATAAGCAGCTTTCAGCTTCACACTAGGACTTGGACTAGTTTCAACATTTAAACACAGGTTTAAAACCTGCGTTCTCGTCAACGGAGTATGGTCGCATATCCACTGCTATAAAAACACCTATGGCGTCTGTCATTGCTTTGGCCCGGTGTTGTGTCGTTTTCCGACTCCCCTTCATATTCGTTTAAACTATTACGTATTTAAGTGGTCTCGTAGTTCATTATGGTTGATGTTATAGCGTACATTATGGGTCGCCTAGTAGACTAGTATTATGTGGTGACGACGGTAATTTGTAATAATTCCAGAGGTGTCTGTGTTCTTTGTCCCGTGCGCAAATTACCTACCCTATTTTGCTGATTCTAGAGGTCCTGGGATAATAGTAGTCCAGCGTGAATTGGCATGTCGGTAATTTGGGGTGAGTTTGTTTACACCGCCCCTTTTTTTGCTGTGTGTTCGAGAACTAACCAATGCCTGTTGCACTTGTTGTTCATGAAGCGGATGTTACCCAGAGCCATGATATCATATCCGGGGGGGAATGTCCGTAAATTCCAGTAAAACACAGACTTCACTTATCCCGCGCAAATGCGCCACACGAAACACAGACGTCGGGGGGGGATTTCTAAATTACAGAGGTCACCAAATAATACTAGTCCCATGCGAATAGGGCTTAAGACGAACACATTGCAATCCGAACCTCAGAATGGCACTAGCAATTCAACATAAAGTTCTGTACACACAAAAAAGGTCTGCACATGCAGTGGTTAAAACAACACTGCATTCCTTCGGCACACACACATACCGAACCGAAAACCGACCCATACCGAACATTTTCTGTACAAATATGTGTACTGTGAAGGCCAATGCACGCGGCGTGCGATGCGACGTCGCACGACAACGTTCTACGACAACAATCGCATCCCAATGCACACAGGGTGTCGATGCGACGTTGCACGACAACATTCGATTCAGGCTGATTACTATAGGCTCTACCAATACTAACCCAATATTGCTTGCCTTGCTTCCACAATTTCTACAATATACAACTGGGCATATTGTGCTTACATGCTTGATTATTAATATGTAATATAGGTGTCTTGTAATCCTATGAGATGGGCCGTGTGTAGCTATGTGGCATGACACGCCTTCCCACGTTTTATACATTAATGGTGACCACAATGGTTAACTTACCAGAGAATCCTCAAAGTTCTGTCTCCCCATGGTCTTTACTGTTGTAGACCCTGCCAAGAAATGCATCCATGTGTGTCTTAATAAAGTACACTGTTAGTTAACGTGTATACAATGGTGCACTATGTTTAGCTTCAGTTCGTTGACCCGTCCATCTCTCCCTTTGTGTTCAGTGTTATTGCTGTCCTGTCAGATATTCCAGCGGCTGTATTTCTCCTTCCCTTATTGGCCCGTGTCATGAGGCCATAATTCTCCAGCTCTAACGCTATTTACATTCCTCTAACTTCTCGACCCTTCAAAAACAAGGGAATTGCTCTGAGAAATCTCTCTCTCTTTAGTCTTAGACACACATAATGGATACCAGACTGACTCATCATCTCTCCAGGCCAGTGTTGCGTCCTTCAGAGTGCTCCCTGGAGAGTTGTCAGTATGTTGTAGATGCTGTGATTTGAGGTATCGTATTGTTGAGGTATCGCTGGGAGTGTTGGGCCTAATGGGATTGATTCGCTATATTGTTTTCGATTTGTCATTAGGCAATTACTACCCGTAAATTATGTCACGTTTTTTTTCTTTCTCACACAGGCAGTATTGATTACGACATCTTGATGCTGTACTCTGGGGTCTATGTGTTGAAATGCAGCAGTGATTCCTACACGAACGCTGGAAACACAAGCCCAGGGTTGTCCTGGTTTAACCTGACCCTCGTTTAACCAAGCTAGGCACAGTCAGTCACGCAATTGTTACTTTTCATACAGCCATTCTGATACTCTTATTCTGCCGCAAACCAGCGCCAACATCAATGTGGAACACATGGGATTTGCTGTTGACATGAACTGCCATGGCATACGACCATAACAGACAGTGTCATATGCATGTCATAACAGACGCCTTAGCATGTCATAACACATTATTCCTAGGCCAATATATACAGTTAGCTGATTTGGTCAACAATGTTGTTGCCTTTACTATAGTGTGTTTTACTAAGTAAGGCTCTTGTGATTTTGTGCGTGGGTGTGTGTGTTTTTGTTCGTGTGACCCATGACTTGAGCATAGTGCAGACCTTGTACAGTATGAGGGAGAAGAGGGGGGGTGGGGTTCTCCACCCTGTAACATACCCCAGAGCTCGCAGGGTGCCCCGGCCCTCCCCTCGTTCTCCCACGACCAGCCTGCATGCTACGGATCGGCCAACAGGATGTTGGTTTGCTGCTGCTCACATGTCCTCGACACATATGCAGGCTTTATTATGGAATTGGCATGTTGGAAATATGCTTGTTTGGTTTGTATTTCTCCTGCCGGGACTGAGTTGATGAGCTCAGATCAAATGAATGTGTATTTACCATGTGCACAGGATACAACAGTGTACAGTACTGTTGAAATGCTTTTGACAAGCTACCTCTCAAGAGTGCAGTTAAGTACAAGGATAGGAATCAAATATTAAGAGTAGTCTGGCTCGCGTGCTTACTGGACCTACTGTTGTTATTTCTGAGCGTCTTCACAAAGGTCCTTTCCATCTCCTTCTTGCTCCACGTCTCTCTGCCTGCCAGCATCCACAGTTGATTGCAGCATAGTCTCTATGGCAGGTCTTGCATCATTTCATCCGCATGCCAAGAAATGCATTTATTTCTCCACTTGAGGAAATACTGTATTGTACAGTGTGTTGGATCCAAAGTTCCTCAGCTATTTGTAGTTTGTGGTGTTCTTGCGCTTTTGGCCCCAGCGGTTCTTCTCATGCAGTGAGAATGTTTGTCATTTCGAAGTTAAATCCCTCCTATCTTGTCTCCCGTTTGTATTCCCTCTATGACTGTTTTTAATTTGGGATTGGCGGAGGGCGATGCATTCTTAAGATGGATGTTCTTTTGTTGAGATGATGTAGAGCCCAGAGACAGAGCTCTGAGAACGAGCACGCATCACTCTGGAAGCCTGGGGGGATGTGACCTCTGTTGTAAATTCTCATTTTTACCACTTGAATGAAAACAGAATGTTAAGGATATAAAGATGTTATTAAGCAAATTGCCTCTCTCTTTGTGATGTGATCAGAGAGAGTTTTGTTTAGTTAAATGGAACAGAGAGTGTTCTGTGGGGTCTTTAAGCGATATCAATCTGGTAAGCTAGACTGCTTACACCTGTTGCGTGTTCCCATTCCAGCCCTCAGGACAGGGACGTGATGTTTGTCAGCGGGTGAAGCAGAGTGGGTGTTGTGTTACAGTATTACCTTCATTTATGGTTGTTGTTTTTTTCTCTCAGGAAAAGTCATTAGACATATGTTTCCTGTAACAGGGGCTTTTATGATCTTTCATAATACTTGCCCACCCAGCTAGCAGTGGAGGTAGACATCGTAGGACTCATTGTGATTTGATACACGTGTGTTTGATACCATTCTTAATTCCATTCCATGCATTATGCATTTGAGCTACCTCCACCAGCCTCCACTGCTACCCAATAGCCACTATCTGGACCTCAGACCATGCTCACACAGTTTTTTCGCACCTCTATGGTCTTGATAGACAACAGCATCATCCACACAGTCCTCTCATCCACAGTCCTCTCATCCACAGTCCTCTCATCCACAGTCCTCTCATCCACAGTCCTCTCACAGTGGTGCAAACTTGTCACCTTTCGGCGAAATTCGCAGTTTTTACCTCAAAATATGTGACCTACGCGAATCATGTAGATCTGCAAAAAAAACTATTTGGGGGGGGGTCATCCAAGTTACATGATGCCCAAGCTAACATCTTCCTGTCTGCTAAACTCTGCTGCAGTTGAAATAAAAAGATCTTAAGATGGAAGTAGAAACATAAGAAGTGTGTGTGTGGCCCTCCTGTGAGAGGTGTGTGTGGCCCTCCTGTGAGAGGTGTGTGTGTGCCATATTTCAGTATGTAGGCTATGCAGTGTAAGTGAGTGTAAGTAAGTGTGTGAGTTTATTCTGTTATTTATGCTATTATATCTAGTAATGTGTTGAGAAGCAATGGAAATGAATCAAGAAATTGATACAGTAGGCTAACTTACATTATTAACTTATTAACTTATATTATCATGCAACAGAACAGATCACCCAGCATTGCTAATGAAAAGAATCAACCAATGTGAGTCTAATACCAATACTTGCTCAATAGGTCTTAAAATCTATTAAAAGTGGTCTTATAAAGGTCTTAAATGTAACTTGTTGAAACCTGCAGGAACCCGCATAATTATTTTGAGAACAGGTTGCTTACATTAATTATGAGGGTGTTAAGGTCAGGGCCATCGCTACTTACACATGCATCATTGTTAGACCACTGTTAATGCTAGAGCTAACCATCTACGGGCAAAAAAAAAAGTGTCACCTTTTTGGACCATCGCCAGTTTGCACCCCTGTCTCATCCACAGTCCTCTCATCCACACAGTCCTCTCATCCACAGTCCTCTCATCCACAGTCCTCTCATCCACAGTCCTCTCATCCACAGTCCTTTCATCCACAGTCCTCTCATCCACACAGTCCTCTCATCCACAGTCCTCTCATCCACACAGTCCTCTCATCCACAGTCCTCTCATCCACAGTCCTCTCATCCACAGTCCTCTCATCCACAGTCCTCTCATCCACAGTCCTCTCATCCACCCAATCCTCTCATCCACAGTCCTCTCATCCACAGTCCTCTCATCCACAGTCCTCTCATCCACAGTCCTCTCATCCACAGTCCTCTCATCCACAGTCCTCTCATCCACAGTCCTCTCATCCACACAGTCCCCTCATACATACGGTCCTCTCATCCACATATTCCACACATCCACATAGTTCCCTCTAATATCCAAATTCCCATACTTTCCTTTGTCAGAAAAGTTAGTTTTTATATTGCATCATGTCATTCATGTACTCTGACAAATGTTTTCAATGACTTTAATGTAAAGGTATAAACAGACGTATAAAAGACAGAAACATGTACAATAGTGACGAGACAGGACAACCGGGGCGGCTGTGGCGCAGGAGGTAGAGCTGCCATCTAATGATCGCAAGGTTGGCAGATTGGCGGTTCAAGCCCCGGCTGGCCACATGTCGAAGTGTCCTTGGTAGGGCTGGGACGACGCGTCGACGTAGTCGACTACGTCAATACGCCGACTTGCGTAATGTGCGTCGGTGCGTCGCAAATAAACAACATGGCTGCGACCAGTGGAAACATGGAGGAGGCTACTAGCTAATGTTACACAAGCAATGTAGCTCACCACAGTTTGTATGTCTTGTCTTCTGGTTTTTCCTGCATAGAGAATTATGAGGCGGCCGCCTCCGTCATATTTCTAGTCGCCTCCAGCTCTCGACAAAACTCTGACGGTCGTATTTTCTATAAGCGCTGCACTCGGTGGATTTCTGTAATTGCAATTGCGGCACTGCGCCGACGTGGTGGCGGGGGCGCTGTTTCGCAAATAAGTTAGCTTTCGTTTTTACTAGCAAAATAGCTGATAGTTGATGTTGACTGCTCAAGGAGAATACATATTTGAAAGTACAGAATGCCCGAGAGCCTTATATTGCATTATATTACATTATATTTTGAATGGTCATCTGGTGCCTGAATATTGTGTTTTCCTTTACATAAATAATTACATTTCCACCATAAATTGATGCAGAAAGGGCACAAATTGGTGCATATCAATTCACCAGAATGCAAGAAATTAAGTGTTTGATGTTTAAGGACCCCCAGACAGCCCCGCTTCATGGGTCCCCCCGATGTCAAACACCACTGGTACCACCTCCGCCTCATTTTGAGCCAGGAAAAACCCTGATGGCCAGCTATTACCCAGAGTGCTTTACAAAGACACTGTTAAACAGAGAGACAATACAGCCATTATTTTGAGGAAAATTAAGTGATACATTAATCGAACAGTAAAAAAAAAAAAAATCGTTAGACTAATCTTTAAATTAGTCGTTAGAGTAATCGACTAACCGGAAAAATAATCGCTAGATTAATCGTTAGAAAAATAGTCGTTTGGGACAGCCCTGGTCCTTGGGCAAGACACTGAACCCCAAATTGCTCCCAGTGAGCGGGCCTGGGCCTTGCATGGTAGCTTGCCGCCATTGGTGTGTGAATGGGTGAATGAGAGGCCGTTGTAAAGCGCTTTGGATAAAGGCGCTATATAAGTGCTGTGCATTTGCAACCATGCTTGTGGCAAGCAGCAATACAAAACCGCAGCAAAAAACAAACAAGCCAAATGACCTGACGACACATCCAGAAAAAAGAAAATAAATTAAAACCCCTCCTTTCTCACCCGACGACCATCACATCATTTACAGCCTATACCTCATCCAGTTACTCATATACAACCTGTTGGTGAGAGCACACCGACAGATCCCAAAATATTATTAAAATATTAATTAAAATGATTAAAATATTACATATATATTTAGTTATTTCGATTATTTCCCTGACTGAAGTTGTGATGCTTCCTACAGCGACAGACACTTTTTTCTGATGCATGACAGCGTTTGTCTTCCCTCCTGTTGAAAAACATCAAACCTCATCAACATTTAGTATTCTCTTTTTAAATCATGTTCCCTAGTTTGAAAGGGGTAATTTGTTTCTTCATTTAAGAAACAGCGGGGGGACCGTGAGTGTAGACATAGTATTTCATGTGATATTTATGGGCCACATTCCAAGCAGGGAAGCAAGCCCTCATGCGAAACATCTGCGAACAGGGGAGTTTTCGGGGGAGTAAAGTACAAGCATGTGTGAAACATACTCTATCTAGGTATTTACTACTGTTACATCGCTAAAGGGCAGTTTGTCTGGACACCCCAAAAATATTCCAAAAATAAACTGACTGATGGGGGGTCATTTGTTTGCCTATCTCTCTTTAAGCATGACACAAGAAAAGATGGGGCAAAGAAGGGAGATGGGAACCTTTTTCAAAACATACACAGTCTCTTGTGTTGTAATTCACACCTATTCATCACATCGTCACATGATGGTTACTGCAGTGAATATGACAGAAAAGGTCTAGCCTAAACCTGTTTATGAAACTCTGGCCAGATGGCAATGTGGGAGATTGGCTAGGTCTGTGATTGGTTTAGTTTATGATACCTGTACAGTGTCCACTCCCCCCACACAATTCTCTTCTAGTTCTGTGATGATATCAGGAGTGCAAAACACTCAGGCCATTGTCCTGTGATGCGTTTCCAAAGTACATACTACATGTTTCCATGGAGCAGTTACAGCTGGTAAACCACTCAGAATGTTGTCATTCTCGGTCATTTTCTTTCTTCAGCAGATTCATGGCCCTCTAGAGGTGATGCGAAACAGAAATTGGATGAAGTTAAATCATCACGTCATTCTTTGTTGTTGTTGTTGTTGTTGTTGTTGTTGTTGTTGTTGTTGTTGTTGTTGTTGTTGTTACAATAGGTCTATGTATCACTCTACACCCCTGCAGTGATGGTTCCCTTGACTGAGTTTTAGTGAAGCCATGTCAGAAATACCTCATACCATAACTAGCTTCGCCTGAACGCTCTCTGGAGAGCAAATATCAGACATCAACAGAGCAGCCACAGTCTAAAGGACTTACAGATGTGTTAGGCATCTTGCCTTGTGGTGGTTGGACAGCTGTCCCTAGCCTTATAAGACCTGTTGATTGGTGTTTACCTCTTCATCCCAAGCATCCTCTATCCCCTACGGGTTAGTGGATAGTGAGTTGGACTAGAGATCAGAAGGTCATGAGTTCAAATCCCACCTGGGAACACCACCACTAGTGTGCCCTTGAGTAAGGCACTTAGCCCTAAGTTTCTCTTAACCCTAACTCCAGGGAGACTGTCCCTGCAATCTCTAATTGTAAGTCGCTTTGGATAAAACCATCTGCTAAAAATGTAAATGTTACTCCTGCGCCCCCCTGTGTGTCAGGTACCTATGACAGTGATTTCGCTCACAGCTAGGGTTCTGTATGCCTCTCGGTAGATGGCACAGGGGAAGGCTGGTGGAGGTAGAAATCGGAGGACAGGTCATCCACGTGATGCATGGACTGGAATGATGAATGGTATCTAACACACGTGTGTGATGCTTTTCCTCATCCCATTGCATTAAAATTAGCCTGTCTTCTGTCTTCTGATTTTATCCTCCGCCAACCTCCCCTGCTATGGCTCCATGCTGATACAAAATAAATAGTCTTTTAAAAGGGTGAACATGCCTAAAACAGATAGATAGACTGTATGAACAGGCGCAGTATAACACATGTGGAATGGAATATGGAACGGTATCAAACACGTCCTCCGATTTCTACCTCTACCAGCCTCCCCCACTAGGCATTTCTACTGAGCCCCGACCACTGTTTTAGGAAGAACATAAGCCGTATCTCAATGTAAGGATTATCACAAATGAGTTTGAACGTTTCATTAAAAAAATCGGGAGAATTAGATATCGGTAGGTGTATACGCCAAGCAAAATACCCTAAAGAATGGAGAACGAACTTTGCGTTTACTGGATTGCTGCAACCCTCACATTTCCAGGACATTGGATAACCCTGGCATGATTTGGCTCACTGAATGTAATACTGTGTATTTAACATTGAGTGCTTCCATGTGGTTTTTATGAATTGTTTTCTCTTCTCTCTCCTCCACAGCGGCCACTGAAGGAAGAGTCAATGGCGGAGAGGATTTCTTTCAGAAGGTAAAATCTCAGTCCACTTTTGGATTATGGTTGGATTAGGTTCAAGTCCTGAAGAGAGCACTTGTCTTCCAAGTAATGGAAGACAAGCAGGTGTCAGCCAGGTGTTTGATTGCAGAAGTCAAACGTTCAGTCCGGTCGGTATGGTTTTAGACTGTACTTACTGTATCGTAGAGCTAGCACCACTGACACGTTTGTGCTTCAGGCTGTCACTTCTGTGAAGGGCTTCTGTGGCTGATTATTTGATGTTTATTTCATCGGATGTGTCTTATCAGGGCCATGTTTTGCCTCAATGTTTCGGTAAAAGGTTGCTGAAATGATTTAGTTCTTTTATTTAAAAAATGTTTTTGCTCAAAGTCACAGCAGTTCTTGTTACTTACATTACTGCAGGACATCACAAGATGTGGTCTATGCATTTTTTTTTTTTAAGAATTGTGTAGGTCAAGTAATTACCTGAAAGAACATTCTACGGTGTTTGAGTCCAGTTGAAAGTTGAGTTTCCTGAGGCCTTTGAACTACCTCCACAGTGTTGCTTATGGGGCCTTAATTAACTAAATGATGATCAGTGGTTTATTTGAGCATTCTTCTTTGTCTATTTTCCATCTCTGGTTTGGAGGGAAGTCGAGTTAAATGTCAGAGTAAGGCAATTTAACTGTCCCTAAAGCCACTTTGAAACCAAGAAATGCAAACCAGGCGCCATCAGATTATCCTCTGGGATTTTAACATGAATCCTAGACATGTTTTGTCTCCGCCTTTCACTTTGGTTTAGGAAAAACGGAGGAATTGAACGTTCATGATTTCAATCTATCAAGCTCACTCAAATAAACTCATATGACATACATGTAGGTGGAGCCTATGCTTGCCAAGCCACAGCTTTGTGTTTTCTATGCACAGTGCTTGTTGTGTCAGTATTGTACAAAATGGCCACACATATTTTGAAAAATGTTGCTTTTTTCTATGCATTTTTGGCCTTTCGTCCACATGCAAACTGTGCTTTAGGTCACTGAAAACTGACCTTTTGGAAAACTCCTTCCAGGGTGAAGATATTCAGAAACTCAGTTTTCAGTGTTGACGTGTTGACAGGTAAAACAGAGTTTCTGCTTTGGGACGTCAGAGTGTGCGCTGTTATCTCCTTTATCGTCCAGAGGTGACATTTCGTGCGATGGTGGACTTCGCTCAAAAATAATTCCATCATGCGCATGCTCCTGATGTTCTTCTGTGGTGTTAGACGTAACATTACTACTGACATGGCATGGTTATGTGAGCGTTTTAAATCATTTTTGCGTTCTCTTGTGGACGGTGATATTTTCTATAACAGTGCAAATGAAGGAGGAAAAACCCTGTAAAAAAAATAAATAAAAATACCCGGATAGTTGTGGACTAGGCATAAGTGTAGAAGTTATGTTTGGTGTGATCGAGTATGGTGGGATCGCTAGTAAAACAGGCACTTTATTGTCGATTTTTTGTTGAATTAGGTCTGTATAATTTCCCTCAGATAGCCTTACCGTCATGGAGACACAATTATTGTCAAGAAAGTAAACGTTGAAGAGTGATCTGAAAGGTGTTGTTCAATGGAAAACTAGATTTGAGGTGTGAGGACGACCTTGAAGTTGATCTAAATGGAAACTGTTATTCACACTTACACACACACACACACACGTTTTGATTTGAGAGTTGAATTCCAACAGAGCTGCATATGTTTTGAGTTCAGTAGTTCATGAAGAGAAAAACAAAGCAGTCCACACTCACAGGCATGCACTGTCTGTTTGTCTTCCGCTCCCCCCCCCCCCTCTCTCTTTCCCACTTTCTGCCTTTCTTTTCCCCCTCTGTCTATCATGATATTAACCGTTACAATCTTCATGTGCAGGCCCTAACATTTGACAGTTTAACTGAGACCATTGCCTGTTGAACAGTTCAACATGCGTGTGCTGTACGTGTACTATTGGACCATTGGATCTTTTGGAGGGAGAACAGTTGGACTTGTAGATCATTTTGTGGACATGGACCGTAAAAAATGTGTTGGGCTGTAGGACCGTTGCACCGATGGACTGTGAAGAGTTGGACTGGTAGACTGTGGACCAGAGCTTTAGAGGAAGCTTAAGTTAAATGCGTTTGAGGCCAGAGCCAGTCTCCCTGCCTCCCCCCCCCCCTCGGCTGTGGTTCTGTAAACATCAGCAGGGTGATATACGAGCACTGATGCACTCTGATCTGAAGCCAGGAGGATCCTACTTCATTAGTCTAGGAGCACACAACCGCCTTGTAGTTTTGTTTTGGGCAAGGGTGAAAGGAAAATCTTAAGATTATGTTTTTGGAGAGGGAGGGAGGGAGAGAGTGGAGGCAGGGAGAGGGAGGGATGGAGAGAGTGGAGGGAGGGAGAGGGAGGGATGGAGAGAGGTAGAGGGAGGGAGAGGGAGGGATGGAGAGAGGTAGAGGGGGAGAGAGAGAGAGAGAGAGAGAGAGAGAGAGAGAGAGGGGGAGGGAGAGAGAGAGAGAACTATAGAAGCAGAGAGAACTAGAGAAAGAGGAAGAGTGTGTCATCTCATCACAGTGGAGTAATGTATTAAACGGTTGTTTTATGTCTGGTTGGTCGGTGTACATTACAACTCTCTAATAGCTCTCTGTTATGGTTGCTCGTCTAGGTTGATTTTTGCCCCCTCTTTTAATTCTTAACAGTAGCCTTTTTTTTTTTTGGGAAGCTAAGTTTATGGGGCTTCTATTAAGCGTTACTCTTGACCATTGTACATGACCATTAGCTCAACCCCCAGGCCTAGGCCAAATCCTCATGTAATGGAGCTTTGGAATGTTAGCACTTGGGTTGTTCATTCATTCAGTTGAGGAGATCGGTCTCAGGAGGGCGGACCTAGGCTCTGGGCTCTCCTGTTTCTTCACACACCATCTCTCATTCTCACTCCCCAAAACCCTTTCTGTCTCATACACACACGCGTGCACACACACACACACACACACACACACACACACACGTGTACTCACACAGGCGAGCGTGTACGCGCACACGCGTGCACTCATGCAGGCGCGCACACACACACACACACACACACACACACACACACACACACATATACACACACACACACACACACACACACACACACACACACGCACATACACGAACACCCTTTCCAGCTGAATCCACAGCTGCACTCGTGCAGGACAGGAAGTAGGTCCTGGTCCTTCCATGTTGATAGCAGTGGTGCCACACACACACACACACACATATACACACTCACGTGCACCAAGCACATGTGGCGCTTTTCATGACATTTCCTTAATGACATCCTGTACTGCACTGTGTATGTTACTGCACCTCCTGCTACAGCCCATCATCATGGTTCACTTCTGAAACTCATCACAACCATAAATGTATGGATTCTTCAGAAGAGGGCGCGGCGGCAGTTAGAATGAAGAGTGGAACATTAAATGTATAGTTAACCTAATTTGTGCAAATATCTGACCCATTTGGGAGGTATTTTTCTGGCCCCCATCATAAAAATAAACGCCATCCACCCTTTAAATGGTGTGTGGTCTGTCAGAAATCACTCCCATGTGTCTGGCCTGGCCAAGAACAGCAACTAGAGAGAGGAAGCGAATCCTAGAACAAAAACCTATAGAGAGAAAATAAGAGGGCAGCAAAAAAAAATTTGAACGGGCCATAAAGTTAGCATTTTGGAAACTATAATTGCGTTTACCTATATAAACATACTGTACGGTTGTCGTTTTCATCACAAGCTCAGTCCGTTGACATTCCTATAACAAGAGTTTGCTCTGCTTTATGTTAATGTTATTTCCAAACCTGCCAGGCCATTATTGAGGAAGACATTTCCTGATCCAACAACTAACCCCGGGTTCCTCCCATTACCATTGTGTGGCCTTGTTAATTCTATTCCATCCCTGAAGTAAGTTTAAAGTTCAAAACCACTCGTCTGACAGCCAGTCGTGTGTTGCAGGGTAGATTTTAAAAGCACCATAGAGAGTTGGAGGTAGTCGAGTTTCTTCACCTGGACCAAATCATTTTGTGGAATTAAGGTGAACGCCTTGGTGACAAAAAGCAGAAACACCATGATCGGCCCAAGAGACAGATAAAATTGGGGAGGTGAAGGGGGGGACGGGGGAGGGGTGTGGGCCAGGGCAGAAATTCCTGAATGACATGAAGAACAAAATGTTCCAGAGATGTTTTTTGGAATATGTTGGAGACGACTTGACTTTTTAAATAGAGAAATAATAATGTATCTCTCCATGGGGGATTCATAAATGGTATATCATATGATCCTCATACTGTATATTGTATCATGTATCATGATTGAGTTAATGTGTTAGCAACACAGTGGGAGAGGAACCGATTAAAATCTCTATAATGTCGTGCTGGTGGGAAACTTTGGGAAGCTTTAATATAGAGCTTCGATAGCCCAGGGCATGTACAGTACACTGCGTGAAAAGCAATACAGAGGATGGGGCAGAGCTTAATACAGCCAGCATGGTAACATGGATGCTACTAGGGAGGCTGGTGGAGGTAGGAATGGTAGAGGCAGCAGTGTTTCCTCCAGGAATTTTTACATTAGTGGCGCCTAGCCCTGTGCACGCGCATGAAACGCGCACACGCGCTCAAAACAACGACCTAATTTCAACCAAAACTAGAGGGAGGATGGCAAAAAAATAAAAAATATATACAGAATAAAAACTTGTGATACCGGTTTCCATCCATCAGCTCTGAAGGTTTACGTTACTCACGGATCCAATGTCCTTCCAAACGAGCAGTCTTGGCTCCGTCTCAAACACAACAGGAAACCAACATGTCCAACTTGCGCGAGTTCTTCAACTTGCGACAGTTTTTCAACTAGATGTGATGGCTATCATGTCTATCAAAATTATCAAATTAGCCATCGTCCTGGCATGATTGGGTGTTGGTTTCAACGCACCTGTTGTTTGTCCTTCCTCCGTTTGCAACAAGAAACTCTGGACCTTTTCATGAATTAAAGTGGTCTTAAAATCCAAAGTCCAAATAAAAGTAACAAACGAAAGTAATATATGTTGGTGTACATACCACAGCGCACAGTAGCTGCTGCTTGTTCTCCCGCTGTAGTTGTAGCTGGTGGTGGTGGTACCATACCTGTCAACCCTCCCGTTTTTCCGGGGATTCTCCCGTATTTTACCTTTCTTTCCCGCTGTGTTCCCGTTTAAATATTTTCCCGTAAATCTCCCGTATTTTTAACCTATAATATATAATATAATTTAACACTTAATTGTTAGCATGCGCACAATCGTTATATCCATGTCGGAGTTGACTTGTTTCCTCTCGTTTCTTGGGCTGCGTTCGTAATTTTGCTCGGAGAGCGCCGGAACGCACACTAGGTGCAAGGGACCAAGTAATTTGATTGGACAAGAGGCATTCCATGAGTGGTGATCAGATTTTCAGAGCGTATTTACGAACAGCCTCGGTTATCTCCGTTTTGAAATGATCGCTGGTAGCATTGCGCCGCTCTTTTCCCATTGACATCATGGTGTCAAGTCATGTATAAATAAATGTGCTGAATTGATATGCCCTTTTGTGTTTTCATGTATATACCGGTATATGCAGGGATGTTCAAAGTATTTTACTTTCAACCAGGTATCTGATTCTGATCACCTGTAGTCACTTACTTAATCATAGGAACTAGTTAACCCAATTCTTGTTGCACTGAAGCAGGTGGTTGATTGACTGTGTCCCCTTGTCTAAATGTAAGAGGTATCCTATGGTTGTCTATTGGTGATGTTAGGACTGACTGTGTGTACCCTTGTCTAAATGTAAGGGGTCTCCTATGGTTGTCTAGTGGTGATGTTAGGACTGACTGTGTGTACCCTTGTCTAAATGTAAGGGGTCTCCTATGGTTGTCTAGTGGTGATGTTAGGACTGACTGTGTGTACCCTTGTCTAAATGTAAGGGGTCTCCTATGGTTGTCTAGTGGTGATGTTAGGACTGACTGTGTGTACCCTTGTCTAAATGTAAGGGGTCTCCTATGGTTGTCTAGTGGTGATGTTAGGACTGACTGTGTGTACCCTTGTCTAAATGTAAGGGGTCTCCTATGGTTGTCTAGTGGTGATGTTAGGACTGACTGTGTGTACCCTTGTCTAAATGTAAGGGGTCTCCTATGGTTGTCTAGTGGTGATGTTAGGATTGACTGTGTGTACCCTTGTCTAAATGTAAGTGGTCTCCTATGGTTGTCTAGTGGTGATTTTAGGATTGACTGTGTGTACCCTTGGGGGGGGGGGGGGCGGGGGCGTGCGGGGGATATCCCTTATTTTCGGGAAAATATCCCTTATTTTCAAATCCCAATGTTGACAGGTATGGGTGGTACCCCGCCATAAACGTTGTTAGCTGATCCACCAACTAGCTCCTTTGCTCCTGCCAGCCATGCCGTTTCGGATCGCTCATAGCCACTGCTAGCTTCAGCAATGTTTGAAGTGTCTGGGACATCTTTTTTCTTGAAAAATCCATCCATCTGTCGCTGTTTTCGTTATTTAACGTGATATCTTATTTGTGCACCTAGCTAGCTAGATCAGCTTTTTGTATCTTTTAGATGGTACTACCGGTGACTTTTAGCCCGTTATTCGCGAGGAGAAAACACAGGCGCCCGAGCATTTCGGCAGGTAAGACTGCTGAGCAGGGATGGTTGAGTCTGCACGGTTCTCATGCCGGTTCACATTTAGACCAATCAGGAGTAGCCCTTGTGTCACGTCGTCATTCAACTGAATGTTTAATGTCATTAATCTGATTTTGGATCAGCGGTTAGAGAGAGATGGGCGTGGATTTAGGTGCACTTTTAGTCAACATCCATTATAGCGCTGATCTAGGATCATATATATTTTAATCAGCTAAAATGTTCAGAGGTGGATTTTATTTATATATATGTATATATATTTATATATATTTTATTTATATATATATATATTTTAGTGGTCTGAATCAATTAGTGGCTGAGGAAATTCATTTGTGGCGCCCGCCACCAATAAATGCATATAGAGGAAACACTGGGCAGGAATGAGGAATGGTATCAAACTTGTAATGTATGGAATGGAAATGGATCCCATTCCTGATTCCAGTCCATGGATTACAATATGCCCATCCGCCCGTGATTTCTACCTCCGCCAGCCTCCCATGTAGCATAGATGTAGTGTAGTTCTATAATGGCAGAGAAGAGAGGGATGCAAGGTGAGGGGGAAGAGGGGAAAGTCCAAGATTAGTGAAGGGCGACGGTACAGTATGGCTCCGTCCTTAACTGAAATCATAGGTTCACATCATGTTTATGGAGATGTTATGATCTCTAAGTGAGTTAATCCGTGTCTGGCAGACACTATAGACCGACTGGGTTATTTTCTGAATGAAGTATGAAAGCTGGTGTGCAGAATAATGTTTATATTTGGCATGTTAGCTAAAAGACACCCTTCCAGGTTCTGTATTGTATTAGTATTAGCATGGGTACAGCCAAGTGAATCCATGAGAACTGCTACTTGGCAGGATATTTTCCTACCATTAGAAAGGAATAATGCTCAATAACAGTAACCAGGGCCAGGGCCTTTAGAGAAAGAAGGAGAAATGCGATTTAACGAGACACATTTGTTTCAGGGTCTTGTTTAGTGTGAAAATAATGTTTTTTGGCTGAGAATACTTGTGTTTGCTTTATTGGTTTCAATGAAGAATGTAGAGACATAATAATCATAATAATCTTTTACTTAAGATCTTTTTAAAAATCCCTTTGTTTTGTGCTGTGGGTATGCCTCACAATCAGTAAAAGGCTGAATTCAAACAGGTTTTTATGTCTGTATATTCAGATAACGTCTTTGATCTTTGATAACATCTCAGATAACACGTTTGTGACTGTTCACTCAAACATTAGCATTTCTTAATCTATCCCTTTAACATGGAGCCATGCATTAACTAGAATCAGTATTTGTATCAGGAGAGGCCGGTGAAGGTAGACATCAGAGGATGGAGTCATTGTAAGGAGGAACTCCTCATTCCATTCCATGCCATGCATTACAATGAGCCCTCCTCCCATTTCTATTTTCCACCAGCCTCTCCTGATTTGTATCTATTACTGTATAGTTGCCCTGAAGTATGGTTGTTAGGTGTGTGTGAAATTACCTCAATTATGATGCACACACTCTTATCATTATGTTCCACTTGGCTTTCCATATTTATGTGTGATTAACGAACGGGTATGTTAATGAGGCTTGAAGGGCCGTCCACTCAACCATCATGGTCTTTAAAAGCGTGTAACACCAGAGTGAGAGTGGACGTCTTTATTTACACTGGCCTCCAGGTGTTGGAGTCTGACGCTGGAAAATGTGTCACGGCCAGTTTGGAGGACGCCAAACAGGCAACTTTCCAAACGCATGGTGGAAATGATACATTTCCCTCGTAATTGATGCGCTGCATTAATAGAGGGTGCTTACTTGAACCTGTGTTGAAGTGGTTGTTCATGTTTTATGTTTTGTTTAATTCAAATACAATACGGCACAAAATGGTGTCTACTACTAATCTATCTACAGTATACATCCATCCATCTATCTATCTATCAGATTAATGCTGGACAGTGCTATCCTAATCATTGACACATACACAGGAAAAAGTCAGCCGCAGTATGCCGTCCCTCCCTACAGTACATGTGCACCAGGGGAGGCTGGTGGAGGTAGAAATCGGAGGACGGGCTCATTGTAATGCACGGCATGGAATTCCTCATTCCTCGTTCCCTGCATGACAACAAGCCCGTCCTCTGATTTTCCACGTCCACCTGCCGCCTCCCCTGGTCTGCTCCCATGGTTGTGTGTATCGGGGCTCCTTGCGTAACGGCTGGACCCCCAACCTGTGTGAGACAGCTACAGACAGACACATACTGTATGAGGGAACAGTGAACAGGGTGCCGCTCACGTGTTCAAGACGGCCTGATATGCATTTTTTTCCCACCCCGAAAAAACACGAGCCCCTGGAAGGCACTAAAACAAACAGGCACGACAGGACCTTTATGAAAACAAGGAAACCCAAAGGACAAGGACAGATCTCCTCTGTTTCTCCAGAGAGATTGAATGGATGCTTTCTGGGATCTTTTTATTTTTTATTGTTGTTCTAATGTGGAACACCAGTCAGCAGGTCTGAGGAGAACAGATGGCTCATGTTTCTCAGGGCTGAACTGTTTGATCCCTTAGTTGATGTTCAGGAAGTTGGGGGCGGAGGTGAGCCGCCTCGTGATATACTGTGGAAGAGGCGTGTACTGTAGTACAGGGGGAGGCTGGTGGAGGTAGAAATCGGAGGACAGGCTCATTGTAATTCATGGAATGGTACGAAACACATGCATTACAATGATCTCGTCCTCCGATTTTCTACCTCCCAACAGCCTCCGCCGACTCTAGTACCTCAGAATAATACGCTCTGCATCTTGGGCCAGTGCTTGGCTCTCCCTCCTCTCCTCTTTCACGTTTTGTGCATATGCTCCTGGTTACAATGCTGGGTAGGCTTGTCAAAAGGGTCTCTCGTAGATTGCAGCTGACACTTTTCACGTGTTCTGAAGCCAACAACACCATGCCCATATTTCAGGCATTTTGGAGTTGTCTGCTGTCTTGATCTCTCTGAGGACCGCCTGGAAACGCTTAGTTTCAGTAAGCCTCTATGCGAAGCCATGCTTAGCTGGATCATAGCATCTCTCAACTGTTTTTGAGCTTTCCAGTGTACCTTTGAGTATGTCCTGCCCAGCTGTCTTGTAAGGCCTTCCTGGATAATTGCTGACAGTAGAGACCTCAAGGTGCTCTCTAAAGTCAGCTTGGCAAGCGAGTGGAAGAAGTGTTCTAGCAAAAGCAATGAGGCATTGTCTAAAGTTTAGACCAGCCCCGAGCCACATGCAGTCAAGTGTAAACACTGCAGACCTCTTGGCCAACACCAACTAGAACATAGTCCTCATTTGATACCGTTTATTTGAAATGTGGCTGGATTTATTTTAGTGTAGCTCATGCTTTCATGACGTCTGTGTGAAGTCTTTATACGAATGTTTTATTACCACGCAATAGTCACCTGTCGTGTAAAAGCAGACAGCCTATAGACACGTGCCAGAGGAGAATCGTGATATTGCAGTGCCAGGTTTCTTAATGTGTATTAAACACATGATGATTTATACTGTACTGTATTCTTTCTCGTCCCTTCTATTGAATAAAACCCCGTCTCTGTTGCAGGTCATGGATGAAACCAAAACACAGATAGCGTGGCCCTCGAAACTGAAGATCGGAGCCAAGTCCAAAAAAGGTAGCAATTGAATGGTGTTTATAATACAGATGCAGCTCATCCCCAATGCAGTTGTATACACAATCATTTAAAATCACCTAACACTTACACAGTTCTATCAAAACTGCTGGGAAGACAGACACCTATCAACAGCCCCACTGCTACTGTATGCATGTCAGGGGAGGCTGGTGGAGGTCGAAATCGGAGCACGGGCTCATTGTAATGTATGGAACGGAATAAGGAATGGTATCAAACATGTGTCTTTTGATACCTGATTCAATTACATGCATTACAATATGTCCGTCCTCCGATGTCTACCTCCTTCAGTCTCCCCCGGTCTAATGATGTCTATCCATATGCACGAATTATGTGACAACTGAGAGAGAACGTTCAATCGTTCATAGACAGAAACTATATAAAAAAAACAATGTTACGACAACCCGGTTTTGACATGTTTTTGCTTGCAAGTGTATTGCCTCTTTTTTTTCTGTTGTACAGCATGTCACGGTTGTTGTAAAGTACACTCTGTTCTTTGTACTTGTGAGTCCCTTGACATGATGCATGGCATGTGGAAGGATACGTATACTGACCTACTCCAGGTGTGTCGGCTCTTTGTCCCACCTTTAATACAACTCTTTCAGTTTGTTTGTCTAAGATCTGCGATTGATGTGTTTTTAAATGAAAACGGGGTTCATCCATGAATCTCGAAAGGACACAATGTAAGAATTTTGTTTATCCCCCCTCCCCCCTCCACAAGTCATTTTAATGATTAAGAGGCATATTATTACTGGAAGAATGTGCTCTACAGAGTCATTAGTGAAAAATGTCTCAAGCTTGCGCCAACACTGGTTTCACCAGTTTTCTTAAAGGTTACATCATCACATACTCCTCTCTGCCTTCTCTCTGCCAGTAAGTGTCCCCCACAATGGGATATCGGGAAGGGGGACTGTGTATCGGTCTCTTTCCTTTCATATGTTTGTATGTTCATAAGACACGCACGCGATATCTCAGACACCACTGGGACGATTTTCACGAGACATGGGTTACATTACACTGATTGGCCCGAGGGATGTGCTATAGTAAACAACAACCAACACAACTTTGAAATGTGTTTTTATTCCCTCCCTCACATTAATCCTACCAGACATACGTTTGAGTGATTGTCACCAATTCACACAAGGATGGGCTCTACATTATTCATGGGGGGGGCAACATGTTTACTGTAGACTTGTTTAATCTGCCTCGAAGAATTTGCACCAATTTGTGAGTTTGTAGGGGAGATGTGATGAGTAGAGTTATTATGCGGTTGTAATGACTTGAGTCGTTCCAGAGCTCTGCTGCCAGTAACACACTATCACAGCTATTTAAAGCTCCTCCGGGGGGGGCTGTTGTTGTCCTGCCCCCTCTTTGTTGTCCCCGAGGGGATGCCAGTGTGCGCGTCTTCGTGCCAGATGTGGAATCCGACATTATGTAACGTCCTGAACCCTTTCCAGAAGTTGACGAGCTTACATCGGAATCTTTTTTGTCCCCACCCCCCCTGTCAATTTAAGAAAGTGTGAGCCACCCAAGCCCTTTGCTTAGTTCATTCACAAATCTGAGTTCCACCAGGAGTGCAGTTTACAGCGTGGCCGTTTAAATTCTGACCTGCGATTTCGCTGGCTCTCAGCTCTTCAGCGTTGCGTAAACTAAAGAGAGGAACGGGGGAAGAATGTTCCCTAATCACTTACAGTTATCTTACGAGTTGCATGCACTACATTTTTGTATCTTTTGGAGGGAAAACAGATGTTGTGGCCATGTGTGCTTTAATGGCCAGAGGGACCAGAGTAGTCTGTCTTGGATCCAATAATCAATGCCGATTGTTGATTCTGAACGAATGGAAAGGCAGCATCTGGGAGTTTGTGACCTGAGGGGAACCATCAGCACTATTATAAGAGACACTTTTTGGTTGGTTATATGGATTCCATTACATTCTTCTTCATTCGGTTCCGTGTTGCACAGTGGTGACTGGACAGGCTCATTGTAATGCAGGGAATGGAATGAGGAATGGTATCAATCACTTGACAGCATGTCTCTCCATTCCATGCACTGCAATGATTTGTTTTTATTAGTAAAAACACCACAATTTCTGTCTCCAGCTATCCATTGTTCATCCAGGACTTACCGCAGTATTTTGGGGGTGAATGTCAGTATTTAATTATTTGTATTTGGTGAAGTTGTTTTCTCTCTTTAGACAGTCTGCACTTGTTTTACTCTGCTTTACCATGGCATCTTTTTTGTGTATTTATTTTTGTATTCATTTATTCGCACACACAGAGCATAAATTAAAAAACAAAGAAAGGCATTGACTAAACAATGACTAAAATGGATTTAAAACATGCATGTACAAGTGAAGTAAGGAACCTTATATCAAGGGGCTTATGGCCTATATTAAAATGTTTTATATCTTAAAGATTAAAAAACATGAAGGTTTTGATGGATGGTTTCCCCAAGCTTCTGATGCACAGGGCAGGAGCAGATGGGAGGAATGGCTCCGTTCAGGTTCCCTCTTCATCAAAGTGTCAGACTCTGCCTCCTATATCACCTGCAGCTACCACTACTACCACCTGCTGGGCTGTGATAAGACCACTCAGGGCCCTTAGCGCAGACCATCATCCATCAGGGGAGGCTGGTGGAGGCAGACATTGGAGGACGGGCTCATTGTTATGTTTGGGCTGGAATGAGGAACGGTATCAAACACATGTTTGATGCCAGTCCTTGTGTGTGTAATACCATTCCTGATTCCGTTCCACGCGTTACAATCCGCCCGTCCTTCGATTCCCACCTCCGCCAGCCTCCCCTGTCATCCATATACCATCCGTGTGTCATAGAAGAACCAGTATCTTCCCAGTACAGGCTGTTTGGTGTTGCACCTTTTGCCAGAATAAATGATGTACAGAAATAGCAACTGTCTATGAACTTACACAAGTATGTTCAGTGGCAAGCGATGCCTATAGCATTTGTTGAAATTGAAATAGGAATTTTGGCAGTATTTTATGTATAGGCACATGTTATAATACGGAATATGGAATTTGTACCGATTGTTTTGTAGATTTTGTAAAGTGGCTTTGTGGCCAACATAAGGTTGAGTAATGGTATCATCCAGGAGAAGCTACATTAAATTGCAAGTGCATATTCAGATGAACTTTACATTTTCACACACACATTTTGAAATGGTGGGTGAGCGTGTCATTTGTGTATTTATATCTGTTGACGTGTGTGTCTTGTTATCAATGTTTTTTCAGTGCGCATGCAAGTTGTGTACAGTGGCATGACCTTGTCTTTGAGGAGAACCATATATGTTAGTGGCTCTCGTAAATATTTCATAGCCAGACTGCAACCATGGTATTAAAAGCAGTGAAAGACCTGATTGAAACAAACTATTTATTGAAGGTAAAAGTAACCATTTTATTTATTTTTCAATTGCTCGCAGACCAAATTCTATACTCATGGCGTGCTCTACGCAATAACGTTTTCATGACAATGATTGAACGAACCATTAGTTTTTGTCGTCTGTTCAATCACATTTCTTTCAACCAATCTTTCTGTTTCTTGCAGATGTTTTGAGTGAGGTTCTTGAGCCAAATGGACTTAGGTCTGAGGTATTTAGAATGTAAACCCCTTGGTGGAAAAATGCTTATTGCCAGTAAGGAAAGGGGGGTCAAAGGGGTCAATCTTTGTGAACTGAAACTACCAAGAGCCTTCTTGCAGCTGCAGTGCCAATCAATTGTTTGTTTTTATATGTTTTATGTGTGCCAAATTAAGACAGTGTACATTTTCTATTCAAGAAAACAACCATTAAAGAGCACACTACACTTAAAAAAAAACATGGGAGTGTTCAACATCACACATGGCAACAGTTGTTTAGGCAACGCTAATATCTACCAGATGTGCAGGTTAGGATAGGTAGGATACGGAAGACCAAAACGCCCTCTACTGGTCGTGTGCCACTAGGGGATGTGGACCTTTTGCGTTCACAGCTGTATGATTGGAACGTTTCCTGGAACCCAAGCTGTGAAGGTCTTTCGTCTGTGTTTTTCCATTGTTATTTTATCTCAGACGGCGCCCACTCCTCTTGTGATGTAATCTAATTCGAATCTGAGAGGATTTCTTGATGTTTTTGTTTGGTTTTTATAGTCTCTGGACTGTTTTTCCGCCCTTCGGTGTTCCCATCTCTCAGTAGTGAGGCCGCGGCAGTCCCATGTTGGGTCCCTAGACGAGATCCACGCCTGCCTTCTCCTTCTCCCTCAACCCCTATTGCACATAAAACGAGGAGCGCCGAGGCCCCTAAACACTTCCTAGCATCAGCATTCCAGAGCCCTGCCAAGCCGGCTCGCTCCTCAGAAGGGACCGGGGCCCAGTTCATGTGCTTTCCTCTCACTCTGTGACTCTGTGGAGAATCTCTGTTTGGTTTTGAGTGATTGGATCTTTGATGTGGCATTATGCATTGTTGCACTGTGCACAATGAGGAACTGTTCTGATTCTCTCTTTGTTGCTCCACAGATGTGTATTGTGAGATTCTTTGTTTTTAGCTAAAAGTTTCTATTCAAGTACTGTTATGGTCTTTAAACTGCAAATCTCTCCAGACTACCTCCAAACACTCTGCTGGGCAGTAGGCTTACCCTAAAGCACAATAGGCCCTATGAAGAACCTGCAAGCAAACATTTGTTTTAAACTAACCATGACTATATCTTTATCTATGAATCTGGTCTAGGTGAGGTACTGTGGGTTGTGTGTTTGGGGAGAGGAGGGGAGGGGGTTCCTGGAAGGGGCTTAGCTGACATCCTGTTCTCTAGTACTGGCAACATAGGGGGGAATTTACATGGGCTGGCCTGGGCTGGCCAGATGTAGTATAAACTGCAGCCGCTAGCATTAGCTCTGGGTGGTTCAGCCATATTACATGATTCAAGGCCTACGCTGCAGACGCTAGCATTAGCTCTGAGTGGTCCATGATTCAAGGCCTGAAGGGGTCTCTGAAAGTACATTTTACTCAAATAATTAGCACATTTGCTAATTTGTTATTTCCCCCTCACGGTCAATTTGCTCTGCAGTTTTTATTTGTACACTCGTAGTCTCGCATAGCTCACGTTACCTAATCTCACATTGTCATTTGGAGGTCTAGAGAATCTTAGATTAGCGGATCTGGCTTGTATTGAACTGGACGTAGCGATAGGAGAATTAATTTAATTTATAATTTTGTCATTTAGCAGACGCTTTTATCCAAAGCGACTTACAATTACGAATTACAGGGACATTCCCCCTGGAGTAACTGAGGGCTAAGTGCCTTACTCAAGGGCACACTAGTAGTGGTGTGGCTTCAGGCGGGATTTGAACTCACAACCTTCCGATCCCAAGTCCAACTCACTATCCACTAGACCACCACTACCCCTCAATTGAGAATGTCACGAGAGAGTCCAGGAGTCCCCCATATGCCTGTTGAATGTTTGAGTTTTTTGTTGTTATGTGTGTTATGTAGCAATGAGAAGAATTGAAGAAAATCAGAAGGAAAAACGGATTTATTTATTTTTTCGAGCTCCTTCCCAGCAAGAGTGTCATAACAATAATCTCAGTCAATTTAATGTTAAACAGGTCTGTTCATTTAATGTACTTATTTGAGTAGTGAATATTTTCAATTGGTTCTAGTGTTACCATTTACTAATGGTAACACTATGGGTTTACTAACCCAGTCATGGTTTTACACAAGGGAGAAGAAGGACTTATATCTCATTTAATTTCTTAAATGTGTTAAGACCCCAAAATAGTAATTTCAGGGCTACTGGGGTTGATAAGAGCTCAACATAGAGGGAGTTATGTTGTGTTATGTAGCAATGAGAAGAATTGAAGAAAATCTGAAGGAAAAACCTAAAAAAATTTCGAGCTCCTTCCCAGCAAGAGTGTCACTCATTCCAAACCCATTTGTAGCCACTTTCTCCAAAGGATTTCCCCAGGCTTTCCGAACTAGGAAAGTCTGGTCTCAACAAGGTCAGTCCACTAATGTGGTATGTGTAGTCCTCAAGGTCATATTTATTTGAACTTACAGAGGAGAACTCCGCCTTGGTTATTTGACATCTGGAGGATCACATTTGTTTAACCACAGGCACAGCAGCCATGTTACGCCTTTGGCACTGATTGACAGATACAGTCGTGAGGTTTTTAACAATGAAGTAGGGACTGCCATTATATTTAAAAGGCAGTCATTTGATTCTTCGTTCGTATATGAAGTACAGTCCGGTCTGATGACAGTCATCCACACATTTGATCCCACGTCACTGTTAAACAGCCTCTAATGAGATCGGCAGATCAGATGGGAGGAGTTACCTAAGCGGCCCATGCTCTGATGTCATGGTGGTTAATGCAGACCGCTCATTGTCATTCACCCACATTGTCAGGAAAAGTGTTAAAACTCTCTCTTCTCCCTCTCTACCCCCCCCCCCCCTCTCTCTCTCTCCACCTCCCCCTCTCTCTCCTCTCTTCTCCAGATCCTCACATTAAGGTGTGCGGGAAGAGAGACAACGTGAGGGAGGCCAAAGAGCGGATCATGTCTGTCCTGGACACAAAGGTGAGTATCCAACAGGGAACCTTGTTGGATTGTTGTTGTCACGGCTACACCAGTACACCTCCTGCCATCCCTGAATGATCTACCTGGTCGGTGGGAGACACAGTACTGTGCGTCTGTCTCTCGTTTTCGATGCTGTGGTAGAAAACCTTGGTGTCCTGCCTAGTTGGTTCCCATTCAGTCTGAATGGCTTGGTGGCACGCTGAGAGATGGGGAGGCATGGGGAGAGCCGGGGAAAAGGTTCGATGTTCATGTTGATCTGAAGTGCCTTGGTCTGAGTGCAGCCCTTGTCTCTATGGCAACAAAGATGTGCACGTCCCAACTAAATAACCCCGAACAACAACAAAACAACAACAACAACACTACTCCACATGAGGACAACAGATGACTTGTCTTTTTGTCATTTTTGTTGTAGCCCAATCAATTCACTATGACACCAGAATAGTTGGCCCATGATTATCAATAGAATTGTGAAATGTCGTTGTTTGGAAATACAACAATAGAACACTTTTAGGCTAGGCTAATCTGCATACAATTATCCATCTGAAAGCGTTTACATTTTATGTGATCGATTGGTTCTGTTGTTTCTCATGCTTTTTTTAAGTGGAGCATGAGAGAGTGGCATTAGCGTCGCCATCTGGCAGTGGGGTTGGGTCTGGTTCTGGAGTCAGAGGTTGGGAATGGAAGAAATGGGTCCCGTTGTGCCTCTGAGCCTGAGGGTCTTCAAGTGCACATGGGTAGAATGTGAAGTGTTGTCCCTGTCCTCCCAGTGGAAATGGAACAAATCCAATAAAACATTTTCACACACTTTTCGCACATTTCACACAGAGAGTGCAACACAATGCACCTTCCAGGAATAGGAATTAAAAACTATGAAAAGATAACATGACAAGACATAAGGGGATAAAAAAGTATAACAGTTATGGATTTAAAACAGTAAAAGCAGAGAATAAGGAACAGATACTCAACCACTCTTGGAAAGCAAATGGAGGACAAATGTTGGTGTCTTAATTGCTAAAACTAACAGTTTTCAGTACTGTGTAGCAACAGCACAGACATGTATAATTCTTGCCCATCATGCTTCACAAGTGTACCCCCAAACCCCCACCCCCTGTCCCCCAGCAGAGTAATAGGGTGACCCTCAAGATGGACGTGTCCCACACGGAGCACTCCCACGTCATCGGCAAGGGTGGCAACAACATCAAGAAGGTGATGGAGGAGACAGGCTGCCACATCCACTTTCCCGACTCCAACCGCAACAACCAGGCAGAGAAGAGCAACCAGGTGTGTAGGAGAGGTCCTCCCATGTCCACCAGGAGAGGCTGGTGGAGGTAGAAACGGCAGGATGTGTGGTTTGATACCATTTCTCATTCCATCCCAAGCATTAAAATGAGCCCGTCTCGCATAAAATAAATACTCTGAATGGTAGAGTCTGTATACTACGCTGGATTGGATGACTCTCAAAAGACTGTAACATGTGCTTCTGTAGGCTCTAAGCCCTTTGTATGATATTTAGCATTTACTATTGAAGTACATCAACCAGGTGTGTGTGCTTGTGCGTGCGTGAGTCTGTGCCCGTCCATTAAATAGATCCGTAAGTGGCTTCAAGTGGGCATGTTTGCGGAGAGCCGCCGTAATTGGCTGTTATGATTGGCTGTGCCACAGGAAGCCAGTGTGTTTGTGCTGGATGGACTAAAAGAGCACTAGGAAGCTGCTGTAATTGTCATTTACTGAACATAGGCCCGCAGACAAGGCAAGCTGCCAATGACATCACTAGACACTTAGAAACGCCAGGTGCCATGTACCCTAGTACTCCCACTAAAATAACATCAGCCTGAAGTTCTGTGCATTTTTTTTTTTATCCTTGCCTCACTCACTTTGTTGTACCTCCAACCTGATGAAAAGGGATGACATGATATGTGTGCGAGCGTGTCTAGTGTGGGAGGAAGGTGTCCAGAACCAAACAAGATGGCCTATGTTTGTGGGTACCAGCTGGTCTCAAAGACTGGAGTTTTTCATTTGGTCAGCTGATTAAAACTGTCCAGAGAGGAGGGTCTGTGGGCCAAAGCATGATTAGCTCCATCGTGGTGAGTTCGTGATGAAAGGCAGGGAGAGAGAGGAGGAGAGACATTGCTGATCCACTGGCTAGATGTCTACTGGCTATATATCTAATGAGAGCATTTAACTTCATTTTAATTTCGGGCTGCAATTATTTTAATTGCAGGCACACAGCTAAAAAAAAAAGTGTGGAAAGGCAATTTTCTTAAAAATTCTTTAATTTCTTTAATTGCGGGATGTGTTATTTTTGGGGTATTTGAAGATGGTAAAACCTCAAATAGCTCTCACAATGTTACTGTGAATAGGCCGATATATATATATATTTTAATCTAGGCTTTGGAAATTAGAATAATAGAGCAAAGAAGTTGATTAAAATTGAAATAAGAAATGTGTGCTATTGTATCCTTTTTTTAGGCTGGGCTAATCTTTTTCTTGCGGTGTCCTCTCTCTCTCTTCACGGTCTCTGGGATCCAGGATTAATGGAACCTGCTCTGTGCTGTGTGTGGAGGACCAGGGTTTGGTGTTTGCTGACTTTAACAAGGACTTGTGTTTCCCTGTGTCTGAACAGGTGTCCATCGCTGGCCAACCAGGAGGGGTGGAGGCAGCGAGAGCCAAAATAAGGGTAAAATTAAAGTGTAACATATGGACCCTTTTCTCTCTTTCTCTCTCTCTCTCTCTCTCTCTCTCTCTCTCTCTCTCTCTCTCTCTCTCTCTCTCTCTCTCTCTCTCTCTCTCTCTCTCTCTCTGGTTCTATAGAGCAGTCTGTTTTTTTCAGGCTTTTGTTTTTACAGCTATCCTCCAGTCTTGCTTCTTTCTTCATGTGCATGTGATAGCAGTGGAGGTTGGTCTCTGGCTGGTCTCTTCATGTGCATGTGATAGCAGTGGAGCCTGTGAACTGGCTGGTAATAATCTGGCCGAGGCCCATGTGGCCCGGGCACAGAGGAAACAGTTGAAACCCAGCAGGGTTTGGACCAGGGTGGTGTTCAGCTCCAGACCCAGCTCCAGCCCCAGCTCCAGCCCCTGCCCCTGCCCCAGCTCCAGACCATGCTCAGACCCTGCCGTGACCTTCCTCACGTTTCGTCGCCGTCCCAATTCTCTGCATGCACGTGCTTTCTCCATGGGTGGCCTAAGAGGCAAACATGCTGGTGCACTTCCTCGATAAAACACAGCTCATAAACGGAATCCAGGGGAGTGTTTGACCGTGTCCTTGTTGCAGGAAGGGCTCAGTGGAGGCTGGCAGATGCAGACAATCGGAGGATGGGCTCGTTGTAATACATGGAACGGAACAAGGAACGGTATCAAACGTAAAACGTTTCTTCCTTATTCCATTTCATGCTTGGCCTGTCCTCTGATTTCTACCTCCACCAGCCTCCACTGGAAGGTGACACATAAAAGAAGTTTACAAGAATCACACGGAGCTCTCCAAAGAACACACCAGCCAGCGGACGACTGGGGCGGATCAAAGACCCGTCTCTCCTCTCTGACGGCCTGCTCGCAACACCCGGGAACCCGCCGCTGATCCTGGCCTTCAGTAGTCAAACATCCAGTGGCCCTTTTCTGTTGTAACGCTGCCCCTCCCGATCACTCAGCAGACCTCTACCCAAACAGCAGCCCTGCTAACTCCCCAAACACTCCCCCTGGTAACTCCCCAAACACTCCCCCAATACCCCTCCATACCGCCGGGGCCGTATGACAACATCCTCTTAGCCACCCACCATCCCGCAGCGCTAAGCCACCCACTCTCACACAGAACAAACAGTTACTCTCAAACTACACCTTGTTTTCAATGAGCACCCTTTTGATACTGTTTGCTATTGTTTATAGAAGTAAAGCCGTGCTCTTAATCCTCTCTTCTCTATCCTCCACCTAGACCTCCGCTTAGATGCTTTGCCCTAGTTTCCTTCGTACTGACCAGGGACCTCATTTAGAAAGCCCATAAACGGGCGTACGCAAGTGGCGTATGCAACTTTTTCTGCAATTTCTTTTATAAAAATATAAAAAACATTTTTAAAATATCAAAATATTTTATAAAAAACGAACTTGGCGTGAAACTGTGCGCAGCTCTACGCACACTGGGAGCCATGCGTATGCCAGAAACTGGATAAATGAGCAACTGCCACTCTGCTGGCAGAACTTTGAAATGGATACCATTTCCACACATTTCCTACCACATTTCAACATAAATTGAAATATTACATATATATTATAAGTGAAAGGAGCACACTGCTGACTGCACACTACTGAATCTTATTCGCCCTGGTCCTGTACACATAACACTGTACATATATCTTTACTGTATCATATTGATATTCATGCAAATACATAGATTTTTTACATTCATATTTCATATTCATTGCACGTAGCGTGAGGCTGGACATGAACAAGTTGAGCACCCTCCGCATTGACTTCACAGTAATGAACGTCTTCATACATTCCCGATAAGTCCAATGATTGCAATGTCCATACATTGAAGAACATGAACAAGGACTAACAGGACTGATATACCACCCAACCCTATGATAACATCATCTTAGCCACCCACCCTCACAAAGCACTAACACTTACTCTCAACTACCCTGGTCTTCAATGAGCACCCTTCTGATACCAAAGGGATGCATAATGAAGGACCAGACATGTTTGTGTTTTGTCACCATTCCTCATTCCATTCCATGCATCACAATGAGCCGTTGTCCAATTTTCTACCTTCACTGGGTAGGAGGGCTGCTGTTTGGGTAGAGGTCTGCTGAGTGATGGGACTGCTGGGTATTTGAGTACAGGTTGATGTTGATTAAACATATGAACCTCCACATCTGCCAGGTGGACTGGTTATTAGAAAGCTGATGTCAGCTCCACACAGGAAGCTCAACCCAATCTTCATTCAGCGCCTGGTCCCAGCCCGCACTGTTTGTCCTCCCTGAGTTCCCCTACCGACTGACCTACATTTCCTAGCCTGTACAGTGCTAACCCCCCCCCCCCCCCTACAACATGATATAAATGTAGGCCCAAACACATGGGACTGATCACGGGTGCATTTCTTTGGTCTGGGGTAATTCATTCCTCTGGCACTCAAACCCCACGGTGGCACGGTGCCCAAGACGTGCATTTGGATAAGTGTGCGTGTGCAAGGCGTGCGTGCGTGCACGTACGAACTTTTCAGCAAACCTTCCGTCGTCTCACTTCAAAAACAACCCGCTGCAGTTTGAGCGAGACGTATTTTCCATTTTTAGTTGTGTCTCTCTCCCGACGGATGGCGTGACTTTAACGTCCACACACTATATATGAGTCTCAGCAGGCCCGTCTCAGAGAGCAGACATGTTTTGGGAGCGGCGCTGTAACTTGACTAGTTCGTGGAGTCCTGCAGCATGTGTGTGTGTGCTGAAGGGGCAGAGGGCTGGGTTCTACGGTGAACACTGGCACGGTTGACCTCTCCCTGACGCACAGCTGTGGTTTCATTGAGTCTGACACGACATCTCCATGCCACGGTTGGCGCCTTTCCCTGATGAAGTGACACATGTTATGGCTGTGTGGATATGAACATGTTATGTCTGTCAGGATATACTCACGCCGATTCTATGTAAAGGGATCTCTTTCCGTCTTTCAACCTGTGTTTTTACTCTTATTTGAAACTGCTCCGATTGCATGCTACAGGACAATTGCGTCCTATTTTTGGCAGAAGGACAGTGTTACTGAAATGATAATTGTAATAATAATAATGCTATGCTACTCCACCCCCCCCCCCCCTACCTCTCTCTCCCCCCCTCTCTCTCCCCTACTCCCTCCCTCTTTCAGGAGCTGCTCCCTCTGGTCCTGTCGTTTGACCTCCCTGCCATCGTACAGCCTGACCCAGGCTCCCCCGCCATACAGCACATCTCCCAGACCTACAACCTCACCGTTTCCTTCAAGCCTCCCACTCGTCTCTACGGGACCACCGGAGTGGTCCGCGGCTCCCAGAACAACACTAGCACTGTCAAGGTGAGGCCCGCCCACACCCACCCACCCACCCACCCACCAACAACCCCCCCCCCCCCCCCCCCCCCGCCACCCACCCACTCAACCACCTACCCACCCACTAACACCCCCACCACCCTGACCCCACTCCCCATAACCAACCCGAGCCCACTAACTCACCTCGTCCACCAGAACCTGCCTCGGTTTCAGAACAGTTTTGTTTTCTCTCTAAATACTTTAGTTGCACTATTCAAACCTCAGGTCTTCACACCACTCAGAGCACGGTGAGGGGGCCGGGGGGCCGTGCGGTTAGAGTCAGGGACTGAGGTGACCGAGAGGGCTGCTTCTTCAGCTCTCCTGTGGAGAATACAATACAGCACTGTTGCCTTTCAACCGAAGCGCTGCCCCTCCGCCCGCAGCCATCAGCGAATAAATCCTGAGCAAATATCTAATATAATCGAAATCGTCTGGAGTTCTCTGCTTCCTCCCCCCCCCCGTCTCCCACACCCTCCACCACCCTCCTCCTCACTCTCCTCACCATGGCCTCAGAGCTGTGGCTAGATTACAGCCAGCCCTGGAGCCTTGTCTTCACCACTCTCTCCAACCCAAGCCCATACCCCCCACCTCCACACCTAACACTAGCCCACAGTCCCACCCTCACCGTGGCCCAGGCAGTAGGGGGGTGAGGGGGGTCATTCTGGAAAGTGACTGGGAAGACAGCCAGATCCAGGCTGTTTTTTTTTTTAAGGGGGTGGGGGGTCATGGGAGGGAGAGGGGGACAGGATGGGAGAGAGAGAGGGGTGCAGGATGGGAAAGGGAGGGAGGGGTCGAGTGAGTGAGAGAGAGAGTGAGAGAGGGGGGGGAGGGGTGTATGTCTGCTATGTTGTGGGAGACCCTAAAGTGAACGTTGGGTTTTGCCAAAAACCGCTTTCTTTGTGTTTCTGCGCCGTTGGCTTCGGTGGCTGGAACTCCGATGAAGAGCCTTGTTCCTCCGGCCAGGAAGCAGGGGATGAATATCTCTGGATATGAGTTACGAACGTCAGGCACAGTGCATCATAAATCCTCCCCCGTTTTAGTTGAAACACGCTGTTGTTTCTTTTCAGCAGGTTACCCTAACCCACTTAAATTACAGCACACAGTCAGCGGAAATGTATTGACATGTGATATCATGTGTGTGCCCCGTTTGTGTGGTAGTCAATTTGGAGGTCAGGGTTCTCCTCAAAGAATGTAAGATTGGTGCTGCGCCACACTGTAAACTTGCCGGCGCCACTAAGTAAACATTTCAAGGCAAATTAAACAATATATTTAGCAATGATAGAGTAACTATCTTTGATTGCCAGTGAGGTTTATGTTAAAAGCGAAAGAGTTATGATGTTCCTCTGTGAATTCAGCGTTTTAGCTGTATTTTTGGGCGCATTTTGACATGAATAAACGTGAATTGGGTTTTGATCGTGTAATCCAGCGCCACCTTGTTAAAAAAATGTTTTGATGTGTGTTGTAGTCAGTCTCAGTCTAACCCGTGTGTGTGTGTGTGTGTGTGTGTGTTGTAGTCAGTCTCAGTCTAACCTGTGCGTGTGTGCGTGTGTGTGTGTGTGTGTGTGTGTGTGTGTTGTAGTCAGTCTCAGTCTAACCCTGTGTGTGTGTGTGTGTGTGTGTGTGTGTGTGTGTGTGTGTGTGTGTTGTAGTCAGTCTCAGTCTAACCTGTGCGTGTGTGCGTGTGTGTGTGTGTGTTGTAGTCAGTCTCAGTCTAACCCTGTGTGTGTGTGTGTGTGTGTGTGTGTGTTGTAGTCAGTCTCAGTCTCAGTCTAACCCATGTGTGTGTGTGTGTTCTCGTGTCCCAGAGGGGCACCGCTCTGCTGCTGGAGCATCTGGCAGGCAGCCTGGCCAACGCCATCTCGGTCAGCACCCACCTGGACATCGCCCCCCAGCACCACCTCTTCATGATGGGCCGCAACGGCAGCAACATCAAGCACATCACCCAGCGGACGGGCGCCCAGATCCACTTCCCCGACCCCAACAGCCCCCAGAAGAAGTCCACCGTCTACATCCAGGGCACCATCGAGTCTGTGTGCCTGGCTCGCCAATACCTCATGGTATTTGTTGAATGACGCTTGTCTCGTCTTGTGTGTCATAAACAGATCGACATTAAAGTCGTCGAATGTTGGGGTTTGGGGAATTATGGCCCTGCGTATGGGTTTATGTCGAACCAGAATTGCCGTCTGGTCATTTTGGGGTTTTGTCCCTGACCTGCACTTTATCTGAATTGGACATGTGGGTTTTCAAATGTGTGCAGCGTCGGTCATTTAATTACCGTCGCCTAAAATCTTTTGCTGAGCTAAGTAAGTAGAAGGCATTCCAGTTAAATAGTGTTGGCGTTCCGTTCTAGGCGCCATAATCCGAAGCAGCTATGCTTCGTGCTGATTTCCATTTTGTCTGTGGTGTCACTCTGGCCCAAGACATTTAGAAAATGCTAGAGCTGGTTTAGTAAACATGAGGTTCCTCTCGTCTGAAAGTAGGACACACACGGTGGGGCCTCTCTGCTGGAAGAATAACACAGTCCTTTGACTTTGAGGAGATGAGCCTCCCCCGCTAAGCCTTGTTTAGCCTTCCTCAGACTGTAATTACAGCTCTCACCCTCGGCTTTGCCACCGCTAGCCTGTCTCAATCAGACCTAATTACACACACAATGACAATGTTATCCATTTCTTCAGCTGAAATAAGATAAGGTCAGGGGTGGTGGTGGTGGTGGGGAGGTTGGCATCATGCAAAACAGTTAGAAGAATTTCCCAACCACTATATGTTGGGCACAGTGTTATTTAGCATGGGAGTCTTTCTGGTTGTGAAATGAATTCACATTATAAAGTAATAGGTGTTTTAGATGAGCTTTCAGATCTGAATGTGTGTGTGTGTGTGTGTGTGTGTGTGTCTGTGTGTGTGTCTGTGTGTCTGTGTGTCTGTGTGTCTGTGTGTCTGTGTCTGTGTCTGTGTGTGTGTGTGTGTGTGTCTGTGTGTCTGTGTCTGTGTCTGTGTGTCTGTGTGTGTGTGTGTGTGTGTGTGTTCTCCAGGGCTGCCTGCCCCTGGTGCTAATGTTTGACATCAAAGAGGACATCGAGGTGGAGCCCCAGTGTATCACAGTTCTGATGGAACAGCTGGACGTGTTCATCAGCATCAAGCCCAAACCCAAACAGCCCAGTAAGGTACAGTACAACTCCAATGTTCTGTTCTACTGTCAGCCTCGGTCCACTTCACCAAGGTAGTACTAGTGAATGAGAAGCGACACATCTGAACCCAAATCTAAAGCATCTAATACCCTACTACTTTATACTGCAACCTTCACACAGATCAGTACAGACTGAAGAACAGCTTTTTCCCCCAAGGCCATAAGACTTCTAAATAAATAACAAACACACACAGACACGGCCACCCCCCACACACCACACAAAGAAGCACACCAGACAGACACGCACACACGCGCACACACACACACACTCACAAGTTGCAAGAAAGTGCACCCAGGATGCTCTCTGGTCACTTGTCTGGTCAGAGCGTCCCGTTCTAAAATTCAGAGCACTGTGCTCTGGGAGCACTGTATTTTCATTCCTCAAACCAGAGATGGAACGCTTTGCACAAGTCGACCGTTATAGCTAGCTATCAGATTATCAAATAATGATTACAAAGCTTGTAAAATGTGTGTTTTAGCTACTGCAGTAATTGCAGTACATTTAATTATGTCTGCCCATAGCGCAAGTCATTCTTGCCTAATGTTCAAGAAGTTTTGTTCCTGTTGTTGTTATTATATGTACATTATTACATATATTATATGTAAAAATGACCAAAACAGGTAATAATCATGTTTATCCATGGGATGGGATTCATTTGAATGAATTTTATTGTTGGCCGCCAGCGAAATGATGGTAATGTTATCGTTGGAGTCCGCCATGTTTACAGTTAGTTTGTAAAGACTTTTAACTGACCATTCATAAATTAACTGATTTCAGAGCGCTCTATGACGTTGAAACCAGAGCAGATTTCCAGATCGTATTTACGAATACACCCCTCATTTATTTTCCATTATTTTATTGTTATTGTTATGTTGCTGAACATATTATCATGTTCAAATGTTATGTTCTTGACATATGCACTGTGTTCAGAGACTCGAGATAATAAAACAGCTGCGTTGACGCTGAAAACCTGTGTCGGACTACTTTTTT
>NC_137674.1:102182812-102392812 GCF_963989245.1 Nansenia antarctica
GCCTTGGCACAGAGGGCTTCTTGGTGGATGATGAGTGTACAGGGTTTTTCCTGGCTCAAAATGGGGCGGAGGTGGTACCAGTGGTGTTTGACATCGGGGGGGACCCATGAAGCAGAGCTGTCTGGGGGTCCTTAAACATCAAACACTTAATTTCTTGCATTCTGGTGAATTGATATGCACCAATTTGTGCCCTTTCTGCATCAATTTATGGTGGAAATGTCATTATTTATGTAAAGGAAAACACAATATTCAGGCACCAAGATGACCATTCAAAATATAATGCAATATAATGCAATATAAGGCTCTCAGGCATTCTGTACTTTCAAATATTCTCCTTGAGCAGTCAACATCAACTATCAGCTATTTCGCTAGCGAAAACGAAAGCTAACTTATTTGCGAAACAGCCACCACGTCGGCGCAATGCCGCAATTGCAGTTAGAAATGACAGAATAATTATATTTTTAGAATTTGTTTTGGGCCAATTAAAAACGGACCATGGGCCGCAGTTGGCCCGCGGGCCGTAGTTTGGACACCCCTGATCTAGAGTATGTCTGTCTAGAACCTAACTACAACCCCAACCCACCAACCATCTCCAGTATGTTTGTCTGGAACCTAACTACAACCCCAACCCAACCAACCATCTACAGTATGTTTGTCTAGAACCTAACTACAACCCCGACCCAACCAACCATCTACAGTATGTTTGTCTAGAACCTAACTACAACCCCAACCCAACCAACCATCTACAGTATGTTTGTCTAGAACCTAACTACAACCCCGACCCAACCAACCATCTAGAGTATGTTTGTCTAGAACCTAACTACAACCCCGACCCAACCAACCATCTAGAGTATGTTTGTCTAGAACCTAACTACAACCCCGACCCAACCAACCATCTACAGTATGTTTGTCTGGAACCTAACTACAACCCCGACCCAACCAACCATCTACAGTATGTTTGTCTAGAACCTACAACCTAAACCCAACCAACTAATCTAGAACCTGTCTGAAAGTAGAGTATCTTGGGCACTGGAAATGGGCTTAAAGGAGTACTTTACTCAGAAATAATGTTCAAGTATTATTTCTCATTATTCCAGTCTTCACGGAAAACATAATTATATTTTGGAATCATGCTTATGGTGGACTGATGAGAAGGAAAAAATAATCATTGGAGTGTTGTTCTCCTTTACAAGGTACTATTTGAAAACACAGGAGAGGACAATCATCCATGCCTTGATGTGCCACGCTGTCTGTTTTTAACATATGCGGTTGTCCCCGTCCCCCTCTCTCTCCGCTTCCCCCTCTCCCTCTCTCTCCCCTTCCCCCTCTCCCTCTCCCTCTCTCTCCCCTTCCCCCTCTCCCTCTCCCTCTCCCTCTATCTCCCCTTCCCTCTCCCTCTCCCTCTCTCTACCCTTCCCCCTCTCCTCTTCCTCTATCTCCCCTTCCCCCTCTCTCCCGCCCTCTCCCCCCCAGCTCAGACTGTCTCCTATCGGACCCAGAGTCCAGCTCGTCAGACGGCCCTGTGACAGACAAGAGGGCCCCCGGGAGCGAGCGGGCGGCAGAGCGGGCCGCCCAGCAGAGTGAGAGGGAGAGGATCCTCCTGTCACCTGACTCCTCCTTCGCCAACATGCAGGTAGTCGTGCATGTGCCTTTGAAATCCCGGACCGTTTCACGTCTCTTTTGGTAGACCACTTCCCCTCTCTCTCTCTTTTACTGATAGTTGTTAAAAAACTCAAAACTGACACTCTCCTTTTCTTCCATTCCTCCTTCAGGCATTTGACTATGAACAGAAGAAGCTTTTAGCTACTAAAGGTAAAGAGTTGACCTTTCAGAGAACTTCTACTGCTGCTTAGCTGTAGGACATTGTGTTGCAACTGTTCTCAAATCTTAATTCTGACCATTCAATGTGTGTGTGTGTGTGTGTGTGTGTCTTTAGCCATGTTGAAGAAGCCTGTTGTGACGGAGGTGCGGACCCCCACCAACACGTGGAGTGGTCTGGGCTTCTCTAAGTCCATGCCGGCAGAGACCATCAAGGAGCTACGCAGGGCCAACCACGTCCCCTACAAACCCACCATGAGCACCACCTACGAGGTAGATACCCCAGCAAGCCCGGCCCCGTAAAACCATGTTCTCACGGAACTTGACGGGTTCTAAGACTATATTGTATAACATAACCTTGTAAAAGTATGATGATAACAGTACATATGAAAGGTAAATACCATAACAATTATTTTAGTAGCCCGGGCATTTATTTGCTTTAACCACAAAGCGTATTGGAGACATGCGGTTATTTTGCTTCCCTGGCCGCTTGTGCCAAACTGCTGCTCGAACCCACAATATGACAGAGCTGAATAAGTCATAACCTACTGAGAACACATATCCACTGACATGATGAGCCTACGATAAATCTGTCAAACACAGAATGGTCTTTGATCGATGGTCGTTATTATCGTTTCCATACAAGACCGCCACAAATGAGCTGTCAAGACTGTTGAAAATCCTGGTAATGTCGCAACAGCGAGCTCAAATGCATCGCTGTAATCATCCGCTCGTATCAACAGAGAATCCATACCGTGGAATGAATAATTCGTTTTGACGTGGCATTTATTATTAGACACTTATTATTTGCATCAATGTCACTAGTGGCACGGCTATGGTCGGAGGTAGGCGTTTACTGGTAGCTACTCACATTCTCACAACAACAACCCTGACTGAGACTGAACATTTCTCTATCTCTTATCTCTCTCTGATGACCACCCCCTCTTCCCTCCCACCTCCCCCCCTCTCCCCTCCCCCCGTCTCCCCCCAGGGCTCTCCACTGTCCCTGTCGCGCTCCGGAAGCAGAGAGGGTATAGGGAACGGCAGCGACTCAGACAACTGGAGAGATCGGATCGGGATGGCCAACGGCCTTCCCATCTGCTCAGAATTCCCCACCCCGCTCAGCAGTCCCAAGAGGAAACAGAACAAATCCGGTGAGCTGAGACCCAACCACCACCTCACCTTCACTTTATTCTGTGAGTCAGTACGACTTGAAGAGTTACTGAATAAATGATGAAGGTTAGAGAGGGCTACAGGACCATATTCCGCCTCTCTCTCCTAATCAAAAAGTTCACTTCCCTCGGCCGAGAGAAATGAGACAGATAACCTTGAGCCTTGAAGATAGTCTGGTTAATTAAGACGTGTGTGTGCATGTGTGTGCGTCTGTGAAGATAATGTGGTTAATTAAGACTGTGTGTGTGTGTGTGTGTGTGTGTGTGTGTGTGTGTGTGTGTGTGTGTGTCTGTGTGTGTGTGTGTCTGTGTGTGTGTGGGTAGGGGAATATGATGTGTTTAATTAAGACATTCTGAGTGTGTGTAGGAGGAGATCAGTGTATTGGTGTTGCATCAAGCGCCTACGCACCTGTCCTCAGCTAATATCAAAAGAGCTTTTGGTCTCTTCCTCCTCATCTACCTCACATCCAATCTTAACTGTTCTTAACATCAAAGTGAATAATGATGAACACTACCGGTTTGGCTGCAGAGTAGTAGCATGAGTATCTCTCATCCAATTAATCCTTAACCATCTCATGGTAAATCTAATGTGATTTATAGAGCACATCTCATACACGGAGGCAACACAATGTGCTTTACAGGAAGGTGAATAAAAACAATGAAAAGATAACGAGACAAAACATAAGAGGATATTACATTAATGTATGACAGTAAGACATTAATGTATGACAGTAAGACATTAATGTATGACAGTAAGACATTAATGTATGACAGTATGACATTCATGTATGACAGTAAGACATTAATGGGAGTCTAAAATAGTAAAAGCAGAGAACGAGAACTCTAGATTCTCTAGAGACTAATGCATGGTACTCTAGAGACTAATATAGACTAAAGCATGGTAAAAAGAGCTCAAAGGTTAATGCTAAAAAGGTATGTTTTAAGGTATGTTTATTATCCTTCCATCTACAGGCTGAGCTCTAAGTATGTTGGTTTATGTCATGTTGGTTTATGTCATGTTGGTTTATGCCATGTTAACACGGTAAATAATATTTGGTGGAAACAAAGATGACAGCTTCATCAATGGAACTCTCCTGGGTGTGACTATTAATAATTATTTCCACCCTCCCGGTCTTTTCCGAACTGTCTGGGTTTGATTGACAGCTGCGGAGCACTATCTCAGCGGCACCGGCTACATGGACTGCATCTCCTCGGTTACCGGGAGCAACGGCTGCAGCCTGGGCTCGTCACTGAAAGGGTCGGACCTCCCGGAGCTCTTCAGCACGCTGGGTCTGGGGAAGTACACGGACGTGTTCCAACAGCAGGAGGTAGGCTACATACTGGGCCAGAACCGGGGACATGGGGCTGGCACTTAGCATGTTAGCGTGTTAGCATTTGGCCCCTGACCTGAGCATAGAGTATTTTGTCCTGCTATGACTAGTGGATAGATAATTCACTTACTTAGTCAGATGCATTGATTGTAAGTCGCTTTGGAATAAGGCGTCTGCTAAATGGCAAAAATGTTGCATTTGATTTACCCAAGGTTGTGTTAATCCTGGCGTGTTGTTAATGGACTGACTTATATAGCGCCTTATTCCAAAGCGCTTTACAACGGCCTCTCGTTCACCCATTCACACACACATTCACACACCAATGGCGGCAAGCTACCATGAAAGGCGCCGGCCTGCTGATTGGGAGCAATATGGGGTTCAGTGTCTTGCCCAAGGCCATTTCGACATGTGGCCAGCCGGGGTTCGAACTGCCGATCTGCCGACCTTACAATCGTTAGACGCTGGCTCTACCTCCTGCGCCACAGCCGCCCTTGTAATCATGGAGATGCTACCTTAAGCATGGGTTAGCTAGTCACAATTTAAGGTAGGGTTTACTAGCCTCTCAGGCTCATTTCACTTGATGTCAGACAGAGATCACAGGTTACTGTGATGGGGGAGGATAGTGGAGGTGGAAATCGGAGGACGGCCTCATTGTAATGCATGGAATGGAATGGAATGAGGAATGGGATCAAACACACAAGTCCACCAGCCTCCACTGGCTTCATGTCCCAAAAGTAAACAGTGAATGGACTTCTTGTTCATGAATACTATGTAATGTGCAATAGCATGATTGAGATGTTGCTCTTCCAGATTGATCTTCAGACCTTCCTCACCCTGACGGACCAGGACCTGAAGGAGCTCGGTATCACCACGTTTGGAGCTCGGCGGAAAATGCTGCTCGCCATCTCAGGTGGGAATGTCTCGTGTGTGTGTGTGTGTGTGTGTGTGTGCGTGTGTGTGTGTGTGTGTGTGTGTGTGTGTGTGTGCGTGTGCGTGTGCGCGTGCGCTCCACACTCATGTCACTGGAACTGAACTGAGCTGGCACGCATGCGCACACGCGCGCACACACGCTCAATTCAGTTCCAGTGACATGAGTGTGTGTCTGCCCAGTTCCCGTGCTCTCTCCCTCCTCAGCCATGTGGGAGATCAAGCTGATCCTGCTCCTGTCAAAAGTGTCTACGGGGAGGTTGTTGGGTACTGCCAAAACTCTCCTGATGGAGGCGTCTACGTCAAACTGGCTTTTATGCTTTTCATTAAGCTTATGTTATGTCTAGCTTTGCCACATGCCTGAATGACAGACAGTCTGACAGTCCTATTGATGAACATCAATTACAATCTATCTCTAATGACATCCATTGGTTTTGATGCTCAGAAGTGCAGTTTTGAGGTTATCAATGCCCCCATCACTCTGTTGTGACTGAAACTGATCCTTGGTTGTCGATACAGGAGAAGAGCACTGGGTAATACTGTTGCTGTTAGTCCTCCAGCAGGGGAGGATGGTGGAGCTAGAAAGCAGAGGACAGGCTCGTTCTAATGCATGTATCGGAATGAGGAGTGGTATCAAACACGCATGCACTGGTTGGGTCGTGTCATTCGAGTGAATGAGTGAATGAATGCTACAGTAGCTATGTGTGTGTTCTGTCTGGGAGGGAGAGGGCTGAAGGATAAGAGGGAGAGGGAGAGGGGGGAAGGTTAGGAGGGAGAGGGAAAGGAAGCCTGTCTGTGTTCTGGTTAGGAGGGAGCGGGAGGAAGAGGGGAGAGGGCTAAAGACAAACGTTAGTTCCACTGCTATGCTCCTGAGCCAAGCACAGTTCAACTTGAATCATGTCTGAAGGACTCCCAGGGCTGAAGAACAGGAACGTGCCTTCCACCTCTCTAAAAAGAAAGAGAGAGAGTACCAGTCAAGACTACACCAGATCATTCAGCTCTACTTCCTGTATTTCTGCCAGTATAAAGAGCATCATGAGTATCATGAGACTTGGAGTTGTCCGTCTCATGGCTTTCATATCATATTCAAGGTTTATGCTGGCAGGCATGGTGATATGCAAATGTCATATGAATAATTCAAATTTGCTGGACCATTTTATTGACATGTTTTCATTGGTCTCCTTTTTTTTGCGTTGGCTAATTGAGGCACTTTTTCTTGTCATTGTTGATCAAGTTTGAGTGAAGCAAAACATCTCACTTTCAGGTCATATTTCCCTCAACTTGGTTTCTTAGCATTGCAGTTCCAGTAGAGTCAGTGTTGGATGGAGTCATTATGGAATCATTGTTTCCTTTATGGAAAACAACGTTTGTTACATGCGTTTTTTTTCCTTGTTATTGAGATATTCCGTTATTTTTGTGTTTTACAGAACTGAACAAGAACAGGAGGAAACTGTTTGAACCGCCCATAAGGTCCTCCTTCCTGGAAGGGGGCGCTAGCGGGCGTCTCTCTCGTCAGTTCCACCCTGACATGGCCAGTGTCAGTGGCCGGTGGTAGGGCTCCAGACCCCCCCAGGACCTGGCATGATGGAGAACCAGCCCCAAGTGCCTGGTCCCGGACCTCTGTCGCCCAGTCTTCAGCCTCCCTGGGTCTCAGATGTCCAGCCTACAGCTTATGCTGAACAAAGACTCTTGTTCAGCTCTTTGCCATGTCAAAAAAGCCATAGTTCAACCAGAAGTGCCAAAAAAACGAGATACGAGAGATATCTCAGGGGATGAGAAATATCTCAGTGGTATAGAATGTCCACTGTTCACTCCACATGAGTGATACGCCAAGATACGTCTGTGGAGTATCTACTGATGAAGGCTACATGTATTAGCCATGAAGGAAAGGTACCATCCATGAGCTGTCCATTTGTTGTTGAAAGGAACAGGCAGAACGATTAGTACAAACAATTACATTGATACCATATGCGTTCATGGTATGCTGTTGTATCAATGATGTGCACTTTAACAATGCTAGACCTTTTGCCTGTGAAAGCCTTCAAATTCTTCAAATTGGAATTCCTGTGCATTTTTTGTATCTACTTCAAGCACAGATGTGTATTTGTACCAAACCCAATGTAAGCACTTAGGGAAATTTGGTTAGTTAATTGTTAAGTTCAATGTGACAAAGTGACATCATCAACTAAAGACAGAAACGTGAGGAATGACCTTTGAACCCTCAGTGTTTTGGTTGACGGGACATTCCACAAAGGTCAGTGTTCTATCCACCAGCAACGGCTGCAGTATGTCATTTGCAGGCTATTTAGAAAAATATATATTATTTTGTATTCACATTATGATTATTTTGTATCTTTTTGTATGGGGCCGGGAGGATTAGGGTTGGGGGGGCGGGGGGTTAAATGGTAATCAGTGTACATGTATTTTCTGTGTATTCATTCTATGATTTGTAATTAGTTCATTAATTTGATTCGTTCGTTTTTTGCCCCGTGATCTGTGGAGACGTGTGGCTGTGCCATGGGGAAGCAGCAGAGAGAGGAACAGTCTGTCCAGACCAGCGACCCTCTCTCTCTCTCTGAATCCATCAGATGGCATCTTTCTGTCATTGTCTGTCTTTGTCATTATGTTTCCCTCTAGTCATGTCCATTGTCTTTTTCAGTTGGGCTTTCCGGGGTCGCCTCTCTACAAGTTCCTCCTCTATCTATGCCAATCAGTGGAGGCTGGTGGAGGTAGAAAACCAGAGGACAGGCTCACGGAACACGTGCTTGATACCATTCCTCATTCCATTCCAGGCATTACATTAAACCCGTCCTCTGATTTCTACCTCCACCAGCCTCTCCCCTGATACAAGTCCACACACCAGTATTCTCAGACTGTGTACTTTCTATCCTCCCATTTACTATGACTGTAATTAAAAGTCAGGACAGAGCTTAAGTTAAAAGTCAACATTGCCGTAATGTTAGAATGCCCACATTTCTTTCACTTTTTTTCTCAGCAGGGAATCATTACTAATATTTCTATTATTATTTTATAATGTAATTATCTGAGCTGTACTGACACTCCTCCTACTTCAGAGGTACTATATGACAGCTTCTAGCCAAGACATCATCCTCTCTATTTTTAATTTTTTTCATTATTATTAAGAGTTCTACTCTTTGAAGTACAGTAGCCTACCAAACATGTTAAGAAGGCCAATGTTAGCTTGAACAAAAGTTCAACAGAAATATACCATTTTCAACAAACATTTGTGCAATCAGAAATCCGGAGATCTTGTAAAGCTATGTTTGATAAAGTAACAGGATTATGTGTGCACTGGTGCTTATCATCAAAGGATGATATGAAGTTCATGCTCTTTCGTAGTGTAAACAACGTCATACCAATCTTGTTAACTTTGGCTGACTGAGATGATTTTTCTATTTCAGTGGGGTGCAAAAATGTGGCCACCCCTAGTCAAAAATGCCTTTTACAATTAATATCTAAGTGAAAAGAAGCTAACCTAACCTCTAAATGGTACAAAGTTAAACATGACACATTTCATCACATTTTAAAGCAAGATTCATTTTAATTTTTTAAAGATTTTACAGTTTCAAAATATCATTGAGGAAAAAGGCCTTGTGCAAAAGTTTGATAACCCTGTCAGCTTGTACTTTGTAACTCCTCCTCGGGCAACTATAACAGCTTGCAAATGCTTCCTGTAGTCAGCTAAGAGTCTTTCAATTCTTGTTTTGGGAATTTTCCCCCATTCTTCCTGGCAGAACAACTCTAGCTCAGAAATATTCTTCGGCCTTCTTGCATGCACAGCATGTTTGAGATCTCTCCACAGATTTTCAATAATATTCAAGTCTGGGGACTGTGATGGCCATTCCAAAACCTTCATCCGTCTTTCCTGGAGGTACTTCATGGTTGGTTTTGAGGTATGCTTCGGGTCATTGTCTTGCTGGAATACCCAACCTCTCTTCAACTTCAATTTCTGGACTGACCTTCGAACATTAGCCTCTAGAATGTCTTGATATTTGGCGGAATCTATTCTTCCTACCACCCGCACAATATTGCCTGTGCCCCCAGCTGCTACACAATCCCAAAGCATAATGGATCCACCTCCATGCTTAACAGTTGGCACAGTGTTCTTCACTACAAATGCTTCATCCTTTTTTCTCCACACATACCTTCTTTGGTTGTGGCCAGAAAGTAACATTTTGGTTTCGTCAGTCCAAAGCACATGCCTCAGGTTTCTCAAGGTTTTCTTTTGTGTACTTTAGACACTTCATTTTTTGTTGAGGTTGTAGGAAAGGCTTCTTTCTGGCAACTCTGCCATGTAGGTCTTTGTTGTTTACGGTACGCTGTATTGTTGTCCTGTGATCAACTAGACCGGTGTCTGCTATTCTTTTTTACAGTGATGTGTGGGCTCTTCTGAGCGTTTCTCACCAGATCTCGGGCCATTCTATCAGAAATGTTTCTTGGTCTTCCAGATTCCTTGACTTCAATTGTTCCATTTATTTTCCATTTTCTGATGATGTTTCTGACAGTGGAAATGGGTAGTTTGAAACGTTGCGAGAGTTTTTTGTAGCCTTGATGGTGGAAGTGAACTATCTTGATTCTGACATCCTTGGACAACTGTGTAGAGGAACCCATGGTTTTTAAAACCAGACACAACAGCCACCGCAGTCGGATACTTTAGAAGGCATGGAGTTACTTCAGAATATATAGTTCAACCCTGGAATTATATTCACCTGACTCATTGAAGCCCTAATGAGTAAATCACCTTGGTCTGGGCCTTAAATAATCCAAAAGGGTTCCCAAACTTTTGCACAGGGCCCTTTTCCTTTTTTATCATTTAAAAACTGAAAACTGAAAATAAAAAGAAACCTTGCTTTAAAATGTGCAGAAAGGTGTCATGTTTAACTTTGCAGCATTTAGTGTTCAGGTTTGCTTTCAATCACTTGGAGATTAATTGTAACAGACATTTAAACCAGGAGTGCCCAAATTTTTGCACCCCACTATACTGCTTAAAATGTAACCGTAGATTATGTATCCAACTCTTTGTGCGTTCGTTGTGGAGAAGCCAAAGTGTGAGACCGGAGACAGTTCAACTAATGTAAAAAAAAAAAAAGAAAGACAAAAAATAATACATCTTCGGTACAGAGCGTTTACGAGAAACACTATTGCCAAAACGGTACTTAACTTGTACTTCCTCCACTTGACAAAATATACAGAGGAACATCATTGACAGTAAAAGTGATGGACTAGTCTGTAAGCACGCACAGAAAGTCTGTTGTTTTGTTTTTTTGTGCAAGTTTTCTCTTTTGTGTCCCTTTCTCCTTGTGTTTCGCTAAACCACTTTCGTCCTATCTGATATGAGCCAGTCTCTACATGGTTGTCCAGTTCTATCACTCCCATGTCTTGACATGGCTGCTGTTGTAAACCAGAAGTATCATTTGTCTTTGGAAAAAAAGAGATGGTGTCTGTCATGTGAATGTTGTTAAAAATGTTTAAATAATTCTCATGTTATCTGATTTGACGAAGTAGTTGCAGTCAAAGTTTACCCTCTTATGCAATTATATCTTTAATTTTTTGTTTATTTTGTTTTTATTTCCAAAAGGGATATCTGAAGGGTTCTACTTTGTACTGTCACATCAAATGGTACAACATTTATAATGAATGTAAACCACTAAGGAATTGATGTATTGTCTATCTCTTGTACGATGTTCAATCTTGTGCAGTCATGCTTGTGTTAGGTTCATTACCTTTGGCCATAGCTCCATGCTGTGGCGTGTGTTGTTCGGATTGTTGAGCAGGACGTTGTTTAAGCTCTGGTATTCCATCTGTAAATATAGTACAGATACAAGTTGCTTTGGAGTTGTCAAATGAGCAAAACAAAAGTTCATTCAAACATTTGAAGTGTTATTACAGAGGTAATAAATGTATGCAGACCATGTGTACTATGTGTTTGTCCACACAGCACACAGTTTTAAAGATATTTTACTATAGATGCGTGTTTTGAAGTTCAGTCACTGAAAGATACTACCATATCTACAGCAGTCACACACATTTAGTTTCACGCCTACAGTTATTCTGAAGTGGAAAAGGTACACATGCAACATGTGGAAATGTATTCCCTAATAAACATCAGACGGTTATGGACCTGATAAAGCAGGCAGTAGGCCTACATAATACTGATCACATGACCTAGTGACACAAGTTAACATGAAGTTATACCTGACTCTAAGTTGAAGACAAGATTCACATTATGCTTTTGTCGTGCAGGAGTTGCAAGGAATCGTGAAGTTTACTGTACTTTGCCATTACTTTCAGTCAGATGACTGTCTACGCGTAACTGTACGGTACTTCCGGTGTCTGGTGACTATCCACACTAACAAATAATATTCAAGTAAATATATGTGAAACTCGTGACCAGGTTATGTTGTGCTGTTTTAGTAAAACTGTTAGCGCACAATATGGGGAAAATGAGAGTAATGACAATAGCGTATCAACACAATTTCACCATAGTCTTAGGGTGATGCACTGCAGGCTTAAATCAAAACTCAGAGAATGCATGATCGTTGTGTCCTTATACCATCCCAGTAAGCAATGACATCAGAGACCAGCATGAAACTTTTGGCGAACCGTGTATGATACATTACAGATCAGACAACACTGGCATTGTGTCAGCTACATGAAAATTAAGTCAGAGGTTTGGCACAGGACAAAATGACTGTCTGCCTCTACATCTGTCTACAATTCCACCCACTATGCAGAAGTGGGGTAACTGGGTAACCCTAGCTGATGAGAACTTGCGTGAGACTCTCATAATCTGGAATATAAATCAAGCTCGTGTGAGATTGTTGCCAAAGAACACATGTCCACTAATCCCCAGAGGCAGTCTAATCCCAGAGAACGAATCCTCCCAGATTGACAAGAGACTTCCGGAGAGAATGCAGGGAGGGTACCAGAAAACATACAAACACTAACCAAACTAACCCTTAACCCTAACCAAACTAAGAAGACTCATCCTAAACCCTAACCAAAGTAACTGTAATCCTTAACCCATGCCAGCGTCGCCACCCAACCCATGACCAGTGGAATAACGTTCTCAGAAAGGATTCAGTCACTAGTGTTATTGTTCCACTCCTATTTTGTGTGTGTGTGTGTGTGTGTGTGTCTGTCTATCTCTTCCACTCTCTTCCCTCAGGGACCCAGGATGATTGAGAGCAAAAGTAATCCTGCCCCAATGTGCAATAGAACTGATTCAGACCCTGATCAAGACTGCATCACCCACGTCATCTCAGGTTGCACACTGCCACAGTTTCATAGCTGTGTTTCTGACTGTAATTCCTGACCTTTATCCATTGTCTCCGTCCACACTGTCAGATGAGGGACTAGTCACATAGGAATGATGCCACCTGGCGGAAGACAATAGGCCTTTAACTCTTCACTGCCTATTTACAATCTCTGTTACTCACTCACTCACTCTCTCTCTCTCTCTCTTTCTTTCTTTCTCTCTCTCTCTCTCTCTCTCTCTCTCTCTCTCTCTCTCTCTCTCTCTCTCTCTCTCTCTCTCTCTCTCTCTGTTGCTTACTCACTTTTTCTTTCACACACTCCAAGAAACATCACAAGAATGTGCTTGAGAGAAGATAGAAAATGCATTCTATTCCAAACTGTCTTTTATTTATTTTTTACAATAAGTCTTGCTAAACATTTGTTAGTGCTTATAATCTCCTCTAGGGGGCAGCACTACAGCAGCATATTGAACTCCCCTGCATGGTGTTTGAATTTTCAATTTCCCTTACAGATACTGTAGTGGTAATAAGAATAACCGTTCCTTAAAGGCTTATGAATATCAATCGTCTCTAAGCCCCTTTTATCAACTGTCTTACCCACAGCAGATATGTGTAGATATCTGTAGAAATCTTTTCATCCAATGATTTGGCTCTTCCTTCTTCACAACAGAAACAGGTGGCCTCTCACAACTGTCTGCATGACGCACAGCAGGCGATGGATTCACTCAGTATCTCATGCTAGAACATGACTAACCTACATAGAGGAGAGCCTCGTAGGAGCAGGGAGGGCAGAACGCCTGCATGTTTTGTTTTTTTTGTTTTTTTTTCTGAGTGGGGCAGTCCCACTCATATTTTCATTGTATTGACAGATACAGTAGAGATTTAGACAAGAAGGATGGGTGAGAGAGAGAGGATGGATGACATGCAGGATCTGTCCACGGCCGGAATCGAACCGGGGACCCTGCGGTTACATGGTCAACGCTTAACCCCTGAACGCCTGCATGTTTATGTAACACTATAATAAGCCTACCGTAGGGGAGGCTGGTGGAGGTAGACATCGGAGGACGGGCCCGTTGTAATGCCTGGAATGGTGTGTGTTTCTGATACCATTCCTCAATCCATTTACATTTATATTTTTGGCATTTAGCAGACGCCTTTATCCAAAGCGACTTAGAACAAAATACATTTTACGGAAAAAGTAATCTATGCTCAGGCCTGGGGCCATTGTCAGTCATCGTGCTAGAAGAGGACAAGACTGGGAGGGTTAGAGTTGGGCTCTCTACCTCCTACTGTTGAAACACATGTCTCAAGTGTGTAATATGTGTTTATAGATGTCACACACTGCTACTGTAAACACACTGACTGAGAGAACATACACACACACACACACACACACACAGTACTTTCCCAATGCTGTTACATTTCATGTGGCTTCCTAAGGCATGTGGCTGTGTGAGAGAGTGGGTGAGTATAACATCGGTTATGATTCCCAGGCCAAATAGATGAGCACAATCTAGCAGCACAGTTTCTCAAAGAGGACCAGGAAGATGGATCAATTACTCTGGTCTAAATCAACCACTGGTCCTGGTCTTGTTCTGCTCTCTCCATATCCACCTTATTGATCTCTCTGATCAATCCATTCCATTCATTACTGTTGTGAATTTAGCGATGTGAGACAAAGGAATAATGTCCATGACACAGTCAATACCATTCAACAACTTTTTATTGAATCAGAGCATCTAACCATTCTTGCAGAATGGTGAGTCCAGTACCATCAAAACAGGCTAGGCACAGACTGACCGCTTTGTCTGGACTGCATTCTTATATATACTTAAGAGCACATAAATTCTATATGTCATTGTCGTATGCCAGATGGTTTCGTACAATGTAAGCGAGTGTATTTGTGTCTTTAAACTGTGGTTGGTGGTCCAGTGGTCTAGCACCACAGTCTACAGTGCACACATACTGTATGCCCATGTTGGCATGGGTTCAAATCCGGCCCATGCCCTGTCTCCCTTCTTCTCCTTACTTTCTGTCTGTCATCACTATACCTGTCCAATAAAATGAAAAAATATGAGTGGGACTGCCCCACTCAGAAAAAGTACAGCATTTCAATTAACATTCTCTTTCTTTTGAATAGACTGTGATTCAAATAGTATTTGCCTCCATCCCTGGTCTACAGACGGCTAGGAAGAGGTTTCATGTGTGAGTCGTACAATAATTAATTAATTTTAATAATAATTTTGCCATTTAGCAGACGCTTTTATCCAAAGCGACTTACAATTACGAATTACAGGGACATTCCCCCTGGAGTAACTGAGGGCTAAGTGCCTTACCCAAGGGCACACTAGTAGTGGTGTGGCTTCAGGCGGGATTTTGAACTCACAACCTTCCGATCACAAGTCCAACTCACTACCACTAGACCACCACTACCCCTATCGTACACTCCTGTATACTTCCACTTCCACTCATTCCGCTTTATTACACATAACTTTATTTACATATGGACTTTAATGTTTAGATTTTTTTGTCTGGATTGATTGTGTTAATAGTCTGGTGCATTTGAATAGGCTGAATTGGAAATACATTTACTGGACAAAATGTTAATATGGACAAAATGTCAATACTTATTTCCCCCACTGGATAATATATATATAGTCATATACTGTACATACAGCAGCTTCACACAAGATTTATGGGTCTTTTATTACACATTAACCAAGCATTCACTGGAGCAGCTCTGACCTCATGATCTAAAGGACCGCCAAGGAGCCTCCTCTGGTGGACCTGCCTTCCCCACACTGCACTCTTTGCAGTTTTATTTGTACTGCACCTTGCTTTTAGTGTATTTTTCTATTTGATCAGTTTTCTTTCATCTGTATTTAATCTCTTTTATCTTGTTTTTCTCTTTATATTTTATCTGTTAAGCACTTTCGGCGGCTCTTGTCGTTGTACATTTTGTGGTACATAAATAAACGTTACTACGTTACTTACTCTGCACCACAGAAAAGGTGCGAATGCCAGAGACTTGTTACCCCATATTGGCCTAAATAGAGTCATATGCTATACAGTGCGTTTACGTTCTGTAGTACTTATTGCAAGTGTTTCTCTTTTTTTCCCCCTTCCTTCTCCTACTTACTTTTATGTAATCTTTTGGAGTTCTTAGAGCAGATAATCTGATTTGTCCCTGGGATTATGTAGTCGGAGCATCATAAACACACTTGGCTTCACAGAAACTCTGACATTACTGACATTACGCAACTCTTTCAACGCCAAATGACACACTTCTTCTTTTCTTTAAATCTATCCATAGCTGTGGTTTAAAAGTTCAAAGAAAAGGTCAGAACTGTGCAGTAGTCTGAGGGGTCAGTCATAGTTGTGTTTCATTAGCAAGACCATGGACCTAAATTAATGAGCGGCTGTCTTTTTATTTTATTTTTTTATTTTTTTCATTTCCTTTCCATGATTAGTGAATCATGTCGCTGTGATATCTCTAAGGAATAAGGAGAAGCACATTCAAATTCATCTTGATTAGATTTCCATTCAGAGCAGTGAGAGTATGACAACGGCTGCTTTGATGAGCTCTGGCCCCCTCTCACTTACTGTACATGACCATCCATCAAACAGCACAGGCTGAGTTCACTGCAATTATAGATTCATTCTCTCTCTCTCTCTCTCTCTCTCTCTCTCTCTCTCTCTCTCTCACACACACACACACACACACACTCACACTGTATGCTTTATTATTTAATTTTTTTAACTGATGCGTTTTATCCATGGTAAGTCTCACTCGACTTTCTCTACATAGGTTTCTCTCCTCTCTCCATATCTCCACTCCTTTTTAACCCAGTATCCCTTTCCATCTCTCTTCCTCTCTTTTCTCTCCTCTCTCCTTGTTTTTTCATCCACCATCTCTCTCCTCTCTCCATCTGTCACATGAGCTCTGTGCTCCAAGTGCAGCAGAGTGAGCAATTTAGCGAAACACTCAGGGCACAACATGACACACACACACACACACACACACACACACACTTAATCACATTCACCCTGAGCTGTATGTCTAGTGTATGCATGTATGTGTTTAGTAAGTGCCATGGCGATGAGAAGAGAGGAGGAGGAGGAGAGCGAGGGGGGAGGGGAGGGGAAGGGAAGGGAAGGGAAGGGAAGGGATGAACGAGAATGCATGGACAGCAGATCAGTGTGGAAGGGAGACCATGACTGGCATATACCCCCTCTTCCCGACCCGAGGCAATGGCTGACGCTAACGCAGGGTGACTCCACCTAGGGGTGAGGACGGGTAGTGGGAGGGTGAGGAGGAGGGCTACAGAATCACCCATCCTCTTCTTCCTCCCCTGAACCAGAGCAGCACAGCCAACAGAGAGAGACAGGCTAAGGGAGGGAGGGGGAGGGATACAGATACACAGAGAGAGACAGACTGAGGGAAGGAGGGAGGGAGGGAAGGAAGGAGGGAGGGATGAAGACAGATACACAGAGAGAGACAGACTGAGGGAGGGAGGGAGGGAGGGACGAAGGGAGGGATGAAGACAGATACACAGAGAGAGTTGAGGGAGCGAGGAAGACGGATCCAGAGAAAGAGGCTGAGGGAGGGACACAGAGAGAGAGGAAATAAGTGTATTGTAGTGGGGAAAAAAACAACAACCGCTGATTGTACTAAAAATGCCCAGGCGGAAATATGTTGCACAAGAGAGCTGTAAACAAACACTGTCACTGTTGCTAGGTTACAATTTAAACGATCGCCGGCTCTCATGCAATTTTGTATGAATTGTTAGCCTAGCTCAGAGAAAAATGGACACAAAATGGACACATTCTTGTCAGTGTCTAAAAGAAAGGCAGACGCCCCTCAAGTGTTTCAGGTAAAGCCACAAAGTCGAAGATAAGGAAATATGGTCGATACATGGCATGTCTCTCCTTAGGGTTCACTTCTACCGAGTGACCAGTGTATGTAGGCTACTGTGTCTCAAAACTCTTGCAGCTGACAGCATGAAGGCCTACTGTAAGCTGAGCTGCAGGGAATATCAGTAAATTCTGTAGGCTTTTTTCAATTCATGATTTCCACAAGGAGAATATGAATGTGTAAGATAGGAATATGGTGTTATTTGTTATGTTACTTTATGTTATATTATGTTATTGTGTTCATTTTCTCTCCACAATGTAACTATTTGTGTTGTTATATATAAGATATGTAATATTTGTATTATGGAGAGAAAATGCCAGTTTGTACAACTATGCAACAAATAAAATTAATAATACATAGCCTATGACTAAGAAAGATGGGGACGGTTGTTTAGGGGGGGGGGGGCTGAATTATTTTAAATTACTGAAAGGCCTGATTGAAAAAGTTTGGGAACCACAGCCATAGTTAATTACGTTGAAAATTAAAAAAAAAACAATTATACTGAAAACAATCTCTTTGAAACAGCTGCTGTCTTAATCTTTATAAATCGGTGCTAAGCACTTCACTCCGTTAATCAAAGTACTGCAATTAGACAACAGGGGGTCATTGCCAATTCTGTCAGGTCTCCACAATTACCCTGGTACCACACTGTGGGAACATTCTGCTCAGACACAGAGAGAGAGAAGACAGCTCACCAGGGAGGGAGGCTCCATTGAGTGTTTCCAGGATGTGTCTAGAACACAGCCTCAAGTTTTGAGGGTATTTCTCTAGGCTAACTCAGCAACCATCTTGCCTGTTGTAAGCATACAAGGGGAGGCTTGTGAAGGTAGAAATCAGAAGACAGGCTCATTATAATGCATGGAATGGAATGAGGAATTCCTCAAGAGCCTGTCCTCTGATTTCTACCTTCACCAGCCTCCCATGAAGCATACTGCTCAAACATGTGTGTGTGTGTGTGTGTGTGTGTGCTGTACACAGAACATGTACAGTGTATTGTACATACACACCAACGTCTAACTGCTCACATTAATCATATCCAGTTACCGGTATATAATGAATAACCATTTGTTTATTATAATTAAAACTGGAGGTTTATTTTACTAATTATACACTATTGCATTTGCTCACAGGAAAGTAGCTCTACTCTAGTTCTACTTTAGTAGCTCTTTACTCAGAGCAAGCAATAAACATGATGACCTTCAAACTTAATGAGGTTTCTTTTCAGCCGGGAGGTACATATACTAAAAGGGAGCACTAGACTCACCCAATCACAGGGTGGAATATTGTTAGAATCCATTGGCCATTGGTCCTTTAAACACTTTTTTCTATTACATCTTAGAACTGAAAATGTATATTCTGATAATTCAGATTGGGATTGGGATTTGGTTATCAAGATTCAATGTTGTTTAGCATATTAAAAATGTAAAGTACTGATCAGGTTCATCTTGATCCCACTGGAAGGGAAGATTCATGGTGGATTTAGAAGGTGAAAAGGCACTATAAACAAGAAATTGCAATGACACTTAAATACAGGTTAGTAGTATTTGATGTAGTGTGAGATGTATAACTTTCAAAGCACCTATTCAAAGCACAACAAACTGGATTCTGTGATCTTGATCTATCTGATATCTGATAATTCCGAAATAATAACTCAAAGTGAGAAAGATCAATCGGATCTGGATAGCAAAAAAAAGGATCAAAAGCTTGTAATATCGATATGTTTAACTCAGCACAAAATACCCCCAATTAATCCTCAAAATGACTGCACATGACTTATGCAGACAAACTGTTTGTCCTCCAAATACATCAAAACGTTTTAACATAATAATAATAATAATAATAATAATAATAATAATATCTTGGTTTTATATAGCGCCTTTCACAGAACCCAAGGACGCTTTACAGATTTTACAGAAAAAAGTCAGACAGATAGGCCTATAGGCTACAGAAAACACAGAGACAGCGACAGAGACAAAACTAAACTAGGGGCCGAAGGCCTTGGTGAACAGATGGATTTTGGGGGCTGATTTGAAGGTGTCCAGGGTAGGGGCATTGCGAATCACTGTGGGGAGAGAGTTCCAAAGGGTGGGTGCTGCCACACTGAAGGCTCTGTCCCCGAAGGTTCGTATAGGTTGGTGCAGGGGGTGGAAAGCAGACCCATGTCTGAGGACTGCAGGTTCTGGGATGGGGTTTGTTGGCAGAGAAGGTCAGTTAGGTACAGGGGGGCGCAGGCATGGAGGATTTTGTATATAATGCGGCTCCTTGGGTGCCACAACCATGCTTTCATATTTTTTCCTAAATGATCAGTTGTAATGATACTCACTGGTTTGACATTTTTATTTATTTATTTTCACAGAAGAGAACAGGGGTCTTATTGGCACAGCCAGGCTCTGGTATAGATGAGGCGCACTGGGCCGTCGGCATTGCGGTCCTCTGACAGATATCACAACGCCTGGAAGTGTTTTGCCTGAGCTAACTGCATTATAATGACCTGCTATATAATATAATATAACCGCATATTATGACCTAGCATTAATCGGTATAGGCCACGTAGGCCTAACCATTTTCTGCGTGCAGTGTGACTGCAATGTAGTCGGATTGTAACCCCACCAAAACGCTTTCTTCACCTGAACATCCAGTAACGTTCAATACAACCATGCAGTGACACCGCGTCACTAAAATGCTGTGTGTGGCCCCTGAATGAGCTCTCGTAATGGAGGCTCCATGAATGGGTCACACAATGAATGGGTATTTGAATGAGTCGATTACAGCCACTAAATTGGAACAAAACGAATCCAATTTAATTCGCATATCCATTAATATGTATGGCCTAATCCATTGCAGTCATGATTCACAAGAAAGGAATGAACGTTCATTGTGCGTGTTGTCCATGACGCCATGTTTAGATATTAGTAGTCTATGCACTTGACGTTGTGACCTGGATCTGTTATGGCCGGCTCGGTGGGGGTCGTGACTGGGCGGTCCTGCTCTGCGACTCACTGATTAGGCTGGTCGTGGCGTGGGGGGAGAGAAGATAATGAGACGCACACTCACACAAACATACACACACACATACACACACACACACACACGCACACGCACGCACACACACACACACACACACACACACATACACACACACACACACACACACACACACACACACACACACACACACGCACACACACACACACACACACACACACACACACACACACACACACACACACACACAAGGGAGGGAAGCCTCGGTCAGTAGGCTATTAATCAACTAAGCAGAATTTCATGAATGAATTGATAATAGATCATTTGCAGCCTTCATACAGAATCGTTTGCAAGAAAATACAGAATATCAGGTTATACACTCAATCCTCATGCGAAAGAACCATAGTGGTCGTTCCCACTTCATTTATGCGCCCACTGGCACCTGCGCTCCTGCTAGAACCCAGCACATGGTCAGAGCTCCATGCACATGTAGACTATGGACCCCTTATTTGGGTGACGTTGGCTGAAACGGAAGCGTGAAATAGTCTGTGGAGGTTTAAATTGGAATTTAAAGTGTAGGAGGAAAGACCGGGTGCGGGTATAATCTGGTTACATAAGAAGCCATTGAATGTGCTGTTCACTCGCCGCTAATCCGATAGGGCTATTCGTGATCCACTGTCCCGCGGCGGAATAAACACTTGTGGGTCGCCTTTCACGGGACAGAGCGCGGGTGTAGGACCTAATAGGAAAATATTTAATATACGTATATCCTATGGACTCAAAGGACTTGGCACGTCGTCCTCATAGTATGCATGCATCTCACGTTGCAGTGTCACATCGGCGGTGTGCTATGCCCGCGCGCGTGACGATTCGCTGACGCGCCTTCAGCCGCACCACCCCAGAGAGGGACTGTGAGAGAGAGCGAAGGGGCTGGGAAGCGGTCACTCTGTCTCTCCATTTCAGGATCGCATGTGAAAAGCGACAAGTCCTGCGGCACCAAAAAAACGAGCGAAATTCTACACCGACAACCGGGGAACGGAATCAAGGCTCTGTTGCGGAAATGGAGGTTCCAAGCTTGGCGCACAGCATCACCGGCAGCCCGATGAGTCCATGCGAAGGCATGATCAAGGACCTCAGCCTGGACACCTTGCAGTTATGCGAGCGAGAGGGTAAGAAAGAGGCTGTGCGTTGGATTGGTAGAAAATTAATTGATTAGTGCAAGCAGGCTATTGTCTGTCTCTCTGATACCAGTAGCTCATTTGAATGATTTTTTAAAAAATATGGTATTGAGCTCGTGGTTATCGTGTATTGCCTATCTTGATGGCAAGGTTACAGTTCAACTGGTTTGGACATCGGCTACTGCGTGCGTGGAATAGCTAAGGGCGTCAGTGCACATATTTTTTTCTTCAATAGAGCTAAAGGAATCTTTATATGCATTCAACGTTTTGTCATTGAAATACATTGTTCTCTCTTTCAAATTGTATACGCCACGTTAGAAGACGCAGGTGAAGCGGTGTTACGCGCAACGGTGGGGTTTCACTGTTTCAGCACCATGGACACGGACCGAAGCCGGTAGGCGCCGGTCGAACGCTTTTTGGGATCCAATAGTCTAATGAGACATTGCTATTCACACATGGTGGGCCTAAACAACTAACGGCTAGACACCGAAATTACAATATGTGGTTGCTCATTGTGTATATTTTCCGAAGTAAAGTTATTTAAAGAGTATGCTGTAGCCTATAACGTCCACGCCAGCGCTTTCTCAGGGTTCAGCAGCATTTAGAATAGGCTGGTCGCCGCGTCAATTATTCAACAGGCACATATTAAGAAGAGCAACAATTGCTGATTCAGCTATGCTTTACTGAAAATTGGTATCGAGCATTAGGTGTCATGGTTAAACTAAAGCATGATATAAGCCTAGACCTATATAATCTACTTGGGCTATAAGAAAATGACATAGGGCCTGTTGTTTGAAGTTTGTCAGCACATATTTGCTTCTCATTAAGCCTAATATTTTATATTTTGGATAAAACGAATGGCCTAATATGTTTTCTAGATTAAACATTTACCACATCATTGCATTAGACTTGATTAGGCCTGAAAGCCAGCTGTCGTTAGTTCTGCAATATTAGATCAGCCTATTTTTTTCTATCGACACAAAGGCCCACTCAGGATGATTTAAATGAAAAACATGCAAGTCATCGTCAGTAGGAGAGACCGGTCTCAAAGATGGCTGCACCCATAGAAAGGCGTGCACAGTCACACATGGAGCATCCCCCCAATTCACTGTAATTATACAGATACGTTGACAGCAGCGTGAAAGGAAGCAAGGTCTGTTCTCAACCCGCTAGCTAGATTCAATGCACATCAACATCATTAATAGACCAACCTAGAATAGAAACATGTAAGTAGCCTTGAGAACCGATGGTTCTCGAGCCTAACACCCCTTAGGAAGGAGCCTAGCTCCTGTTTCCCATAGCGTGAGGCGGCTTGATGTACAATGAATGAATGAATGAATGAATGAATGGTCTTTATTGTCATTGCTATAGTACAGGTACCAAACAACGAAATTTGGGAGGGGTGGCTCCCCTGGTGCTAGGAAAGAAAAAAAATACTAAAAAAACAAGAAGGGAAAGGAGCTGGTTTACATAAATAAAGGCTATGTACACTATCCACTATACTATACTGTACAGATAAAACACTGTGCTGTACTCTATGCTATGCTATACCTATTCTAACATTTCTTATTTCTTTGCAACCTTATGTACCCTAGGGTTGTCATATTGCACATAGTGTTATTGCACATTCATTTAAAGTGTCGCAGTTTGCAGGCTTGAAATGTACACATTTGTGCCTCAGCACTACACCCGGTTTTTCAATCCAGCAGCTGCCATCAATCCGTCCAGACTGTCCAGGGCCCAGAACCTAGGTCTTTGCTGTGTTCAGGGCCTGGATGGCCCTGGGGTAGAAGCTGAGCTTCAGTCTGTTTGTCCTTGCGGCCATGGTCCTGTACCGCCTGTTCGAGGGCAGCCGGGCAAAGTGTTCGTACCCAGGGTGGGATGGGTCTCTGGAGATCTTGGAGGCCTTCCTGAGGCAGCGTGTGTTGTACAGCTCTTCCAGAGAGGGGAGGGGGGCGCCGGTGATCTTCTGGGCTGTTCTCACGACTCTCTGTAGCGCATTTCTCTCTGTGGCTGTGCAGCTGGAGAACCAGTTGCAGATGCAGTAGGTGAGGATGCTCTCCACTGCGCAGCGGTAGAAGGCCACCAGTATCTCCTGCTTGTTGTGGTCCTTCCTGAGGACTCTCAGGAAGAAGAGCCGCTGTTGTGCCTTCTTGATGATGGCTGCTGTGTTGTTCTTCCAGGACAGGTCATCCTGTATGTGCACCCCCAGGAATCGGAGGGTTGAGACTCTCTCCACGCTCTCTCCGTCGATGAGCAGGGGCTGGACCTCAGATTTTTTCCTCCTGAAGTCCACGATGATTTCCTGGGTCTTTGACAGTACACCCCCTGAACATGACGCTAGTATGTCATAGGGTCTTACCCCCAATCCAACCCTTAATGCTGAGTGCCAAGCAGGGAGGCATCGGGTACCATTTTTATAGTCTTTGGTATGACTCGGCCGGGGATCGAACTCATGACCTCCCAATCTCAGGGCGGACACTCTAACCGCAAGATTTATATATATATATATATATATATATATATATATATATATATATAATATATTTAAATATATATATATATTTTAGAGAGAGACACAGTGAACTTGCACATCTTGAATTGGCTTGACAATGCCTCTTTTGACTTGTACATAGGGTTGTTGTACACTGAGCCCAGTGTAGTCAATTGTGGTCTTCATTTGGCCACACAAGCAGTGCAGCTCATCACAGGGCCACCATTATAGGCTACAACTGGTTCATGTTTCCCTCTTCATCTGCGGGGTCTACTGGCCATCATGTAATGTGGTGGGGAACCAAGCCTAGTTTATATTTGCTTACGACTCTGGCCTGATTTAAAAGCAATAATAATTATTTTAATGAACTTGGATGTTGATGTTTGTGAGAGCTCTGCTTTGTAGGCTACTTCAGATTTTGTGTTAAGTTGCATCTTGTCTCCAAAGACAGGGTGATATCTTCACTGGCATTGATGCGTGTCGTGTGTTATCATCTGTGTGTGATTGGCTTGAGAACCATTTGTATGTAGAATACTCTGATGCAGTGGCACTAATGGTCATTAAGTGGCACTAATGGTCATTTTGATGTCCATCAATGCCCACCATACACCAGTACTAAACTGTCAATGGAAACGTCTTAATGATGCTGTCTGAATAAATCATCTTCACACTGGCAAGGGAGGCTGGTGGAGGTAGAAATCAGAGGACACTGTAATGCATGAGACAGAATGAGGAATGGTATCAAACACACATTGATACTATTCCATATTCCACTCCATCTATTACAATTATGTCTGTCCTCCCCTTGTGTACAGCTGGATTCTTCTGATTACCCTAACCCTAACCCTAACCCTAACCTTTTCTCATTGTTTAAAAATCATTCAATGTTCTTCCTCAACATCATATGATTGTTTTGACAGACTAGCTGGCAGCTAGTTATTTTGATAAGTTGGTGCCACTTTGATTGTTCTCTGGTGTGGTTGTGTTTCCCTGTCACGCCGCTGGGCAGGTTGACGTAGCTGCCCTTTTATGAACCGTCAACAAGTGCAGTAATCCTGTCTAAATATATCTACAGTTAGTACCATATTATACATATTTATGTGAGGAATGGATTCCCATGCCAGCCTAGCAAACAATCTCACCATCTCAGTGCTGTACAGTACATAACTGCATATCTGTAGCTACAAACCTTGAGGTGTGTGAACAAAGTGGTGGAGTGAATGTTTTAGTGTGCAAAATGTGCAAAATGCAAAAAGTACTCAGGTAGTGTTCAAGTACTCAGGTAGTGTGCAAGTAGTCATATAATATTATTCTGGTAGTGTGAGTGTGGTTGGTTTGGGGGCGACAGTCTTTTGTTTTCTTCCAGTGCATTCTCTCTATATATTAAATATTACATAAATTGAGTGTGAACCCATTTACAGTACAGGAATGAGTCCTTGCTCCTTACTTTCCGTTTTCTGGTATAAGATAGTCAAGCACTCATGTTTCCCTGAATGGCAACTACTAGATCTTTGTCCTGAAGACACCAATTCATTTGTGAGGGTCATTAATACAACCAAGTACTGTATCTGTGCTCTGAAAGACCCCTTAACCTTCATCCCACCCATTCCAGCTGTGACACCATCACTGACAGACACAGACTGTGTGTGTGAAAGAGAGAGAGAGAGAGAGAGAGTGAGAGAGTGAGAGAGTGAGAGAGTGAGCTTATCATCTGCCAACACTGTCTTGCAGCAGAACAGCACCACTACCATAGCCCTTAGCAGTATAGCCCTGGCAGAGAATGCAGCAATTACCAAACCTAAGATTCAGCTCTGTGGCATTTCTTTTCAGTATAAATTGCCCCAACATTAAAACAAAATACTTTAATCACCTTCAAACCATTGTAAAGCAACAGCGGAGTTGAGAAGTCTTTGATTGATTGATTGAAAACCTTTATTGTCCCCAATGGGGAAATTTTGTTGTCAAACAGCTCAGTTAGGGCAGAAAACATTCAATACAGAAAACAGAAAACATTCAATAAAATACATAAAACAGTGCAGGCTCAATAAGTAAAAAGTTCCAAAAGTTCCAGCTCCAGGTCTCCCCCATCCTGCAGGGCCTGGTTGTAGAGTCGGAGTGCAGCTGGAACAAAGGACTGTCCCAATCTTTTTGTACTTTGACGGGGGAGAACAAATCTGTGGCTGAACTTGCTCCTCATCCCCGCCAGCTCGCAGTACATCGGGTGGGAGGGATTGGCCAGCATGGCCGCCAGTTTTTTCCCCATCCTCTGTTCTGCCACCACCTCTAGACTGTCCAGCCCGGTCCCCACCACAGAGTTGGCCTTCTTCACCAGTTTGCAGGTACTTTATAAGGAAATAGAGAGATTATGGGTAAATCACATTCTTAGCCAAAGCAATTGAGGACACTGGTCAGGGGAGGCTGTTGGAGGTCGAAACCAGAGGACGGGCTCAAAGTAATGGAATGGAATAAGGAATGGTATCAATGGTATGTGTGTTTGATACCATTCCCTATTCCATTCCATGCGTTACAATGAGCCCTGTTTGATACCATTCCTCATTCCAGTCCATCATTACAATGTCTACCTCCACCAGCCTACCCTGACAACAGTGGTGTATGCAAATTATATTAACAATAATACGGGATTTGCTTCCCTTCCTGGTTAGCTGCTTTTGTTGTTGGCTGAATCAGCGGGCATGGTGCCTGTTGACCATATTTTGTGAGTGATATTTTCATGAGTGTGCCTGGCAAGGACATCCATGCACTGCTCCACCCCATCCATACCAGATACTTAATTGAAGAGTGGAGGATAAATGCCAATCTATCTATGGATATTCAGCATTATAAAGGAGATACTTTCCACCAAATGCAAATGAGACACAAATGACTCACCACTTAATTTTTTGGGGACAAGTAAAACATTTGCACTCTTTATTACCTTACCGGGGATTGAATTAATTTGCCAGAACAGATGATGGGTTTATCCACAGAACCTTGCTCTTGCCTGTCACAGCTCTTCACTCTGAGCATTCATAGTCATTGTTCTCTCTCTCTGACTGTGAGTTATTATTTCTTTAACTAATTTTCATGAGAGTAATACACAACACAGTTATTGTACTGTAGCTGTATGACCAGAGCTTTGTGTATCTCTGGAAGTGTGTAAATCGAAGGACGGACTCATTGTAGCCTAATGCATGGAACGGAATGAGAAATCCTTATTCCATTATATGCATTACAATGAGCCTGTCCTCTGCTTTCTACCTCCACCACCTAGCTTGTAGGATGTTGTTGCAATGGTACCGTCTTTTGTTCTCAACATGGGATGGGAAAGATTTTTTCAAAAACCTGCCCTGAATGTGTCTATTGTGTTGTTCAATGTGTTAGCCTGAACATGGTATGAGTTTGAGGAGCGTAAGAGAAGGCCTCTACTAACACCACTTCAAGTCACCCACAAGTCACAGGTCAAGTACGGCAGACGTAGGCTATTCAGAGAGAAACACTGTGGAGTTCTGTCTGTTAACTAAGTATATATTGATCCTGTTGATATTGCTTTCCCTAATCAATAGGTTTTTGCTCAACATAAAGGGTAACACACAATTATGGGGCGGCTGTGGCTCAGGAAGTAGAGCCAGCTTCTAATGCATCTCAAGGTCGGCGGTTCGATCTCCAGCTGACTGCTTGTTGAGGTGTCCTTGGGCAAGACACTGAACCCCAAATTGCTCCCAATGAGCGGGCTGGCGCCTTGCATGGTAGTTTGCCGCCATTGGTGTGTGCGCGTGTGAATGAAAGGCTATTGTAAAGTGCTTTGGAATAAGGCGCTATATAAGTTCAGTCCATTTACCATGTGGTCATGTACTGCACTGCGGATTAGATTTTTATTGCGCCCTGGTGTATCAAACTGCAAACTGTTCCATCTCAGAAGATGGAATTGCAATAAACACCCAGCACCTGTGAGTGTGAGTAATCTTGCCATCTGCTGCTGACATCCATAACCATGAGCAGTTTCTCCACACTCCAGACAGCTGGCCTTGAGATATGTAGTTATGACTGAACACATCTTCTAGTCCTCAGAAATGTTGTTTCAGAATGTTGTATGCTATCTCAGTTATGCCAACAATGTATCATTGTGTAACAAAAGAGCATGTTCTCTTTTGAATGTTGGCTATACCTACAGTATCCTTTCTATTAGTTGTTTGATGAGTGATAGCGCTTTGCATGAGCGACTCTGAAGTTGCAATTGTCTTCCCAATGCTGACCCTCATTATGCTCACCTGCCAGTCAGTTTCAGTTCCCTGGCTAGAGCTGATATCCAAGGCTGACAGACTGGGTTTGATCTTGGATTGTGTTTGCTGGCTTGGTAACATTTGATAACACAAATGCTGTTAAGCACTGTTACAAAACCCATTATCATTGAATGAAATTAAAGGTCGACTGAAGGTAGGCTGTGATCAAAATACAAAGTCATAAGCCAGGAGATGATTTCTGTCAGGCTAATCAATTGATCTAGCAGCATTTGTGCCTCCCATCAGCCCACGCATGACAAGTTCAGAAGGGTTCTAAGCTAGATAGCTAGGAAAGTTCCTCTTTCAGTTGGTCCATGAGGTCCCGGAGTTTGCCTAGTGCCTGGTCCACCTCTCACTGCAGGTCGATCCACACCTGGAGGTGTCATGTCTGATCTAACCAGGTTCATTTTGGAGCCTCGTTTGATCTTACTGAATCATTTCTCCTCCTCCAGTCAAGTCTGTTATGTGCCTCAATTTCCCTTTTAGCCTGTCTCACTTCGTGGTTCTTTCTGATAGCACCTGACCTGAAGTAAACCACAAAATACCATCTTCACTTGCCTGGGATGATCAAATCAGCACTGATGACAAAGGAGAGAAGTAAAATATGTTTATTACAGATGTATTATAATATATCGTTTTATTGGCTGCAGTAGCTTGCTGCTTTATCAGGTTAGTTAAAAAAATTAAAAAATAAACCGCTTTTTAAGAGAGACATCAGAATCTCAACCTAGCTGACGTCGTCTGCACATGGTAGATAGCTAGCGGGTGTTTGGAATAACGGGTGTTTGAATGACGGATGTTTGAATAACGGATGGTTTGAATAACGGATGGTGAATAACGGATGTTTGAATAACGGGTGTTTGAATGACGGATGGTGAATAACGGATGTTTGAATAACGGGTGTTTGAATGACGGATGTTTGAATAACGGATGGTTTGAATAACGGGTGTTTGAATGACGGATGTTTGAATAACGGATGGTTAACAACTTAACAACCTGCAGCAAGGCGACGACCGCGAGGTTAGTCTATCAGATAGACTCGATCTGTTTGTCGGTCGGTCTATCTATCTATCTGTTTGTCCGTCCCTCTGTCATTATGTATCTAGACTTATTTCATTATGGTTTGCGCTACCACCAACACGTGTTATCTGATGTATGTGTTTCCTCAGCACAGGCTCAACTGAGATCATTACCCAACCAGCTAGCTAGCTACTATGGCATGCTAAGGCAAGCGTCTGACAGCACGAGCAGAGAGTAAAGCTAGCCAACCTTCGCTCCCCCAATGTCCTTGATCTCTAGGCCATGGCCATGTTTATAACAAAATATGTTGGTGAAATGGGGGCTTAGGGCCAATGTTGTTATTCAGTGTGTGACAGCAGTGTGTGTAGTCATCGTACGCTCTGGGGGGATGTGGTGTAAACTTGTCATGTCGGCACTCGGCAGCCAGGCTGGCAGGTACAACAGAGCTACGAGCAGACTCATCATCAGCCCCACAGAAGACCTAGGTAGGAGGGTGCCGCATCAATATGCCGACGGACCACGATGCCGACAGTTTATTAGCGGATTTCTGCGAGAGCTCGTGACGTTAGAATTATAAGGTTCTATCTCCATTTTTGGTCAAAATTTAGTTTTTTACATAATCTGATCCATTAGGTGTTTATTAATGCCTGTGTGGTGTTATTTTTTAAATGTTGACATTTTTGAGTTAGTAATTCATAAAATACAAAGGTTCCATCTCACAGAACATAATGGAATGTAAAAACTTTGATGCTCAATATCTCTGAACTGCCCTAAACGGAGATAGAACCTTATCATTCTAAACTCACGACATGCTGGCATGTCTAACCCTAACCCTAATCCTATCCCTAACCCCAACCCTAACCTTAACCGTAGCACCCTAGCACCTAACCCTAACCCTAGTTTTCCCACATGCACCGTCTTGTCAGCTCTCGCAGAAATCCGCTAATAAACTGTCGTCATCGTGGTCCTGGGGCACAGCGGGTGGGCCCCCTAGGTAGGAGATGGGTGCTGCAGCTGAGTCAGTGCCAGACCTTTACTCCCCCATCACCAGACATGAACTACCTCTAAAAGAGGGTCGGGGAGAATGGTGGTGGTGAAGCACATGGTGTGTTTAATGTGGAGAATGAGACTGTGTGCAAAGTACACAGATAGATTGTATTAAAACATAGGCTACATTAAAAAACACGATCAGATAGAAATGGTTGATGGTAAAGGTGCTCTGAAACTCTCATGTCAGCCTATCTGAGTGGACATTAGATTAGAAATGTAGCCTAGGATATGGCTACTCTCAGTGTGCGAATTAAATCACGGTGTGCGGGGGAGCCCAGGGATTAAAGCAAAAAAATCTCCTGACGGGAAAAAAAAATCAGGCCAAATCGGGGCCGATGGCTTTCCGTGCGCAAAACGCGCATGCGATTTTCCGTTCTACGTTCTAATGCTTTGACTTTTCTTTCGAAAAATGTGAATACATTTCCGCGTTGTCGAAAATCAATGACACATCGCTAGTCAACTAACACGGCTTGTTTTGTGAGCCTGCTAACAATGTAAAGTAGTGTTGTAGTTAACTAGGTAACAATGTAAAGTAGTGTTCTAGTTAACTAGGTAACAATGTAAAGTAGTGTTCTAGTTAACTAGGTAGCAGTCCAATCCATTTCGCTGCTGTATTTTGGCTTGACTAGCGAGTTTGTGTTGTGATTCTCAACAACGTAGTTTCACCCTTTTCCATAGTTTTGAATAATACATGTGTGGACTGACGATGTAGCGCAGCCTAACTTATTCTAATAATTATTTAACATAGTTTTATTCTGATAATGATTCCCCCCTCCTCCCAGACTTACAAGGTCACATTATTATTGGATTGGTTGTTTGGTGCCGGGTGAAGTTGGCTAAACATTTAACCTGCTAGCTAGCAAGAGAAACATCATGTCACTCTCCAAAGGTCTAAAGAGGAAAGTTGACGGTGAAAACAGGGCATTTAAAGAGGAATGGACAGCGAACTATGCGTTCATCCTACCTGGTTTCATCAATGCAAAGCCGTTGTGAGAGACTCGCATTTTCCGTGCTCACAATGAATGTTCCCTTCCACCTATACATGCGAGTCGTCCTTTTCGTCAATGAATGTGATAAAGACGCGCTAGAGGAATCGATTGGTGCATAAAAACCTTGAGAACTGCCAGATTAAAGTGACGTCCATAATAATAATAAATAATAATAATACATTAGACTTATAGCGCTTTTCTAGACACTCAAAGACGTCCATATCACCAGATAGCCAACAAATAGTGACCGATGGGAGATGCCAGTTTTCTCATTAAGTGAGATTTAATAGCCTAATATTATTTTTTCTATTTTTAATGAATGGCTCATTGTAATTATTATCCCTAGTAATGTAGCGTGTTTGCTCTGTCATTAAATGTTTTTCAGGAGCATAGGCTAAGCAGATTCAGCTTTTTTTTTTTGGGCACCGATTTAGTTGTCAATGTTTTTCATAAAATTAAACTGCATTTGCTTTGTTACTGTTCACATGTGTGGTGCAGTCACATTCACATAGCCTATAAGTAAACATTAAGTTTGAATTATTTACTGAGCTGGCGTTACTTTTTTCAAACCACACACCGCATGTCGGCTATTTCAGCACCACGCGTTGTCCACCTACTTATCACTATGAGGGGTTCAGCGTCAGTGCACCCCGCTGCAAGTTACTGTCGCATAGTTGTAGCCAATAAAGGCCTATATGTAGGCTATAAAGACTATTATATATCATTTATATACCTAATACCAACATCAAAATAGATTGTATGCCTCTACAAATCATATTACACAAGGTAAAATCCGTCACAACTTGGAATAAATCCATCGCAATTTAGAATATTTTAGAGCTCCCCCAAAATTTCACAAACCATGTTTCCAGGGGAGCTCATGTCACCACTAGGGGAGCTATAGCTCCCCGAGCTCCCCCTTATTTCGCACCCTGGCTACTCTTCTATTGTGTAGTTCAATTGAGGTAGGCTATCACAGATCTTATTCTCTGCAATTATGGTGTTAGGAAACGTAAACTGGTGTGGCTGAACGTAAACTGCATTAGTGAGGCTTACTGTGCCAGTGTCAGTGACACCATTGGTAGGTTCATTAGGGGGCATTAGTGTAGCCTAAATACAGAGAAGCTGGGTCAGCATTGTTGCATTGGGGCTCAGGCTGTGCTCCTGGGTTTGGTATGGGGATCCCCATGGGGACATATCTTTGTGTGTTTCTTTTTTGGCTAGGATCCTCATTTCCTACACAACACAGTGATCTCTCAGATTCTCCCCCGCCTGTTTTGTTTTGAAGCATCATAGTGTCATATCACTGATTTATATAAGCTATAGCAGTGTGCTGTAGGTCTGCTAACTCTCAGCTATTATTGTAACCTCCAGTGGGCCTGTGTTAATATGTACCGTACCAGTCAAGCTAGCTAGGCGAATTACAGGTTACACAAAGACTATCTGTTTTTCAATGGATTGCTGAAAGGTCAGTTAGTGCTTCTTTGGTGGGTGCTGCAGACATCAGCTAATGCTGACTTTTCCCAGTCTGACTGACACTGCAGCCAGACTGCTCAGATAAGCTCTTCAGCTCAGTCAGGGAGGTTGGATCCTTCTGAAGGACTCGTCACGAGTGCTGTAAGAAAGTTAATGGTGGCCATTAGCCTACGGCCCCGACCTCTACCTCAGCAGCGCGTGTGCATTTCATTGCCCATGTTAACGGGTTAGAGCAGCCATACAGCGGGCGTGAAGCGTGTATCTCACGCTGGCTGCATCTAAAGATTAGAACTCTCCTATTTTTTCTGTGGACCGCGCGGGCAAAGGAAAAACTCAAATAGGCCTGGCAGTAGTATGGAAGCCACAAGAGAGCAGCGGCAGTTCCGCCACGCACACACACTGCGTGTACACAGCATGCATATCAGCATCAGCTATTGTCTTCTATGTAACCTAAGCCAAGACATTTTAGGCAGGGCAAAACAGATCCAGGCAGGGGTAGGGGAAACACTGTCCTAAGCTAGTAGTTAAACTTGTCAGTCACTCAGACAGAAGATTGTTTCACCAATAGACCTATATCAACTCAGTAAGCAGATTAGTTGTGAGTAAGAAAAGGAGACGTCTCTGTGAGGGAGACCAAGATGACCATTTGTGATAATCAGCGAAACAAAGTGGGAGGGTCTACAGGACAAAGTGGGAGGGTCTACAGGACAAAGTGGGTGGGGTCTACAGGACAAAGTGGGAGGGTCTACAGGACAAAGTGGGTGGGGTCTACAGGGTCATTCTGTGTCAACTGCTCCTAGCTTGGCTTTAGAAGATGCTAAAAAGCACGGCTAGCTGAACTGAATTCTCTCATCATGACTGGTCCAACCTACCTCACTATGAATGATAGTGGCGAATAGAATAGGCCTACAATAGTTTTGTTTATAGTCAGTAATGTGAATGGTCAAGCCAAGCCAACACAGTGAAGAGGTTTCCTTTTGGAGCGTTGTATGAGAGAAAAAGCTGACCCAATTTGTGGAATTACTCAATTAGCTATCACCCAGCCTCTCTGCCCATGGTCTGAAATGGATGTTCCATGGTCCGCTGCTTTTCCTATTGTTTATTGAGTTCTGTGTCTCTTACTCATTCCAGAATTCCACATTCTTTGTTTAGTTCTCGTATTTAGAACCGGCACAGAAAACACATTGTTAACATGCCAAGTGGGTGGTTTAGTATGTACTAGAGTCCATTGGCCAACACGTTCTAAAGCGACAAAGCTCTCATTCAGTCACTGCATGTTTTGGTATGTGTGTGTTTTTGCGTATCCAGATCACAGTAGCCCCGCGATTCGGCTTGCCCCGCCCGAGTCTGGAACTTGCAACCTCTTGCAACCTTTTCCAACACACGTGACCCGTCTCCTAAATCCCCCGATGCTACGCTAGTGTTGGGCTGCATCTTCAAAGCACCAAAGCTATGGGTGAATTGACTGAGGAAACGTTAGGTCACATATTTAAAACCCTTGCCACCTACATAGGCCTCCTTTACGCCCGCTGAGTGCTGAGAATAACCTGTTGATTTGAGACGAATATGGTTTGAAGAAGCCAGAAGAAATGACCCAGGAGTCCCACCTGACACGGCAGCTTTGTGCAGGATGAAGGTAGAATGTAACTCATGAAAGAGGAACGGAGGCCTTTTCCCTTGATTATTCGGAGATCCATCTGTGCTGGGCAGAGTGACGATAATCACCGCCGGCATGTGAAATATTTAATACCGTATGTATAGTGTGCTTGTAAGCTTAGGGGATTGGAGTGTTGCCACGGCAACTGATATGGTATTAGAGTCAGCTCTCCCCTCTTTCTCTCCCCTGGTAAGCACACCACGGAGCACGGAGGCAGCTGTGTGTGTGTGTGTGTGTGTTGTACAATATGGTTAAATATCAATAAGATATGAAGCCACAGTTGGACGGGTGGTGTAGTAGTACCATGCTTTCTTCAAAAAGGAAACAATTTAGGGTTAATGACAAATGCCTAAATTCAGAAAAATAGAACTATTTATCAGTTCTGATTACTACCGTAGTCCTATGTCTTTCATCAGTAGGCTACTCTTTGCTTGGAGATGCTTAGTCTCTAGTCTCTGAGATACATTTGTTTCACATTGTAATATTGACTAGAGTAGGGCTATTTGAACAGCGTTAAAACTAGTCTCAGAGCAAATGCAGGTGTTGGCTGTGGCGCTATGGTGTGTGTGTGTGTGTGTGTGTGTGTGTGTGAAATATTAGTGTCTTCAAGGCCAGAATTTCTCAGCGCACCTGATGGCAGACCTGCTCAGTGTCATGAACTCGCCTCTATTTCCGCTACTCCACCCACGTGAACGCAGGTTGAGATTGCGTTTCCTCACTGTGGTATTTTCACCTGTTACCGCCAGTACACATGCTAATATATTTGGACTTGCATCTGTTTTGCACAGGCTGAATTATAGTGGTATTACAATAGTGACAGTGGTATTACATATAGTGTTATTACATTTCCTAACTCGTTTGTCCCCCATCTGTCCCGCAGGAAACAAGTCCCAGGACGGCGGCATTGTGGAAATGGGGGAGCTCCCTATCCCTCAAAACATCAAGATCAGCAACATCACATGTGACTCCTTTAAGATCTGCTGGGACATGGAGCCCAGGGCCAAGGAGCGCATCACTCACTACTTCATCGACCTCAACAAGAAAGAGAACAAAAACTCCAACAAGTTCAAACACAAGGTAAACTGGTGGAGCAACGCTCAAGACAAGAGCAGCTACTTCAGTAGCCTTATTCAGAGGGATAGGTCACAGAAAGATTATTACGGGACATATATTTTGACCTGCATCCTTTATCACCGGCTGAAAATAACAGGCCAAAGTGTTAATCATCATCCTTTCCTTAGAATCCTTGGAACCACTATCCAAGTGGTTTTCCTCGTCCGAAATATGAAATGATTCTAGCTTTTTATTTAACCTTTATTTTGGCAGGGAGTCCCATTGAGATGAAGGTCTATTTTACAAGCGAGCGCTGTATACACACAATAGCTGACCCGACAGAGAGAAATGACTGATAGTACTTCCACGGCAGGTTTGTTTTGAAACAAGAGCATCATAGGGGTCTGAGCAGGCTCTGAGTAGCACAGGGTCAGAGAACCAGGACACGAGACTACGACCCACATAGTAACGTTTCTACTCCAAACAAGAACTCTCGTATAAACACCAGATGACCTTTCCATGTACAGAACATATCTAGGGATTGGCGCCCAGAGGGCCACAAAGTGACATTTTCCAAATGTTAGAAAACCGACTCTTGACGATTGTATTGTGATGTGTCTTTGTTACTTCACTGCAGTCAAGGATCTCTGTTAGCTCCTTTACCACGTGATATATCTCACCCACAGATTTCGATTGATATATATATATATATATATATATATATATATATATATATATTACAGTATAACTCATTTTGGACTAACGGGTTACGCCCTTTGCATACCAAGCTCTTGAAATGCACTCACACATTCAGACACTAAGCATCCTTGTAACGATAAAGTGCCTCTACAACGTCCTAACTCCAAGCAGCAATTCTATCACACACACACACACACACACACACACACACACACACACACACACACACACACACACACACACACATTGCACCTGCAGAGAGTAATTGCTCAAGCAGTTAAAACTGGCAGCTCTCTCAGTAGTTCATCTAATAAAGGGCCTTGGTTATCTTACAGAGCTGTTTCATCAGTCTCCCACTCCTAGTCACTTCCTGCGGTGTCGTTCAGAGAACAGCCGTACCAGAAGAAAGTGTTTCCCCCTCTCCTTCTCCATGTGATTGGGGGGACCTCATGCAATTAGTTTTATTACGTCACTATGTGGATTAATGGACTGCTTCTGTTGCTAGGCAGGAGCTCTTGCAATTCGAATCATCAAATGGAATCAAAGTGTTTATCATTTGCACAGGATACAGATGTAAAAACAGTACAATGAAATGCTTTGGACGAGCGACCTCAATAGTGCAGTGAAATGCAAGGATTGGAGTAAAAGAGAACCGTAACATATGCTGTGTCCTATCAATGTCCTGCTGAGGCATGGTGAGATAGGCAGTACCTATACCATGAGGAGAGAGGGAAAAGAGAGAGAGAGAGAGAGAGAGAGAGAGAGAGAGAGAGAGAGAGAGAGAGAGAGAGAGAGAGAGAGAGAGAGAGAGAGAGAGAGAGAGAGAGAGAGAGAGAGAGAGAGAGAGAGAGAGAGAGAGAGAGAGAGAGAGAGAGAGAGAGACACACACACACACACACATACATACATACACACATACTTCTCTTGTTTGTGATAATGGACATGTAGGATATTTATGATTTAGTTTGTGGATAGGCTTGTCAAATTCCTGTAAGTTTGGGAAATGTTCTGTTAATTTCCAATGTTTCCATATTGAAACCCATTATGGAAACTTTGGATGTTATCGAGAATTTTGCAACCCTATTTGTGGATCTTAAACGCTCCCTCCCTCCCCTCCTCTCTCTCTCTCTCTCCCTCCCTCCCTCCTCCAGGATGTCCCCACTAAGCTGGTGGCGAAGGCGGTGCCCCTGCCCATGACGGTGAGAGGCCATTGGTTCCTGAGCCCGCGTACAGAGTATACCGTGGCCGTCCAGACAGCCTCCAAACAGAGTGACGGAGACTACGCCGTGTCAGAGTGGAGCGAGATCATCGAGTTCTGCACCGCTGGTGAGGGAGGGAGATGGATGGAGGGGGGAGGAGGGGGTAGAGAGACGGAGAGGGAGGAGGGATGGAGGGATGGAGGGGACAAGGTAGTGCTTACCCAGTGCTGGTAAGAGTGGGAAACAAGTTTCCTCTGAATGAGTGGCTAGTTTTGAATGAGTTGAATGGTTTAATCAAAAGGAATCTGTGAACAGAACACACAACAATAACATAGTTCAATTAGCTGTCTTGTCTAATTGTCCACTTGATAGTTGTTACATCCGGGTTTCACCAGTTCAAACACTGAGATTGACCTTTCTGGCTTCTCATTGGATGTTGTACAGTAGTGTTTCATCTGGGTCTGACGGCCCTCTCTCCTCAGACTACTCCACGGTGCACCTCACACAGCTGCTGGAGAAGGCTGAGGTCATCGCAGGCCGCATGCTGCGCTTCTCTCTGTTCTACAGGAACCAGAACAACGAGTACTTTGACATGGCCAGGTACGTATCTACACACCATAAAACACATTTTGATGTTTATTTAGCTGATATATAGTTATATATACAGTTCTCTCCAAAAGAATGCAAGAGTGGCGTTGCACCACCTTGTCGACTTGGCTCCGCCACGATGTCAACGTTTCAGAGATGTTCAGTAATGATAGTTAAAAAAACAACTGCGTTTCAGCTGTATCTTTGGCATGAATAAACAGTCCATTTTCATAATGCCTTCAAGCGCTACCTAAACATTCCTGGGGAATAGCACATCCTTGTGTATAGCACATCCTGTTGCTGCACAATGTTATTGCAGTGATTCAAGTCAGAAAATGTCTGTTTAGGTCAAAGTACATTCTATTTTCTTAGCGCCTCCTAAGGGGATTTCCCACGTGCTGTGACATGATTTCATACAGCTACAGAGCTCCGAAGTGTGACTTGGCTAGCCTGTTGGGAAAGTTAGCGCCCAGAATCACACACCCTCAATACTCTCCGAACCTCCTTCAAATAGCTCCGTGAATAACATCGCCACCACTCGCTGCATCCATTACTTGTGTATTCTCTTCAAGAAAAGCCAGAAGGCAAAACTGGCTAGCGTGGGCCTTTAACCTCTCTCTCTCACTGTGCTTTCACTAGTGTAATGAGGTGACGAATGTGACTATGCCTGCTGTGTTTCTCTATGAAGCTGATGGTGCTTAAATGTGATGTGAGAAGAGGGATCTAAAGAGGTGCTCTGCTCACCTCCCAGGATCCTTTGTTTCACCTCCCTCAGGGGAGGCTGGTGGAGGTAGACATGGAACAAAATGAATAATACATGTCATGCATGGAACAGAAAGAGGAATGGCATTATTCTGTTCCATGCATTACAATGAGCCTGTCCTCCGATTTCTACCTCCGCCAGCCTCCCCTGACCTCGTTATTTATGAAAGTGCCATTTCCCTGCTGTACCTCCAAGCTCCAGTGTAGAGGCTCTGATGGTATGCATTTAAGCAAATACGGTATACAAAATAAAATATCTAAACTCGACAAGAGCGTTGTTGCACAAGTATTGTGTTGATAGGATCAGTTAAAAATCCATCCACAAATCCATAAAAACAACATCATACCACCTACGCCTAAAAAAAGAGCAGCTTGTCATGTTCTTTCAGCTGTTGCAAGTCCCTAACGGCTGCATGCATGGCCCAAAGCCTGACATGATTTCTCCAGGCAATTTCAGATAAATGCAATCACTGCAATTGCCTCAGTAAATTCAATAAAACCTTTTGTGCTTGCGTCAGCAAAGCCTGTTGAGGTCTATTCTGATGACAGGGGTGTCTGTAGAAAAACTACTGGCAGAGTTGCTTGACTTGAAAGACTGATTTGTTTGTGTGTGCGTGTAGAGGGAGAGAGAGAGAGCCTGGTGCATTTTTAGTTGTTTACAAAGTGTTTTTTAACAGTGATGTTGTTGTTCCCTCTGGGAGGATAAGGAGAACTCTCTCTTTCTGCGTCTTTATAGGTTTGTGCTTCTCATGGTCTCCTACACACAAACTATGGAGTACAAGGGAGGCTTGTGGATGTAGATATCGGAGGACGGGCTCATTGCAATGCATGGAATGGAACAACGCGTGTTTGATACCATTACATGCATTCCAATGAGTCCAATGTGAGTCCAATGTGTGCCACCTGTGATGGAGGATGGTGTGGGTGGGAGTGTATGGCTTCTGTCTTGCCATCCCTGTTTCAAACAGGGTTCGACTCCAGACAGATAGAGACAGCTGTGGAGAACATACCCAACAACGTGAGGTGTCAGCTTTGGTGACCAGGGTGGGATCTGGATAATAACATAATTATTATCATGACAAGAGGGACAATAACCGTCATAATCACAGTCTGTGGTAGCTATGTAATTTCACTCATAATTGAAGTTTGGGAGCAGGAGATCTGTATAATAGGAAATTAGGCTACACATTTATATCACAGAAGCACACAGAAGATTCTCAATACAATTAGCGTGTCTGTTTAGTCTAACGTGAAGGAACTTTGCCAAGGAGAGAACTGTGGAGCGATGTGTTGACTAGTTGAATAGATTAGAACAGACTGTTGACACGTAGGGGTCTATCTTCAGCTGGTGTGTGTGAGCAGTAACGGGTGAAAATAAAACAGCACTGTAACACCGTCTCATCTGTGCTCAGGTGGGTGGAGTAGCGGTAGTAGAGGCATGTTCACGACAATGAGCAGGTCAATCCCATTATTTGTGCTGAACAATTCTGGGAAATATCCTTGGGAATAGCACTAATATTTCAGACACAACTGCTTTTCAGACACAAAAAATTTGATTTGTCACGTACATCAGTTGATGTAGTGAAATGCTTTGGGATCTTCCTCCTCGATCAACAATCAATGAATCAACAATGCAATATAATATAGTAACAGCCCCCAAGTTGGCGCTGAGACAGTTTTTTACACTGTTAAAATATAGCTGTTAGGGGAGCTTAGGTTAGGCGTAGCGGGTTAAGCGTTGACCATGTAACCGCAGGGTCCCCGGTACGATTCCGGCCGGGGACATATCCTGCATGTCATCCCTCCTCTCTCTTTCACCCATCCTTCCTGTCTAAATCTCTACTATATATGTCAATAAAATGAAAAATATGAGTGGGACTGCCCCACTCAGAAAAAATTACTTTAAAAATAAATAAATATATATAGCTGTTAGATAGCTGTTAGTGTTCACTAGATTTAATAGATTAAAGACTTTTCACACAGCATGTTTCAGTAAGGCAGTGTTTCTGAAGACCACTGCAAAGAGGAAACACTGACAACTTCCTACCCACATCCCTGGACTCTGACAGGGACTCTGTGCCTTCCTGCCTGTAGTGAACCCTCACCCATCAGTGTTCTCTCTCTGCTCCGCAGGGAGGCCCAGGGGAACCGCATGCTGCCCTCCGTCAAGGACGCCAGCGGGAGCCACGGCTCACCCATCAGCGGCAAACTGGAGGGCGTCTACTTCAGCTGCAACACAGAGTTCAACACGGGCAAGCCCCCCCAGGACTCCCCCTACGGCCGCCAGCGCTTCCAGGTGGGGGCGGAGGCCTTGTTCAACCCCGCCACCAACCTCTACTTCGGGGACTTCTACTGCATGTACACGGCCTACCATTTTGTGATCCTGGTGCTAGCTCCTCAGGGCTCCGCGGGGGACGACTTCTGTAAGCAGAGGCTGCCGGTGCTGAACATCGCTGACAACCGCTTCCTGACCTGCACCCGGGACCAGGAGGGGGCGCTGGTGTTCTGCCACGCCCAGGACGTGATCCTGGAGGTCATCTACACAGAGTCTGTGGACCTGGCGCTGGGCGCCGTGGCGGAGATCACCGGCCATCAGATCAGCAGTCTGTCCACCGTCAACGCCAAGAAGGACCCCAGCTGTAAGACCTGCAACATCAGCGTGGGTCGCTAGGGCGGGGGGCGGGGGGGCTCAACACACACACGCACACACGCACACGCACACACACACACACACACACACATACGCACACACACGCATACACACACACACAGCCCCTTTTCATTCATCCTCATTGGACCAACCTTCTCAAAAGTGTGGGTCTCTATTCTAACCTATTCCGTAAAAGATAGACAATATGAAAGAGGGACCCCAACAGACAACTAACAGCTGAAGTATGGGACCCTAACCACCCTGTGTTCATCCTCCCGCCCTGCTACCCAGCACTGGCCAATTGACTGAACCCTTTAAAATGTCCTCCCCAAACACTGGCCCTGCATGGACACACCGTTTTGCTTCTCTTTTATTTCCTCTCCTATTGTTTTGACCTGTTTGTTTCTGTTGTTCTCTCCTGTGAAGACAGACAGATGTTTGTGTTCCTGTTTTTCTGTCTCCCCTGGAAAGCAGGGGAGGCTTGTGGAGGTAGGACGGGCTCATTGTAATGCATGGAACTGAATGAGATATGGTATTAAAGGTATGTTTGATATCATTCCTCATTCCATGCATTACAATGATCACGTCCTCCGATTTCTACCCCCCCCCACCAGCCTCCCCTGCTGGAAAGTGTTTCTTATAGTTCCAGTTCAGATAGATCTAAGTTGCTCCATACATCCCTCTAGTGGCAGAGACTGGTATTACCTTAAGGCTGCAGCATCAGCTTGATGCCAAACATAACACAAACGAACTGACTAACACGCGATACTAACACACAATACTACAGTCTCTAATAGCATATGAACTTGAATATCACGTGACCTACTTAGGTCACCTTTTAAGAGCATGATGCAGTTCTGTGCAGCATGAGTTTGACAACTGGGTATGTCAGTACCTCGACCATAGCTACCTTTCTGCAGTGTTACCTTTTCATTTCATTTATTCTAGTTAAAAAGGAACCAGAAACTGTGTTTAGCAGCAAAGTAAATGTGGAAAAAAATATTTATTTTTTACTGATGTATAAAAAATATATATAAACCTGAAGTGCACAATGTCCAATGGCTTTTGATCATGTCATAATTTCCCCTACATTATGGGTAGGGGAAATGTTTTTCAACTGAATGGGGGGGTAAAACATTTGACAGCAGGAATAACTTGCACTATGCCAACATTAACTACTCTTTTTTTCAAGGTAAAGTAAAAACTTGAATTGCCACAATTGTAGCATATCAACTATGACTAACTAAATTATATGACATATCATAGCACAATATAGGAAGAAAAAAAAACAGGATTGTCCGCTTGTGTCATTTGGTTGACGTAGCCTCCTCGCCAGAGAGAAAAGCGCAGCATTTCAACATAGACCATGTAACTGTTAAACCCACAGTACTTTGGCCAGAATAAAGCAAGTGACGATGGTGACGATAAAGTGCCATAAAATAGCGTAGAAATTGAAGTGTATTGAACATCAACTGTGTTAATATATTGTTCTTTTTTTTTTCCTCCTGAAACTTAAATAGTGTTTCACTCACAACAATTTCATAACTCATTTTGTCACGAATGACCAGGGATGTGTTGAGGTGCTGAATGTTGCTTTTGCCAAACAAACTGGTGCTTTCACCCAGGAAAGAGTCAAAGTAATTTAAAGTGCATCAACATTTAAAAGCATGGCATTAAACACAAACACCAACTGCTGTACTGGCATCTCAAACACACACACACACACACACACCAAAATCGCTCTGAAAATAAAAGGTTGAAAAGTGAGTTATGAAAAAAAAAAGTGCTATTTTCAAAATAAAAGTCCCACTGTGATGACGGCTCAGCCGGTCTTTGGAGTGTCCTGTTTACTCAGCAGGGCTTCCAGTTTAGCTTTGAGGTTCTTATACTCGCTGTACTCCTCTGCCATGGGCCCTCGGTCCTCTTCCTGGACGGTCCTTTAGAAGGAGAGGACAACAACAATAACAACACGTTGAGACAGGCTGCAGCTTCCGTCACTGGTATAGTCCCTGCGTTGCCTTATCTTACTCTGATAGCTTTGTACAGTGAGTATTGTAATCACAACATTGTATTTTACTTTTAAAAAACAAAACAAAACAAATGCTATGTACAAAAGATGTGTCTCTCTCTCGATCCCTCCCAAGTACTTCTGTGTGTCGTATTAACGTTAAGTGAGTGTGCATCACGCTGTTGAACCGATATTTTGTGGATGTTTTTTTGTTTTTTTCTTCTTGATTTTTCACAAGGAACTATTGAACTATGAAAAAAAAAAAAAAAAAATCAAATGTATTAAAAGGAAAATGAAAAAAAAACGAGTGTTAAGTGTGTGTGGAGAGTGTTGTTACCAGCCGGTCTGTGTGAAGAAGTCTCTCAGGGAGGAGCGGGGTCGGCTCCTCTCGGCCCTCAGCTGCTCCAGCAGCTCTGACCTACAGAACAGAACCAGGGTGAGAATCAACATCACTCACACTTCACACACTCCTCATCAGACCCCTCCTCTTCCTGTACCTGTAGATACACACGACACCACTGACATAACTGAGATGATGATGTTGAGTGCTGAGATTGGAGTGACTCTTGCACAGAGTGTGTGTCAGGGTTTCCGTTAACCGGTAATTACCGGTCTTTGTCCGGTAAAATTTGTTGAAGTCCGACAAATTGAAAACTCGCCGGACATAATGTCCGGTGAAAATAATTCCCTCTAAGCACAATTTGAATACAATTCGCTAAAGTTCACATTTTGTATTCAAATTGGCTTCGGGCCACCATTTTCAGCTGTTATAGGCTAACTAAAGGGGGCGGGTCCTTCTCTCTCGGGCAGTGTTGTGTGTGTATGAGTGTGTGTGTGTTTGGTGCTCAGCTGAAAATGGTGGCCCGAAGCGGAGCGCCTTAACTTTATCGCACAATAACAAGGATAACAAACGAAACGGACAACATTGACACTAAGATGGAGACAAACTTCAGCGATATGATCTAACAGCCGGTCTTCAGGACGACATACAGACCCGTATGAGCTTACAGGGCTATCCCCTATCTATCTGAGAAAAGGCATAGGCCTAGGCTGTAACATCGAACGGAAATTAGCCTATACGCATTGCAAGTTAATTTAAAGCCTATTTATTTTAAAAGAGTTTTATTCTATTTTATTTTATCTGATAAAAGGCATATGAACGGAAATTAGGCTAGCCGTGTCACGCCAGAAGCCTACATGCTTGCACTGTTCAATAAAATGTTATACATCTAGACATTGTGGTATTTCTTTATATACGTATCCCAGCCTGCCTATCAATTGTTTCTCAATAAACAGTTATGTTCTCCTCATTGTCATACTCCCGAGTCCGATTAAGTATGATTTGACAGGCAGCTAAACAAAATGCCTTCCCAACCAGCGAGACCTGGTTATAGAAATGACGTTGTTTTATTGATTAAAAAAAAGGGTAAAACTGGAAAGAGAAAATAGAAAACTCACATTAATCCCAAACAATTTAACAAACTTCAGTTAACGTAATGTGGAGTCCGTTCATTGATCGATGCTGTCTGTTCAGTTCCCAGTGAGGCGCCCGTTCAGCGCTGGACATAATGGCATAGCGCGCATGCGAATCATGTTATATTATTATATATTATATAGCTCGCATCTAATCGTATCGGATGAGAAATAGACATTAAATGGCATATATAGGCCGCTACACAACAGTAAACACCGCGACAAACAGCTATATTATATTTTAATATGATGACCGGAATATCTCACGTTTGTCTGGTAAATCGAAATCTTTTTCTAACGGAAACCCTGGTGTGTGTGTGTGACTCACAATGACAGGGGGAGTGGAGGTGACACACAGGAGCTGTTTGACGAGACGGTAGCGATCATACAGAGGCTTCATCAGAGTCCGCGCTTGACTGGTGCTCTGAAAACACAGAAAAATAAATCACCTTGTTAGGAGTGGGTCCATACACAGGAAGTGAAACAGTACAGCTAAAGTAGACACAGGTTGAAATGGTACACATCCAACAGACACTACAGAGATGTACACATAACATCTCTGGTCCTGTGTCCTCTGTGGCGTAGGTGTTCTAACCCTAACCCATGGCGCTTAGGTTGTCGGTTTGTTTCCCACTGACCATATACTGTACGTTGCTTTGGATAGAAGCATCAGCTAAATGGCACAACGATACAAACACACACACACCACACCACACCGCAGTCTTACCGGCCGGCCGTGCTGGCTCTCAAAGTGGAGCAGACTCTTCTGTAGGCTGGTCTTCTCCAGAGCCATCTGAGTCTGGCTCATCTCCTAACCAACAGAGACACACAGCAGCCATACAGTCAGACACAAGGCTGGACACTCATGACCAGACAGTCACACACACACACACACACACACACACACACACACACATTGTGTTACATATGATAAGCCAGTTTGTGTGTGCTTGTTAGTTATTTATTTAATCTATGTCAACTTCATCTAACCAGGGGGGTATTCCACAAAGCTCGATAAAGTTCTAAGCCTCGATAAAGTTTTAAGCCTCGATAATGTTAGCTTGTGTTCGGTGCCATCAATGTGGCTCAAATAATTCGCTGCTTGGTTGAGCTCCTTCTGAGTCAGATATAACTAGCCTGGTCGCGACCAGGCTAAAACACAGGCTATAGTGAGACGCGCATCAAAAAAGGCTCACAGGCGGAAACTACATCCCGAACGACAGTTCCTCCCTAGGAAATATTAGTTCCCACTTCACACGAGATAGATAGATTAGATCAGTGGTCACCAACCTTTTTAAGCCCAAGATCCCTGACCTCGGCCTTGGTGAAGGCAAGATCTACCTATTGAAGCGTTGAGAGAAAAAGACAGCCAAGATAGTACTTTAAACTTAATGACGTTTATTTGCCTGTATTTTAATTAGATGCAATGCATTGGTCCAACATTAAAATTGATGCAACAACAAAAAAAGACTGTATCAAGCATATCAGGCAGCTGTCTTGCTTTAAGAATTGTACATAACTGAAATTCAATTCAAAGTTTGATTATGTCATTTCATTACAACACAAAAAAATAAAGGCATGGAATGATGGAATGGAGGAATGTATGATAAAATCATTTTGTTCATAGTAACGTTAGCTGACATTCTTGACATTTTGACACTTGACTGACTTAATTATTATTCTTACTTATTAACATTGACAAACATATTTACAATTAGCATTTTATAAAGTAGAACTGTAATGTGTACTTTCTCAGTCAGTGCTAAGTGCAGTCATCTCATGCAGCATCACTTTTCACATCAAAACAAAAGTAAAACTAATGTGTACTTTCTCATATTATTAACATTGACAAACATATTTACAAGTATAGCATTTTATAAAGTAGAACTGTAATGTGTACTTGTGTCTCAGTCAGTGCTAAGTGCAGTCATCTTATGCAGCATTACTTTTCACATCGAAACAGTCATGTTACTCACTCAAGTCAGTGTGATGGTTGTGACTGGATACTGTCTACAAGTGCTTTGTAGTTTGGCTCATAGCTACTGACTGCCAGTCTGAGACAGTCTGTGAGGTGTCTGTCAGTAAGGCGGCTCCTGTACTTTGATTTGATTATTTTCATCTGTGAAAATGACATTTCACAGAGATATGTGGATCCAAAGTAGGCACTCACTCTTAGTGCACATGCAGTGAGAAGAGGAAACTTCTCTCTGCTGACAAGTCCCCAAAAGTCACTGTCCCTTGACCTGGCTTTCAGCTCTATGTCATTTTGTAAATCAACCATCTCCATGTCAACTCCACTTGGCAAAGTAAATACTTGCTGGAATTTGGCTGCTACCTGCTCTATATCAATGGGCACAAATGGGTTTGAGACAAATGCAGCAATATCTCCCATGACATCTAACTCACCAAAACGCCGATTGAACTCTATTGCCAGTTTGTCCAGGGGAGCACAGTACTGCTCAGGGTGAAAAGCATCATTGTCTTCCAAGGCCTGTGCCATTTTCTCCAGGTTGGGAAAGTGTGTCAGCCTCCCATTCTTTAGGTGTGTGTGGTCCAAACACCGAGCTTGGCCTTGAACCCATTTACTGTGCTTATCATGTGGGGAAGGTGTCTGTCTTTTCCCTGCAGCTCGTAGTTGAGTGCGTTCAGTTTTGCGGTTATGTCTGTCAGGAACCCCAGGTCCAGTAGCCACGCATCGTCTGCCAGTTCCTTGTGCTCCTCGTTCCTTGTAAGTAAGTAGGCCTAAGTAAGTAAAGCTTTATTTATATAGCACCTTTCATACAAGAAATGCAGCTCAAAGTGCTTTACAACAGGAATAAGAACATAAAGTGAATAAAAACATATATAAAAACATATACATGCATAGAATGAATATAAAAGCAGGGGGAAACAGTAAAAAGAAAAGGTAAAGATCTGACTTTCCACACCAATTTAAGTCCTTTGCCTATGAAAATATTTACTACCACTTGCCTTGTCGACAGGAACGTCTTGATCTCGGGCAGCAAGTCGACAAATCGCTGCAGCACTTTGCCGCGACTCAACCACCGCACATCAGCATGGAGAAGCAGGTCTCCGTAAGCTGCGTCGAGCTCGTCCAATAACGCTTTGAATAAGCGGTGCTGAAGCGCTTTCGCTCGAATCGAGTTGACTAGTTTCACCACCAGTGTCATTACATGGGAAAAGTCCAACACCTTACCAGCCAAGGCCTGCTGATGGATCACACAGTGATAATTGACGAAGGAGGGAAAATCAGGGTCATTACGACACAGTCCAATAAATCCATTGCGCGCACCGCGCATTGCTGGGGCCCCGTCAGTAGTAATCGCCACTAGTTTATGAATGGGTATGTCATTTTCACCGACATATTTTTTTAACTCATTGTAAATATCCACACCCCTCGTTTTCTCCTTTAAGTGCAAAAGAGTGAAGAAATCCACCTTTGTTGTAGAATCCTGGAAAACCATTTTGACAAATGTTTTTTTTGCGAGTCACGTAGCAGTACTATTCTCTTATCTGATTGGTCACTTTCATGCAGCATTTGCGACACAACAGTTTGCTAGAGAGAGAGAGAGAGAGAGAGGCGCGTGCAAAACATAGGCTCTTTGTGTATTTATTTATTTTTAAAAATGTAAAAAAAAAAAAAAAATTGTATTTTTATTTTTTTATCAATCAAAGATCTACAGGGAAAGTCTCAAAGATCTACCAGTCGATCGCGATCGACGGGTTGGTGACCACTAGATTAGATAGTTTGACTGTGTGATAGATAGATAATTTGATATTTTGAAAGTGTGATCGATCGATAGATAGTTTGATTGTGTGATAGATAACTTGATATTTTGAAAGTGTGATAGATAGATCGATATATCAATAAAGAAAAGAGTGTAAAAAAAAAGTAATTGTCTCAACTTGCATTGCCGTCATCACAGCGGTCTGGCTGGCGTAGTGGTTAAGGCTGCGGACTCGAGTTCCAAAGGTTGCGAGTTCGAGACTTGACTAAGTCATTCATTTTTTTTTTTTTTACATTTAACCGAAGATTTCATGCAAAGGTTTCAAACACCATTGTAATCGTGTCAGTTCTTGTAAATTAGCCTGCACCATAATTTTATAGCCTACAATACTTTTTTAGATGAGATTTTAGATTAGATTCAGACAACGAAATGCAGTAAAAAGTGCGTCTGAAGAGGGATTCGAACCACTGATATAAAATGACGAATAAATCCTATGGCAGCAGTCAATACCACTAGGCCATTGTGGCAATATGACGGTTTGTAGCCTGCTGCGGATATCACCACAGTAGTAATATTCATTTATTAAAATATGAACATATAACAATAACTGGGGCTAGTATGACCTACGCATTTAATCGGTCAGCAATTTCTTGCCAAACCATTTCCCTCGCCTTGTTAATTGCGGCAGTATTGCATTATTTTACATCTTATTTTTCCGTCTTCATAAAAATCAATAATTCGGAATGCTGCGCAAATGTAGTACCCCTGCAGAGTGGAGTATCTTCATTTCGACAGATCGACACTTCAGTGCTTTTTATGTCTGCGTGCACGCGCCCATATCGAAGATTTGTAAGCCTGTCTTCTGTGAACACTGATGACACAAGGCTGATCCTCGTTCGAGGAATCACCTGAGGCTTGAATTCCAATCTCGAGTTGCCTGAGCGCCGCATTTATTTATATCTCAGCTAAACTGATCCACCTTTAGTGGAATGACCCCCTGGTAAGTAATTTAAATGTAATGTTGCCATTTAGCAGACGCTTTTAATCCAAAGCGATTTACAATTACGAATTACAGGGACATTCCTCCTGGAGTAACTGAGAGCTAAGGGCACACTAGTAGTGGTGTGGTTTCAGGCGGGATTTGAACTTACAACCTTCCGATCACAAGTCCAACTCACTATCCACTAGACCACCACTACACCCCTAGGTCATTGGGAACACATTCCGTTTGACGACAACAACAACCTGGTTGGATGAGAAGTGAACAGGTGACCAGCAGAAACTGCCCAACCTGGGGCCTCATTTATAAAAAAGTACTTGAACGTCATCTTTGACTTTCACGTAAGCACATTTTTCTGTGAAACTAATTTTCTCGGCTGATAACAACATCGTTAATTGTATTACGAGCCACTTGCATGAATTATAGTAGGCAGTGCGGCTCACATGCCTGTAATAACTCCGCATAACCAGTAGGTAATGTGCGTACGCAAGGTCAATACTTGACGTAGAGGTACGATCGTTTCCACGGTCAAAATGACTCACGTTGAAATTGTATAAATCACTACGTTGACGTGGTTTTCTACATACGACACGCGTAAGATCAACATTTTATCTGAGTACTTTCTATAAAGTACCCTGAGGCCCAAGGGCTGCTGGTTCTCAATTTAGAGCAATAACTTCATGAATGGAAACAGGATGCACTCCCAAATAGGTTGAACTAATAAGAAAAAGTTCAGTCAAATTTTTTTTTTTTTTATATATATATATATATACTGTATATACGTATATATTTAATCATAATATAATGAATCAAAGTTGCCTGGATGCGGTCGGGCAGAGCCAGCTGCAGACGTCTCTCCCTCAGCCTGGAGGTCAGAAGGTGTGCTGTCTCCTCCACTGACGGTCGGCTGCTACCGTGGTGCTGCTGGTTGGCCCCCTGCTGGTCTCTACTGGAACTGCACGTCTCTGGGATCACAGGCCCCCTGCGCTCTCTAAGCCCCTCAACACACTGTCTCAGTTCCAGATCTGTGGAGTCAGGGACAGAGGGATTCAAAGGTCAAAGTTCAAACACATTGAATTCTCACAAATATTTATCTAACAAATACAGATATAGATGCAGAATATCTTTACAACGATGCATGCCTCTAAGGCAGGGGTGGACAATTAATTTTCACAATGGGCCACATCCAGAAACCGCGACTATTGTGGAGGGCCGGACCAGTAGGCTGAACTTAATTCTGCTCAATATTACTTTAATCGCTTTATAAAAAGCAGTAAATGATATGGTTTTGACTAGCTGCTACTGGTAAGAATACATGTTACGATAAGGCTATGAAAATGTGGAGTAGGTCAAATATAGAAGAGCAAGAGGACTCATTTAAACACAGGGAAGTAAATGCAGCTATAGTTTTGACCTTTTGCAACATCAGTTTTTTTATTTTTTTATTTGTTTTTCAGATTTTATCCCTTTTTCACCCAATTTGGTAGCCAATTGAACCCAACCTAGCATCCAATTATCCCCTGCCTATTGCGAAGGATCCACCGCACGACCCCGTGGCCGGCAGTCCCAGAGGAGGCCGCCAGGCAGACTAGCTGACTGGCTCCTCGAGCCCAGCACCTGTTATTCCGGCACCCCGGGGGCGCTGTTGCGCGACGGATCCTTGTCCGGAAATACTCCTATACCGCCCTCGGGAGCGGCCGCCCAATATGCCGCTCCCCGTGTGTGCCCCAGCCATATCCGGATCTGGCGAGCTGGGATACGATCCCAGTCCCCGGTGGGCAGCTTGCACTAGTGGCCAGTGCTTAGACCGCTACACCAGCAACATCAGTTTGTGCCTATTATTTATTAACATTAGCCTACATACAACATACATTACGAGTCACAGTGTAGTATTTCTACCTTCTGAAATGATGGCTAGGACTGGTGATATCAAGCGAAAGGTTCTTTATATACAAATCTGCTGACATACAGTTGTGATCAATTTCTTTGTCAATAAAACGAGCTACCGGTATTAGATATTCACTTTCAATTCACATTTCTCAAAAACAACAAACTGTCAACTTATATGACGTCTTTCTACAAGACATTCTGGAACCTGCAGTTCTTCTTCTTAGCTAATAAAACAGAAATTTACTTCTGTCAATCAATCATATTAATCAATATATTTTAACTGTGAATCAATCATGTAATACATTAATCAATCTATTATTCTGAAATGTTTTTTTTCCGGACTTTTATTCAGAAACGTTTTTTCGGACTTTTATTCAGAAACTTTTTTGCACTTTTATTCTGAAACTTTTTTTTTAAAACTTTTATTCTGAAATATTTTTTAATATCCTCCACAGTGTAAATACAGACACTATCCTCCACAGTGTAAATGCAGAGACTATCATTCACAGTGTAAATAGAGACTATCTCTCTATCTCTATTACTACTATAATAATGTCGTAATAATGTACTAATAACACTATATTCTGTAGTAGTAATTAATGCATTAATATTACTATAATGATGTAGTGATAATGTATTAAAAACGCTATAATAATGTAGTGATAATGTATTAATACATCTATAATATTGTAGTATTAATGTATTTTTTAAAATTTGTTTTTACTTTAATTCTGAAATTATTTTTTTAGGAATTTTATTCTGAAATTATTTTTTTAGGACTTATTCTGAAATTATTATTATTATTTATTCTGAAATTATTATTATTTATTCTGAAATTATTTTTATTTATTCTGAAATTATTATTCTGAAACGTTATAGTGTTATTAATGCATCAATTACTACTACAGAATTATAGTGTTAATTGTACATTATCTACATCATTATAGTGTTATTAATGCATTAATACATTATCACTACATCATTATAGTGTTATTAATACATTAATTACTACTACAGAATTGTAGTTTTATTAGTACATTATCACAACATTATTATAGCGTTTAATACATTATCACTACATCATTATAGTGTTATTAATGCATTAATTACTACTACAGAATATAGTGTTACAGTATAATAGCGTTTTGATGCATTATGATGTAGTGATAATGCATTAAAAACTCTATAATAATGTCTTAATAATGTACTAATAACACTATATTCTGTAATAGTAATTAATGCATTAATATTACTATAATGATGTAGTGATAATGTATTAATAAAACTATACTTTTATTCAGAAATTATTTTTTTAGGACTTTTATTCAGAATTATTTTTTTTAGGACTTTTATTCAGAAAATTAAATTTTTTAGGACTTTTATATTGAAATATTTTTTGGGGGGACTTTTATTCAGAAATTATATTTTTTCGGACCTTTATTCTGAAACTTTTTGTTTTCGGACTTTTATTCAGAAATTTTTTTGGGGGGACTTTTATTCTGAAAAAATACATTTTGTGATATAAACGCAGTGCACACACACCGACAATGCATGTCTAGCATAGGCACAGCACATCGCCATAATAGTGTTTTTTTTGTTATGCTTGTTGTAAATAAAAGTTCTATGATGCATTGAAATGGCATTAAACTAAGATAATAAGATGGTTATCATAATTTTTCTAATCTTTATTAATACGTTATTACAGAAGCAGTAAGTGACATTTTCCGAAAGCAAAATCTGTTGTGGTATTTAAAAATGGCGGTTAAGGGTGAACTCTGAACATGGGATGACGATGTTGTGACGATTTCCATTGACCAATCAACGGTCTGCAGCGTCACATGTCACACACAGCCTGGCAAAAAGTACCTCTCGCGAACTAAAACGGCTCGGCCTGGCTGGCAGTGGAGAAAGCAAAACAAACCGGGCTCACGCGGTACGGCACGGTAGTGGAAAAGCGCCATAACATAGTCACGCACGCACATACGGAAATTGAAAATAAAATTGTCGCCTTCAAAATAAAAGCAATGCAATTGTTCTGGACACATTGCCTACACTTATTTACATGTTATTTCTATTATTATGAAACAACTTTTTTTTGGGGGGGGGGACCTCACACAGGGCCGGCCAGGGACAGCCATAGGGCCGCATGCGGCCCGGGGGCCGTACAATTCCCAGGTCTGCTCTAAGGTGATGTTGTCTCCTCTAAGTGAGTGTAAAGGCCAGTGACTTATATTTATAATGGGCCACTTTTACACCTGACTAAAGAATAATAAAAAAAAGTATTTTTCTGACCTGACATCTGCAGTATGCTAATGGACATCCACTAATCAGACAGCACTGTATTTGCTCCAGGGGAGGCTGGTGGAGGTAGAAATCGGAGGACACATGGAATAGAACAAGGAATGGTATCAAACATGTGTGTTTCATACTATTCCTTATTCCTTTCCTTGCATACAATGAGCATGTCCTCCATCAGCCTCCATTCTACCTCCATCAGCCTCCACTGTATATACTTCCAAACTGGTATGGATGATAAGATAATGTGTGTAATGTGTAGTGTGTGTGTGTGTGTGTGTGTGTGTGTGTGTGTGTGTGTGTGTGGTATGTAAGTAAACCTAGCCGTGGTCTCACCTTTGAGTGGCTTACAAGACCTGCTGAGCTCCATCATGCGTCTGGCCACCTCTGGATGGGACATCTTATCATTGTGTGCCGGCTGCCCCACACACATTTTAAATGTTTTATTTATGTCCACATACATGTACAATATCTTAAGGACATAAATACTATCAGTGCATTTTGACATTATGAAAACAGTCAGTTACAGAAGTGCTGAGCCAACAACCAGTTATGCTACACACAGTATGTTATTCACACTAAATGATGATTACAGTGGATTTGACAGATACAGTATCAATACTGTAAAACAGACAGTATCCAGCTCATGGGTACAAGAATCTCCGCCTTCTCCATATTGAGCAGCTACCAATAATAGCAGATACTGAGCAATACTTTGCTAACTGTTTGGCCCTTCTCTTCTAGATAGAGACACACACACGCACGCACGCACGCACGCACGCACGCACGCACGCACGCACACACACACACACACACACACACACACACACACACACACACACACACACACACACACACACACACACACAGCAGACTTACATGTGTTACCCTTATGATATTACTGTCATATTCATCATATAGGCCTATCAGAGGCAACATATGGTAACTATCTTCACACAGAGCTCAACAGGCAAAGCTCCATTCACTCACCACCTCTCCTGATGAGGATCCCTTCTCCTGAATCTCTTTACCAGAAGGAAAGTGAAACTTCAACTTCTCACCCCCAGACACAGACACAGTAGGGCGGTTTGAACCGGTCTAATCCGGAGCACAGAGGTGGAGACAGGCCTTGACTCAGCCAGACCAAACACACTCCGTTTGTCTTTATGAGACTCAGACTGAGCTCAGAGGCTTATCGGTCCTTATCAGCTAAACCACGGATAGGAAACTATCTACTTTGGCTTCTGGGCCATAAAAGAAGATCCTACATGAAGCTGTTTAACGTGTTTATGGTGTCTTCGACATCTCACCGTAGTGTCTCTCCTGTTCGAAGCGCTCCTCAAAGCACTGAGGACCCTATCAGGAGCTCTCATTCAATGTCACTTCGACTATGCCGTAACATCATGGTACTATAGAACCACAAAGGCCCATAAAACAAGACTCCAGACAGCCCAAAATAAACTGGTTAGGCTTCTGCTAGGCCTCAACCCTAGGACACATCTAACCGCTGCTCATTTTTTGAGCCTTGATTGGCTACGAGTAGTTGACAGAGTGCAGCAGCTTGCACTGGGCCTGGTCTTCAAGATACGCTACACCACAAAGACACCCAAGTACCTGTCAACATACTTCCAAAAAGTGAACAACGTCCACACATACAATACCAGAGGAAGCTCCACGAACCACGTTCAACCGCGTTGCACCACAAACAAGGGGTTAAACTCGTTTGCAAACTATGCAGTAAAAATGTGGAACGCCCTTCCTATAATCTTAAAGGAGTGCAAAACACTGCCCACCTTCAAAACCACTCTCAAAAAACATTTACAGGAGGCTGCAATCCGTAACTGGACCCTCTAAATCAAAAATCAAATTAAAAGACTACACCCCCACCTGGACTACCCTCTATATATTCTTGTTGTTTTGTTGTTATGTCTCCCACCCCCCCCCCCCCCCCCCCACCTGAAATACCCTCTGCACATACTAGTTGTTTTGTCCCACCCCCTACCTGGTCTACACTCTGAGCAAACGCAATGTTATTATGTCGCCCCCCCCCCTCCCCCCCGCCTAAATCTACTGGTGTTTTTGTACCCCCCCCCCACCATGACCACACACTGTACATACCTGTTGTTTTGTCCCCCCGCCCGAACTACCCATTGTACATATTATATGTCTGTCCCCCTGCCCGAACTACCCACTGTACATACTTTGTGTTTTGTCCCCCGCCCCCACCTGTGGTGTATGTCCCCACCTGTCCTACCCGCTGTACATACCTTATGTTTTGTTGTATTGTTCTTCCCATGTTGGATGTATGTTTATCTTGTAGATAGTACTAGTTATTTGTCTGTATTATCTTGTAGATAGTACTAGTTTTTTGTCTGTCTTACATGTAACGATGAATTGAGTATCAAGGACCCCAATTGAAATAAGCCAGTGGCTTTCTTGGGTTTTTATCCTGTTAGTTGACCTTGTATGTAATATGTACTTTCATGTACCTACTTCTGCAAATCTTCTAATAAAGTTTTCAATCAATCAATCAAATCAGGCTGGAGATCTCTCTGTTCAGCAGGGTAACGGGCAGCGCCTCTTTGGCTCCCTCTAGTGGATCAGTCCTCACATTGCAGCGAGCCCTGAAGAGACAGGAAGAGACCACCCTTCTATCCATCACATACTGTACATACATTACATGCACACACACACACACACACACACACACACACACACACACACACCAGGGATGCAAACTGGTGATGGCCAAAAAGGTGACAAAAAAACTCAAATGTTTGGCCGGAAAACAAAGAACATTTATGAAAATTGTTGACCTATTTTGAGGTAAAAACGGCTAAAACGGCTAAAAGGTGACAAGTTTGCACCCCTGAAATATTAATCTCATCTGTCCACAAGACCTTTTTCCAGACCTCTGCAGGGTACAGGTCATTTTACCAAACTGTAACTAGTGGTTTGCACTTCCCAGTGCACTTTCCAGAATAAATATCAGATGTCAGATCTGAATTTGGTAAAACTGCATTCTGTTACAATGCTCCTTCAACTTGGAATGTACTTCAGAAAAAGTTGAAACTTAGCATGTTCATTCCACTCTCTGATTTTAAACTGTGTGTTACAGAGACTTTGAATCATACATGCAAATGTGCTTGGGTTATCTTTTATAGCCTGTATCTGCTCACTGTTTCTGTTGCTTGTTTGTTGTATTCGGTGCACCTGACAAAAGATCAAAAGTCAGTGCAAAACTTGATTCTCTCTCTCTTCACAGTAAAAAACAGGTCAGAAATCTTGGTGTAATTCTAGACTCCGATCTAAACTTCAACAGCCACATAAACTCAATAACTAAATCAGCCTACTATCACCTGAAAAACATAACAAGAATGAGAGGTTTCATGTCCAAGCAAGACCTTGAAAAACTCATCCATGCATTTGTTTCGAGTAGACTTGATTATTGTAATGGTCTACTAACAGGCCTATCTAAAGGAGCTGTTCGTAAATTGCAGCTCATCCAAAACGCCGCTGCTAGGGTCCTAACAAAAACAAAGAAATTTGAACACATTACACCAATCCTGAGATCCCTGCACTGGCTACCAGTCTCTCAGAGAATTGAATTCAAAATCCTCCTAATTACATACAAATCACAAAATGGTCTTGGACCAAAATACATATCAGATCTCCTCCCACCCTATATTCCCGCAAGGTCCCTAAGGTCAGCTGAGACAAATCAGCTAATAATTCCAAGAGTAAAAACAAAACACGGTGCAGCAGCTTTCAGTCACGCTGCTGCATGCTCCTGGAACAAACTCCCTGAAGAAATCAAACAGGCCCAAACCCTTAAAATATTTAAATCTAAGCTAAAAACCTTCATGTTTTGCACCAGTTATGATTAAACACAAACACTTCTATCAATGTCTTTTTTCCATTAACTATTGTCTTTTTAAATGTTTTATCTATTTACTTCTTATATTTGCTTTTATTCATTGTAATTTTTATTTTCTTATGCTCCTCTTGTGGAGGGATGTGGAGGGATATGGAGTGGTGTAGAGGGATGTAGAGGGATGTAGAGGGATGTGGAGGGATGTAGAGGGATGTAGAGGGATGTGGAGGGATGTAGAGGGATGTGGAGGGATGTAGAGGGATGTGAAGGGATGTGGAGGGATGTAGAGGGATGTAGAGGGATGTAGAGTGATGTGGAGGGATGTAGAGGTATGTAGAGGATTGTAGAGGAATGTGGAGGGATGTAGAGGGGTGTAGAGGGATGTAGAGTGATGTAGAGGGATGTAGAGGAATGTGGAGGGATGTGGAGGGATGTAGAGGGTTGTAGAGGGATGTGGAGGGATGTGGAGGGATGTAGAGGGTTGTAGAGGGATGTAGAGGGATGTAGAGGGATGTAGAGGGATGTGGAGGGATGTAGAGATATGTGGAGGGATGTAGAGGGATGTAGAGGGATGTAGAAGGATGTGGAGGGATATGATTACACAAACACAAACACTTCTATCAATGTCTTTTTCCCATTAACTATTGTCTTTTTAAATGTTTGATCTATTTACTTCTTATATTTGCTTTTATTCATTGTAATTGTTATTTTCTTATGCTCCTCTTGCTGTATTTTTAAATAATGCATGTAAAGCACTTTGAATTGCCCCTGTTGTATGAAATGTGCTATACAAATAAACTTGCCTTGCCTTGCCTTGTTGTTATTTTATGATGTATATTGTATGTTTTTATACTGTATGTGGTAATGGCGAATGGCTTCCTTGACTTCTATTGATGCCTCTTTTATCCTCATGTTAACAGGCATCAATAGCAGACCCCAAAGGCAAACACAAAGCCCAGAATCAATACTAGACATTGACAGCTGTCTTACGCCGGCACAAATGATGTGATGGAACACACCTGACTAACCAGAGACACCTGTCAAGACAATTTTCCCATGACTAATTGTCCCACTTACTAGTGTTGTATTTTCTAAATGGTGAAATCAATACGTTAAAATAAAAGCTGAGAATCTCTACTTTAACCTCATAGTAAATTATTGGACTTCAGGAGTATAGAACCAAAAGAATCCAAAAAGCTTCACTGTCCCATTAGCCTACTTATGATCAAAAATAAATACAAATCTGTTTCCCAGCTGACCAACCTGGTGCCAATGTCCAACCAGCTGCCATAGTCCTGAACCAGGAAGAAAAAGTGCTGCAGAAGAAAGAGAGAGATTAAGCAGATGAAGGGAAATCTATTCCCATATTCAAGGTGGAATAGTCAACTCTATTTTCCCAGTGGCAACTCATGGTACTGCAAAGGCACTTAGCTAAAAAACCCAAGATCTACCTCCCTAGTTTACAAACAAATGCAAGGGCAGCACTTAAGACCCAAAATGAAAGTTATATGGAAAAAAATTGTTAGGGCTATGGAGCAATTCTTTAATGTCAATTTCTGAGCAAGCATGTCTTACCAGAGCCATTAGGTCTGAGATGACCAGGACGATGAGGAATAGACTGGAAATAAAATAACAACAAAGAAAACCAGAATGAATTACCTTTTGAATCAAAGGCAGCAACCGTTTTCTTACCCTAGTTACATTGAAACATGACACGTCCATCATAAGACAATGTTACATCACTGAAACGTGACATGTCTATCACGTTTGAGGAGGAGTGAGTAACTCGGTTACACTCAAAATATCTAGTCTGGGCTCAAGACTGGGTTACCTTCTAGTTGACAGCTGAGTGGAGACTTGGATGCTCTCGAACGTACACATCACAATCACAAACGGGATGATGACCTTGTAGAAGGAACATGGGGGCCTTAGCCTAAATGGGTCACACATATCCACTTAGACTTAACACTCGAACAGCCTACATCTTTAGAATGTAAATCTGCTATTTACACACAATGACCACTAGTTGGCCGCTTGTAAATTAGCCTGCTTCCTACACAGAAAAACTGCAAAATAGAGCATTGTTTTCTTTAAACCTATTTTCATATGGTGTGTGCGTAAGTGTGGTTGAATATGTGTGTGGTTTGATAGGTGTGTGTGTGTGTGTGTGTGGGGGGGGGGTACCTTCCACATCATCAGTCCTCCCATGATGAAAGGGTTGAAGACTGTGAGAAAGCAGTACACAGAGGCTGGGTCAAAACTAGTTCAGAAAGAGAGAAAGTGAGAGGGAATAAGAGAAAGCTCCACTCTTCTGTATAAAATAATACAGAGTGGGAATTAATAACTTTTATGATAACTCATAAAAAAAGGGTTTCATAGCCTTAGTCTTTCTTTTACTGTAACTGTTAATGGATGCTATGTTCCCTGTGCCAAAGAATGCTGTGATTATGAAGAAAACCTGACAGGAAATGTCAAGGAAAAAATCAATGGACTGGTAATAGGCCTAATGTATGCCTCAATCAACTAGGGTACAATTGCAGTGCTCAATACTCAACAAGATTCTAATCACTCAATATAATCTTAACATGAAAATTACTTTTCATCTTTTGTAAAATCTCCACAGTCCACAACTCAAGCTTAGTCACACCAAACAGCATGTAGAGCAACAGTATCAAGGAAAACATACAGGGCCTGAACATTTTGCAAAGCTGAAATAATCCATTTGTTTTCATCGCTACCATTTGCCCTCATCAGCAAACTTGTAGGCAACTTTTCCTGTATTTTATTCTGACATTTTATTTTTCAGACTTTTATTCTGAAATGTTATTTTTTTATTCCACGAAGGTCGATTATCTTCTAATCCGTGATAAAGTTCTAATCGTCGATAATTTTATCTTGCATTCGGTTCCATCAATGTGGCTCAAATAATTCACTGTTTGGTTGCTATGCAACATAGCCTCCCGAGTTATTCTGGTCGCGAGCAGGCTAGGCTGGCTAAGGTAATGCGTGCGTCAAAAAAGGCTCACAGGTGGAAACTACATCCCGAACGACAGTTCCTTAAGTGTCTTTTAGGAAATATTAGTTCCCACTTCACACGAGATAGATAGATAGATAGTTTGACTGTGTGATAGATAGATAATTTGATAATTTGAAAGTGTGATCGATCGATAGATAGATAGTTTGATTGTGTGATAGATAACCTGATATTTTGAAAGTGTGATAGATAGATAGATCGATAGATAAATAAATTAAAAAGTGTAAAAAATAAAATGAAATAAATAGGTATGTCTATTAACTTGCATTGCTTTTGCTTTTAATAATTGTCACAGCGGTCTGGCTGGCGCAGTGGTTAAGGCAACCAGCTAGAGTTCCGAAGGTTGCGAGTTCGAGACTTGATTTTAGTGGTTTTTAGTTTTTTTTTTTACATTTAACCGAAGCCTTCATGCAAAGGCTTCAAACATCATTGTAATCGTGTCAGTTCTTGTAAATTAGCCTGCACCATAATTTTATAGCCTACATACTTTTTTAGATGAGATTTTAGATTAGATTCAGACAACGAAATGCAGTAAAAAGTGTGTCTGAAGAGGGATTTGAACCACCGATTTAAAATGACGAATAAATACTATGGCAGCGGTCGATACCACTAGGCCATTGTGACGATATGACGGCTTGTAGCCTGCTGCTGATATCACCACAGTAGTAAATATTAATTTATTAAAATATGAACATATAACAATAACTGGGGCTAGTATGACCTACGCATTTAATCGGTCAGCAATTTCTTGCCAAACCATTTCCCTCGCCTTGTTAATTGCGGCAGTATTGCACTATTTTACATCTTATTTTTCCGTCTTCATAAAGATCAATAATTCGGAATGCTGCGCAAATGTAGGACCCTGCAGAGTGGAGTATCTTCATTTCGACAGATCGACTCTTCGGGGCTCTTTATGTCTGCGTGCACGCGCCCATATCGAGGATTTCTAAGCCGGTGTTCTGTGAACACTCATGATACAAGCCTGATCCTCGTTCGAGGAATCACCTGAGGCTTGAATTCCAATCCCGAGTTGCCTGATCGCCTGATTTATTTTAATCGGCGATATACTAATCAACGTTAGTGGAACGGCCCCCAGGTCCCACTCCAGACTCTTTTTGGGCCCAAGCACAACACACACAAAACAAGATTTTGAGGACTTGGGGAGAGCAGGGAGGAGCAAACTATCCACTAACCTGAAGGGCGAGTTTCCTGACATGTTTCATCATCAAACCGGCATGACTACTAGTGACTGAAACAATCTGTCCATAATAGTTACGTTTTTTCTGCAGTCGTCTTAGTAACACGACTTTGAAACTAGCAAAGGAGTTGTGTGATTGAATGTGAGCCATTCATTTAGTTAGGAACGCTAGTGGTTAGTTAGGAAGGACAGTAGGAGAGAAAGAGGGAAAGAGGAAGAGGAACAGGAACAAGAAGAAAAGAAAAGTAAAAAGAAGAGAAAGAAAAGAAAAAGACAAAAGAAAGAAAACATTGACAGGTTCAATTGTACCACCTTAAATCAGGTAGTAATTATCAGTGACCTTTATTGGAGGGGCCAAAGTGGTCCTTGGGGCGGTCTGTGTCGGCCGCCAAAATATAGTTACTCAACAAACTTTCCATTGGCATGGGAGCCATATTGACAGTGGTCCCATTGGTTTTGGAAAAACGAAAACAAACAGAAAAACACAGACATCTGAGCACACAAGCTGTAAGATTGCGTCAGGGCAGAGGGGGGAGATGTGGCTGTATGTGGCTGCAAGGACACACAACACAGGTTCTGCAGGAATAATCATAATAATCGAGAGTGTGACTAAAATGTGCATCTGGTGTAATTGAAGTTAAATGGAACTAAAAAGTTGAACTTTTGATGGCATTGTCTTACAAATTTGATCGTTGCATCTCAGTATCTCAATCTGACAATTGCTTCTGGGGAAATTGTAAAGTATGGTTCAACACTCCAAAAGAGGGACAATAATGGCATGGGTCACTGGTGCAGAGCCTTCGAACTACAGATCTACACTGTTTAGAGTGTGGGGGCCTATTCGGGGTGAAGATGACATTTTGGGAAATCACAGCTGATGTCTCAATATGTCCCCCACTGTACCATACCTACAGGTGTGTCTGCAGGGAAAGATATGAGTGTTGAAACCAGGGGGGGGGTTATAACAGAAAGTGTGGAGGTTATAAGAGTTTTGCCTGAAAGTTAGAGCTAAATGTAAATGATTAGGTTTCAATGGGAAGTGGGAAAAAGTAAAATGAGAAAAATAGCAGTGTTGAATAAAAACATGTTTTGAGAAAGGATACAGTGGTGTTTGAATTTTCGAAGATACTGCTTGGTTGGTTTGTGTCCTGTGTTCCAGACAACAATCTGATTGGAGCTGGAAGAGTGCGGCCGATGAAACCAGGGGGGGGGGACAACCAGGCCTCCTGTTCTCACACGGCCCAGCAGAGGACTTGATCGGGGAGAGCCGAGACGAGTCTACAGGGAGAGCCGAGACGAGTCTACAGGGAGAGCCGAGACGAGTCTACAGGGAGAGCTGAGACGAGTCTACAGGGAGAGCCGAGACGAGTCTACAGGAGGAAGGGGGAGATCCACCTCTCTTCGAAAGATTAAAGATTGAATATCGAACATTGGGAATATTGGACTGTGGAAAATTTTAAAAAATGCAAATTGATTAACCTTTCTTCCCTAGGTGACTCTGGTGAATGGGAATGTGGTGTAGGTTAATAGGATGTAAACAATATGGTTATGAGATTGCTAATCCCTTTTTTACAGTAAAAGTGTATGCATTAAAGATTAGACAGGGTAGGCTGTGGCCTTTGACCAATGTCTACTAATCAGGCTGTTGAAAAATACTTTTCTAAAAACAAATTACTTGTTTTGGTTAGATTAGGTTAGATAAGGTTACATAAGGTTAGATAAAGTTAGATAGGGTTAGATAAGGTTAGATTAGGTTAGATAAGGTTAGATTAGGTTAGATAAGGTTAGATAAAGTTAGATAGGGTTAGATAAGGTTAGATTAGGTTAGATAAGGTTAGATAGGGTTAGATTAGGTTAGATAAGGTTAGATACAGTTAGATAAGGTTAGATAGGGTTAGATTAGGTTAGATAAAGTTAGATTAGGTTAGATAAAGTTGGATTAGGTTGGATAAATTTAGATGAGGTTAGAAAGGTTAGAAAGGTTAGATAAGATAGATCCTGACGATGGTCTTTTTTTCATACGTGATACTCACATGACTACGTCTTCATAAGAGATCCGACGCTGTGTGACTCCTACAGTTATGTAACTGACGTCAGGGCGAGGCAACTGACACCCTGTTTCAGAACTTTTTTGTAGACGCCGAGTCAAACACCATAAACGACTTGTTGTTGATGATAAGACACAGGGGAACACCGGACATGCACACGGGCAAGGACACACACAGACACATGCACACACGCAGGCACACTGTCTGTCTGTCTGTTTGTGCTTTGGTCTGGGGGTAAGTTGAGTTCATTGAATGAAGCCAAGTCTAGAGAGAGAGTTCCCGAAACTGAGCTGGTTTACCAAATTGAACCTTATCTCCTGAGTAATGATTGTACTGTATAAATACAATGTGTGCTGTGTAGAGGAAGGTGAACGTACGCAAAGACGCAGGTTCCCGCAGCCCACAGACCAACTGGCCCACAGGGACTCTACGTTGTTATTAACAGTTATTAACAGTTATTAACAGTTGTGTTGGGGACTTGACATTGTATTACTACATTGTATTATGCTGTAGGGGATCTGATTTATGTCTCATGAAAATGATAAGGTTAGATAAGGTTGGATTAGGTTAGATAAAGTTAGATTAGGTTAGATAAGGTTAGATAGGGTTAGATTACGTAGGTTAGATTAGGTTAGATAAGGTTAGATAAAGTTAGATAGGGTTAGATAAGGTTAGATTAGGTTAGATAGGGTTACATTAGGTTAGATAAGGTTAGATAGGGTTAGATAAGGTTAGATAGGGTTAGATAAGGTTAGATAAGGTTAGATTAGGTTAGATAAAGTTAGATAGGGTTAGATTAGGTTAGATAAGGTTAGATAAAGTTAGACAGGGTTAGATTAGGTTAGCTAAGGTTAGATATGGTTAGCTATGGTTAGATAATGTTAAATACGGTTAGCTATGGTTAAATAAGGTTAGACGAGGTTAGATTAGGTTAGCTACGGTTAGATTATGCCATCTATCGGGATGGGGTATGTTATGTTGGCAGAGAAGGTCAGTTAGGTACTGGGGGGCGCATCCGTGGAGGGATTTGTAGGTGATCTGTGAGTCTGTTACTTTGATATCAACTTGATAGCAGAGATATAAAAAAATGATTTAAAGGTAGATCCTGGACTTGCCGTTATGCCAAGAAGTCACAGCAACTTTTACCCAGAGATATTTGGAGTGAGGAAAGATGTGAACAGCGGTAGATATGCGCGCCAGAGTTGATCGTCTCTTCTCGTTTCTTGATCGTCTCCGTTTTGAAACAATCTCTGGTAGTGTCTCCCTGCTTTTCCCCTGTCTTTTTAACGTCATTTCCCAGACTCTGCCTTTAACCTTGTGTGATCTGATCTGGTTCATCTGAGGTGATCATAGCCTGACCTAATGTCCTGGTATGTCCTGTACCTAATCTACTGATCAGCACCTCTAGATTATTAGTAGTACATGATCACACCTCTGACATATTTACACTTGGCTCATTCCTTTTTTAATTGTTTTGTTGTCATGGTTAGGTTTCAGTGCCAACTGAAAGGTACTGCAGACGATGCTGGAAAGAGAGAATTGTTTGAATTGTTTGAATTTTGGTCGCGGTTGTGGTTGTGATTGTTGTGGTCGTTGTTTTGCTATGTGACATGCTGAGTGTTTTAAAATATTGACTACAAAGCACTATTTATCACCTTTGAAGAAATATGCCACCCACATTTCTGAACTTTGCACCGAAATGAATGCAGCCTGTTGACACTTATGAATTGATGATTGCATTTATGATGCATTATGTGATACACATTATGTAAGCCAATGATTGTTTTTGTTATTTGTGTGCAATGTGACTCCTGACCCTGTGTGTGTGCGTGCGTGTGTCCGTCTGCCCTCTGTGTGTGTGTGTGTGTGTGTGTGTGTATGTGTGTGTGTGTGCGCGTGTGTGTGTGTGTGTGTGAGAGAGTGTGTGTGTGCACGCGTGCATGTGAATGTGTTTGTAGAGAGAGAGAGGTACTGGCACCGACTAGGTGGAAGAGGAGGGAGTGACAGTTTTCTCTTATAAATACCACAGAATCTCTGGATCTCCTCACAATCTCCCATGACAGAAAAACAAAGATGATGAAGATATTTGCAGTCCAGCTGGTCTTACTTGGCTGTCTGTCTCTGGGACAAGCAGAGGATCTTTACCCTGAGCTAAGTGGGCTAACCCAATCTAGCCTGGTCACCAATGTAGAGGAGCTGACTAAAACTGTGGAGCAGCTGAGGAAGACTGTGGAGGAGCTGAAGACCACGCAGGGTGAGTGTCTGCTTGTCATGTGTAGTGTGTTATTCTGAACTATGGTCCGAGCATATCCACACAAACCTTCAAGGTGTTACCTATCAAATGGCCTCCTGCTTTTGAATATGACCTGATTGTCATATTCCTATAAGCATTTAATAATAATAATAATAATACATTAGACTTATATAGCGCTTTTCTAGACACTCAAAGACGCTTTACAAACTGAAAAGATTGAGTAGTAATAATAAAAAGAAACAAAAAATATGAATAAAAGAAAGTATAGGGGGGTAATTAAGGGCCTGTTTAAATGTTGGGAGGGTGTTGGCCTGTCTGATGTGGTTGGGGAGGGCGTTCCAGAGGGACGGGGCTGCGGCTGAAAAGGCCCTATCACCCCAGGTCCAGGGGCCTCATTTATAGAACGTGCTTAGATCAAATTTTGATCTTACCCGAGTCGTACGTAGAAAACCACGTCAACGTAGTGATTTATACAATTTCAACGTGAGTCAATTTGACCGTGGAAACGATCGTAACTCTACGTCGAGTATTCATTTGCTTACGCACATTACCTACTGGTTATGCGGAGTTATTACAGGCATGTGAGCCGCACTGGAAAAACGTTGCCTACTGTAATTCATGCGAAGTTTAAGTGGCTCGTAATAAAATTAACGGTGTTGTTATCTGCCGAGAAAATGAGTTTAATTCAAGATTTAAAGGGAACTTATGTTTATGATTGTATTTAAGTCTTTCTTATATCCCTCCGTAGCTCCCCTTCAACGTGCATAGTGCGTTCCACAACGGACCTTGCCCGGCCATGCGCTAAATTATACTGGAGTTTCTCCGGTGTCTGGGAGTTCGCAATCATGTTTTCAATGTCACCTGATAAGAATAAGACCATTATATTATTACAGTATAAGCAGAACTCGAGTTGAGGCGGGATGAAAACAGTCAAAATCGTCCCCCTTCTAAAACTGCCCTCCCCTCTTTCCATACGTTATGTCATTTATCAATGAACGTGGTATTACTGCTATTTCAAGGTGCGAGGGGGCACGCACACATGCAATTACATTTTTACTGACACTGAAGTCACTGACGCTGAGGGGATGCTAAAATTGTCCTCATATGATAAAATCCACCATCCCCCCTGATTTTCTTTTACAACTTGAGTAGCCTACTGAGTATAAGCATTTGCCTGGTTAGTTGTCATGATCAAACGTTACAAATGCAACTTACCGAGAAGCCACCCTTCTCTTCCCTCTCCCGCTTCCAGACGAACGCCTACCCTATATTATAGCACTTGGCTTAATTCAGCCGCTATAATTGAGCCGCTATCACAGGGCGTTAATACAAACCTCATTCACCTGCGTTCAATTCCAAGTATATTTGGTATTTATAGAAGGAAGCACGTACGCAACTTTAAACCATCTCAGCCCGTTTTATAAATAATGCTTACGTCCGTTTAGAAAAATGTGCTTACGTGAAAGTCAAAGATGACGTTCAAGTACTTTTTTATAAATGAGGCCCCAGAGCTTGGTCCTGTTAATAATAATAATAATAATAATAATAATAATAATAATAATAAAAAACCTGGTCCTAGCATAGATGTTTGCTTATAGTGACTGATTCACTGCTGAATGTCAACAATTTAAATGTAGACATACATAAATACTTCATGTTGCCAGCAGCCTGACTGGATTGTGATGTAACTCTGTTTAAACAGCGTGTTGTGGTATTGCAGCAATTCTTTTCATTCATAGTTTGTAAGGCCTAATGATAATCTATTCCTTTTTATTTTTATTTTGGATGTTTCTATTATGTTGGAGGGTCGAGAACCATTGTTTTTGTGATGTAAAAACCAATACAAAATATTTGAATAATAATAATACTAATAACAGTGTGTTGACTGTGTTCTGCTCAGCCGTGCCTGGGGTGGGCTCTGGGGTGGCCTTCAGTGCCGTCCTCCGCCCCCCCCAGACCGACGAGGGTGGTTACGGGACTCTGGGACCGTTCAACACTGACACCACCCTCGTCCACAGCAGCGTCCTCACCAACGTGGGAAACGCCTACCAGCCTGCGACAGGTGAGTCTATCACACCTTTCACACATACGACAGGTGAGTCTATCACACCTTTCACACATACGACGGGTGAGTCTATCACACCTTTCACACATACGACAGGTGAGTCTAGCACACCTTTCACACATACTGAAGAAGACTCCTCAATGTCGGTTTATAATATTTATTCAGACAAAGATGTCAACACCCTGTGGGTGGGAATACAGCGTATGAGTAAATACAATTACCATAACAAGACATACATAACAAGATAGAAACAAACATGAACGATTACTGTTCAACACAATCTGATAATAAGATACATATAACTAATAACAGACTTACGTATAACAGGCAAACACGTCCTAAAGAGAGAGGAGAAACTCCGTGTATCCTCTGACCACCTGTCATCCACAATGGCAGCCACAACTTCTCCTAACTCTAACCTCTTAACCGAGAGTACTAAACACATAAACCAATACTATCGCCCCCTAGCGGTCGGGAGTACACTCCACCCTGCACATACGACAGGTGAGTCTAGCACACCTTTCACACATACCAGCCTTCCCAGTAGATTCCATGGAATTCCATATGAGTGAACGTGACCAGGGAAATTCGATCAGGCATTTTCCCTGGTCAAGACCATGTATAATTCCATGGAATGTACAGGGAAGGCTGAACAGTAGTGAACAGAAGCCTGAACATTCCCTGGTCCGGCACGCAAAGGGTTACGTATGTCTGACGCAAGACGTTTTCACATGGAACAAGTTAACCAATCACAGCGAGGAGTTTCTCGCTTTGTACTTTTGGTTTGGTCTGATGTTAAGGAGTTGGCTAGTTAACCCACGTCACATCAGCCAAAGTAGTGATGAATATAATTCCACAACTGGATACTACTTTGTTTCCAATCATAGTTAGCTAGCTTACTTAGTTATCAAATGTACATTTTGTGATATAGACGCATTACGGAGCAGTGCACACCAGGGTTTCCGTTAAAAAATTTTGCCGTCGGACATAGTGTCCGGCAAGAATTCGATTTACCGGACAAACGTGATATATTCCGGTCATCATATTAAAATATAATTAAAAAAGTAAAATAAAAAATATATTTATTTTTTTCCAAATCTAATATAGCTGTTTGTCGCGGTGATTACTGTTGTGTAGCGGCCTATATATGCCATTTAATGTCTATTTCTCATCCGATACGATTAGATGCGAGCTATATAATATATAATAATATAACATGATTTGACGCATGCGCGCTATGCCGGGCGCCTCACTGGGAACTGAACAGACAGCGTCGATCAATGAACGGACTCCACATTACGTTAACTGAAGTTTGTTAAATTGTTTGGGATTAATGTGAGTTTTCTGTTTTCTCTTTCCAGTTTTACCCTTTTTTAATCAATAAAACAACGTCATTTCTATAACCAGGGGGGTGTTCCATCAACGTCGCTAAAGGAAAATCTAGGCTTATTTCGTTAAGTCTCGCGAGACTCTTAAAAAGATCCAGGCATATCTTGATAGATCTCGCGAGACTTGTCAAAATAAGCCAGGATTTTCCTTTAGCGACGTTGATGGAATACCCCCCAGGTCTCGCTGGTTGGGAAGGCATTTCGTTTAGCTGCCTGTCAAATCATACTTAATCGGACTCGGGAGTATGACAATGAGGAGAACATAACTGTTTATTGAGAAACAATTGATAGGCAGTCTGGGATACGTATATAAAGAAATACCACAATGTCTAGATGTATAACATTTTATTGAACAGTGCAAGCATGTAGGCTTCTGGCGTGACACAGCTAGCCTAATTTCCGTTCATATGCCTTTATCAGATAAAATAAAATAGAATAAAACTCTTTGAAAATAAATAGGCTTTAAATTAACTTGCAATGCGTATAGGCTAATTTCCGTTCGATGTTACAGCCTAGGCTATGCCTTTTCTCAGATAGATAGGGGATAGCCCTGTAAGCTCATACGGGTCTGTATGTCGTCCTGAAGACCGGCTGTTAGATCATATCGCTGAAGTTTGTCTCCATCTTAGTGTAAATGTTGTCCGTTTCTTTTGTTATCCTTGTTATTGTGCGATAAAGTTAAGGCGCTCCGCTTCGGGACACCATTTTCAGCTGAGCACCAAACACACACACAACACTGCCCGAGAGAGAAGGACCCGCCCCCTTTAGTTAGCCTATAGCCTATAGGCTAACTAAAGGGGGCGGGCCCTTCTCTCTCGGGCAGTGTTGTGTGTGTGTGTTTGGTGCTCAGCTGAAAATGGTTAGAGGGAATTATTTTCACCGGACATTTATGTCCGACGAGTTTTCAATTTGTCGGACTTCAACTATTTTTACCGGACAAAGACCGGTAATTACCGGTTAACGGAAACCCTGGTGCACACACACCATCTCCTCCCAGAGCTGTCCTGCATCGCGCAGTCAGCAGGGAGAGAGCTCGCAGCGCAGAGCGCATAAGAACTGCCCCAGACCCCCAATATCGCTATACTACTAAATATAATTCCACAACAGCATACTACTTCATTTCCAATCCTAGTTAACTCAGTGGCACTTCCAGTCACTCCCTCGCTTCTACTGTGCTTACTCAGGCCGACAATACAGTGTGCACTGCGCTGTAGCAAGTTCTCCCATAGGCTACTGTGCTTTTGGACTAGTATAGTCTGTCTGTCATCCTACACAGGTGTGTTCACTGCGCCAGCAGACGGGGTGTATTACTTCACCTTCACCACCTACGCCTGGGCGAAGGAGGCCAACATCGGAGCGGCGCTGCATAAGAACGAGCAGCAGGTGGCGCTGATCTACGAGTATCAGGACAAGGGCGACAACGAGGACTTTGGGACCAACGGGGCCGTCCTGCAGCTAGCCAGAGGAGACGTGGTGTTCCTCCGCCTGCCTTCCGGGTTCCGTGTGACCGCTAATGCTAACACCAACCTCAGCACCTTCAGCGGGTTCATGCTCTTCCCCATGTGAGAAGAAAAAACCTCCATCGACCACCAGAGGGCGCTGTCTGTGTATATGAATGATAGCTCCGCTGTCACCGTAGTGAAAAATAATAGTAATAAAAGCATCATACATACAAACATACATGTCAGTTATTCCAAGTCATTTCACTATGTCAATTAGGCTGTATGCGATGTAAGTCACAAAAAAGCATTTGATTTGATTAGATTTATTTATTCACTGTGTAGTTTGCAGGTTACTTTAGAGATAGTGTGCTTCTTTTCAAGAGTATTTAACTCTAGAACAGCCGTGCCGTTTTTACCTACTAAAAGAGCCGCCCCTCTTTACAATGCTCAAGCTGCTATTTACACACAACGACCACTAGTTGGCCGCTTGTAAATTAGCCTGCTTCCTACACAGGTTGACTCTTTAGAGAGAGAGAGAGAGAGAGAGAGAGAGAGAGAGAGAGAGAGAGAGAGAGAGAGAGAGAGAGAGGTTGACTCTTTCGAGAGAGAGAGAGAGAGAGAGAGGTTGACTCTTTAGAGAGAGAGAGAGAGAGAGAGAGAGAGACAGGTTGACTCTTTCGAGAGAGAGAGAGAGAGAGGTTGACTCTTTAGAGAGAAAGAGAGAGAGAGAGAGGTTGACTCTTTAGAGAGAGAGAGACAGGTTGACTCTTTCGAGAGAGAGAGAGAGGTTGACTCTTTAGAGAGAGAGAGGTTGACTCTTTAGAGAGAGAGAGAGAGGTTGACTCTTAGAGAGAGAGAGAGAGAGAGAGAGAGAGGTTGACTCTTAGAGAGAGAGAGGTTGACTCTTTCGAGAGAGAGAGAGAGAGAGAGAGAGAGAGAGAGAGAGAGAGAGGTTGACTCTTTCGAGAGAGAGAGAGACAGGTTGACTCTTTCGAGAGAGAGAGAGGTTGACTCTTTAGAGAGAGAGAGAGGTTGACTCTTTAGAGAGAGAGAGAGGTTGACTCTTTAGAGAGAGAGAGAGGTTGACTCTTAGAGAGAGAGAGAGGTTGACTCTTTAGAGAGAGAGAGAGAGAGGTTGACTCTTTAGAGAGAGAGAGAGAGAGAGAGAGAGAGAGAGAGAGAGAGGTTGACTCTTTCGAGAGAGAGAGAGAGACAGGTTGACTCTTCAGAGAGAGCGAGAGAGAGAGAGAGAGAGAGACAGGTTGACCCTTCAGAGAGAGAGAGAGAGAGAGAGACAGGTTGACTCTTCAGAGAGAGAGAGAGAGAGAGAGAGACAGGTTGACTCTTCAGAGAGAGAGAGACAGGTTGACTCTTCAGAGGGAGAGAGAGAGAGACAGGTTGACTCTTCAGAGAGAGAGAGAGACAGGTTGACTCTTCAGAGAGAGAGAGAGAGGTTGACTCTTCAGAGAGAGAGAGAGAGAGAGAGAGAGAGAGAGAGAGAGAGAGAGAGAGAGACAGGTTAACGCTTCAGAGAGAGAGAGAGAGACAGGTTGACTCTTCAGAGAGAGAGAGAGAGAGAGAGAGAGAGAGAGAGGTTGACTCTTCAGAGAGAGAGAGAGAGAGAGAGAGAGAGAGACAGGTTGACTCTTCAGAGAGAGAGAGAGAGAGAGAGACAGGTTATCTTCAGCACCCAGGGCTGTGTTGGGGAGGGCACATTAGCCACATCACAAACCAAAGAGAAATCAAATCAGTCTAACCACATCTGTTTACATGGAAATTAATCAAGTTGGAACAAAACATGACAGTGAAATCCCTAATTTCATCACCTCGAGGATGACAAAAAGCTACCATATGTGACAGGGTTTGATTAATAGGTCCCCACCTCGGCAATTGTGAAACCTCACAATCGAGCCAAACAAGTCTTGTTGTGAAAACTTGTTGTGTTTTCCGGTTTTTGGCATAGGACGACAAACAAAGCGATGAAGAACCCACTCCATGTCATATCCAACAGTTTTACATTCACTAAATACCTACATTTAGTTAGCAAAGTCGGTGGGGGGTATTATTCGTATTAGTGTGGCAGTGTGTGTAGCCACGCCCACCCCAGCTGTATGTAAGAAGCCATGTGTGTGCGTCTGGACCTGTTGACAAATTTACAAGATGGAGCTGAAGCTGAAGCTCTCGCTAATGCTATCAACAGAATTTCAAAAGCAGGCAGAAATATCGACAGTGGGCAATTAATGAACTCCTTCATACTGGACTATACATAACGGGAACTCCGAACTCCAAATCTGACGATGACAGATGACAACAGAATTTCAGACATTGATCTCCACATCAGTTCACTATTCTTGGGACAGTCGTCTGCACAGACCTTCTGCTGTGTTCTTGGGTAAGTTTTAGTGAGTTACATGTGTTGTTTACTAGGATTTTGTATTGTTTACTTAGGATAGCCAAACAGTTATTTGATGTTTTGTGAGTAAGCCCCGTTGTTAGCATCAGTTATCAGACCACTGAAACTGCTCACCACAATTATGCCACCCCTCTCCAAAACTAATGAGATGGTGGGAGGAAGAAATACGTTGTCAAAGATAAAACATAATGAATAAATACATTTGTTGGAGACCTACTAAACATGCAACATAGTGTAATATGTTTCATGCACCATTTTAGTGTGTTTGTGTGTACCAGCTAGCCAAACAAGTATTAGCTTGTTAGCTAGCTTTGTTAGAGATATAATAGATTATAGAAAAAGTAAATGCTTTTGTAATGAACGCTAATGTTGTCGCTAATGTAATCCTTATATCAAAAATAAGGATTAATTCATTGATATGTAGATTTGCTGTAGAATAATACTGTGGATTGAAATGATTTCACTAGCCTACTCCTTACAGTACAACAATAGTACACTGAGAGTCTATGGAAAATCTACACTAGCAGTGTGTCCACACCTCTGACCTGACATCTTTGTTACAGAATGACGAGGTGAGAGGTTCTGAGAGATGACACCTTGATGAGTCACCAGCACTTCAGGTATTTGTCATTGTCATTGTAAGCAATTCTATTTGATGAACATAGTAGTATTTTGTAAAAGTGGTGTGTTGGTAACAGTGGGCAATCATTTTAAATGTACTGTCTTCTTTTTTTATTAGGCTACAGCTTTGATGCCCGGATGGGAAGGAACTACACCAAGTCCCACTAGGTGCTTTATGGACTATAATGATAAATGCATACACACGGACACAACATTATAATTTTTTTACCATTCTATTATTGTATTGCTCAATTGTATCTCCCCACGGCTGTCAGAACGGCAGAGTCACTACCCATCTTCCGTCGTAGACTGAAGACCCATCTCTTCAGGTTACACCTTAACTGCTCCTCCTGAGACATCTTCTGACCCTCACCACTACGTCTCGTAAAGACACCCGCTTTCCCCTCTACTGTGTCCCTAAGAACTTCTATTACCCCCATTGTACTGTTTCTCTGTTTCTCCAGTGTAAAAAACAAACAAAAAACTAGGTTTTAGAAGAAGGTGATAGGAGAAGGTTTTTCCTTCTATCAATGGCCCCGGGCCTGAGCTGGATTACTCTTCCTGCTACGAATGGTGGACTGATGATTCTCATGCTTAGTATTCAAATGTATTGATTGTAAGTTGCTTTGGAATAAGGTGTCTGCTAAATGCCAAAAATGTAAATGTAAATGTTGTATCTTGCCTAATTTTTTCCATTGCCATGAATTTTACTCTCTTGTACTTGTAATGGGACGTAATACACTTTTGGCACACATGGCAATAAAATGATGATGAATCATGAATCATGAATTATTATTATTATTATTATTATTATTATTTAAATGTGTCAGCCCTGCAATTTTGCTTCCTGAGGGTTAGCTGACAACCCCACTGACAGATGACAGGTAGGTAATGACAGGTAGTGTAATGGGGGAGTGGTTGTCTTCAGGGTGTGGTTGTCTTGAGGGAGTGATTAGGGTGGAGTTAACCAGCTATTGTTCCCACCCATTACCTCTGTGAAAAAGTCTCTGAAGACTTGGAAGGCTGGATATCTCAGTACGGTGGTTCAGGGGGTATCACCATTAAACTATCCATGACTTCTTCAACTTGTTTCAGATTTCAATGTATGACACATCATTTTAAAGCTTACAATCTACCCTTTCATAATCTGGAAAAAACAGAAAAAAGATTTTGCCCTAGTTGAGGACTTTTTAACCATGCCCTGTCACAATGTGTTCAATAAGATTTCAATCGAATGTGACGGGACACACCTGTCAAGACAATTGTCCCATTCCATTTGGGTACCCTGAAATAGGGAGACCGGGTATAAAGAGTGTTTTAATTTCTGAATGGTGAAACGAATATGTACACAAATACCATCAAATAAAGCTGAGAATCTCTAAACTTTAACCTTGTTTGCTCTACTTTGAACCTTGTTTGAATCCAAACGTTTGGGGTACAGAGCCAAAAGAAGACAGAAAACCTCCCTGTCCCATGACTTAGGAAGGGCGCTGTCTGTCACTCCTCTTCTCATCTTCTCTCTCTCTCCACTGTTCTCTCTCTCACAGCAGCTGAAACCTGACCCCAAGACATGAATCATTACATGAATCACTACATCCCCTACTACCTGTCAACAACCCTCCCTCCCTTCCTCCTCTTCTCCCTTTCTCCTCTTCTCCCGCTTTCCTCTCCTCTCCCTTATTTTCTCTCCTCTCCTCTCCTCTGCTCTTTCCCTTCTATGTCTACTCCCTCATCTCCTCTCCTCTCCTCTCCTCCCTTCCTCCCCTCCTCCCTATGTCTCTCCCTCCTCTCCTCTCCTCTCCTCCTTCCTCCTTCCTTCCCTACATCTCTCCCTCCTCTCCTCTTCTCTCCTCTCCTCCCTCCCTCCCTCCCTCCCTCCGTCTCTCCCAGAGCAGTTAGAACTCAATGTTCCCTGGTGTCTTTGGGGAAACGGTAAAAATAATAATTGGGGAAAGATAGAGAGAGAGAGAGAGAGAGAGAGAGAGAGAGAGAGAGAGAGAGAGAGAGAGAGAGGACAGCATCATTACAGGAGATTCCAGACCACATTGGGAAAACAGGAGATTCCAGACCACATTGGGAAAAACAAACACGTTTAGAACAGGTTCCGTCCTCTCTCTCTCTCTCTCTCTCTCTCTCTCTCTCTCTCTCTCTCTCTCTCTCTCTCTCTCTCTCTCTCTCTCTCTCTCTCTCTCTCTCTCTCTCTCTCTCTCTCTCTCTCTCTCTCTCTCTCTCTCTCTCTCTCTCTCTCTCTCTCTCTCTCTCTCTCTCTCTCTCTCTCTCTCTCTCTCTCTCATGTCTCCCTCCCTTCAATCAGACCCAGGTATACACTACCCCCCCACCACATCCCAGCACTCCGCACCCCATCCTCCCCTCCTCTCCCCTCCCTTCCTCCTCTCTCCCCCTCCCCTCCCTCCTTCCTTCCCCCCCTCCCTGCCAGGCCTTCCAGTCTACCGCCCACCCAGTCATGAATTTCCCAAAAGGAGCACTTACACAACAATACCCCAAACTTAACTACCACCCACCCTGTGTGTGTGTGTGTGTGTGTGTGTGTGTGTGTGTGCACGTGCGGGTGTGTACGCACACGTGTGTGTGTGTGTGTGTGTGTGTGTGTGAGGTGTGTGTGTGTGTGTGTGTGTGTGTATATGTGCTATTGGCTACTGGAAAAAGAGATGGATGAGGAAAAAATAGATAAGACAGGTAGATGACACACACACACGCACGCACACACGCACACACACTTCAATACCTAAGAGCACTGAACAAACCCCACACCAACAAGCATAAAAACAGGACAGCACGTTAGACAGAATGATCAACTAAACACACCTTCTGATAACATAGGCCCATAGGCCTTGCAGCCCTAACCCACAGACCAAGCCTCAGGTGTGTGTACCCTAACCCTAACCACCCTCCTGGATCAGCCTGCATCAACATACTGTGTAGGGAACAGTTAGTGACAGGTCGGCTTGGGAGACTACTGCAAATCTGAGGTTATACTGCCCCTGTGTGGTGAAGACGGGAAACTGCAGGGACAGTGCTTGTAGTTCAAGGAGAGGTCGGAGTGGTGGTGTTTTTTAAAAATGATTTAGATCTGGAGGCAGGTGTGTGTGTGTGTATTAGGGGTGCAACGGTTCAGTTGGCCCACGGTTCGGTACGGTTCGGTATTTTGGGTCACGGTTTTCGGTACGGTTCGGTTCAGAAACAAACGTTCCAGACCAACTCGACCTCTGACCAAAGGCCGCGTTCGAGGCATTCACGTGGACGCTCCGGCGCTCTCAGAGCTAATTTACGAACGCGGCCAAATTGATCTTCTCGCCATAAAGCTTAAGCGTACAGTGGGCTTCCTGTATAGATTTAAATCTTGCTTTTCCTTGGCTTCCAGAAAACGTCTTGTCTCCGCCCTTTTCCTTTCACAATTGGATTATGGTGATACAGTATATAGGTTTGCTTCTCTGTCCACTTTATCCAAGCTAGACCCCCTGTATCATTCGGTTCTAAGATACATCACCAATAGTGCCTTCAGGACCCATCACTGTACACTGTATAGTCTGGTTGGATGGCCATCTCTTTCTGTCAGAAGGCTCCAACACTGGTACACTCTTGTGTTTAAAATCATCTCTGGCTTCTTACCGAATTATCTGGGCCTGAAGTTCATCCCTATACCGAGTGGCTCGGGTCTCAGGTCTCGTAGATGGCTACAATACAAGGTGCCACTTATCATGAACAATGTTGGAAGGGCAAGCTTGTCTTATTATGGCCCTTGGTCTTGGAATGACCTACAGACTACTTTTAAATTAGAGGCCCTTATTTCCATAAGTATCTTAAAGCGTAGATTAAAGGATGTGGTCACCGCTCGCTGTACCTGCTTTGGTTAGACTTCTCAATGTTTTAATCACCTTGTAAATACCCCTACCATTGTTTGTCTATTGTATTGTTGCCACTGTCTTATGTCCTGTCTTGTTATCTGAACTGTTTTTTTAAGCTACTATTTTGACCCTGTCTTGGCCAGGTCTCTCTTGTAAAAGAGGTTATAATCTCAATGTGACTTCCTGGTAAAATAAAGGTAAAAAAAAAAAATAAATAAAAAAAAAAAAACGAAAACGAAAACGAAAACCGAAAACCGTCACGGTTCACTAGTGAATTGAGCCGTGGAACGCAAACCGTACCGTCCGTAAAAAAACCGAGAACCGTTGCACCCCTAGTGTGTATGTGTGTGTGTAAACCTGTGTGTTTTAACCTTGTTGTGTGTTTGTGTGTGTGTGTGTGTGTAAACCTGTGTGTTTTAACCTTGTTGTGTGTTTGTGTGTGTGTGTGTGTGTGTGTGTGTGTGTGAGCCTATGTGTGAGTATCTGTGTCTGTGTATACATGTGTGTGTGTGTGTGTGTGCCTATGTGTGAGTGTCTGTGTCTGTGTATACGTGTGTGTGTGTGTGTGTGTGTGTGTGTGTGTGTGTAAACCTGTGTGTTTTAACCTTTGTGTGTGTTTGTCTGTGTGTGTGTGTGTGTCTAACCTTGGTCTGGAAGCAGCAGAACAGCTGTGTCAGGTAGGGGTGTTTCCTGGCGAGGGCCAGGATGCGTTTCTCCGTCAGGGTACAGTCCACGTCGTCGTCCTGCAGGATCACGTCCTTCTTCAGCACCTTCACAGCGTACACCTCGTCTGTGCCCTTCAGCTCCGCCAGCATCACCTACAGCAGGGCGACACACACACACACACACACACACACACACACACACAGGTTTACACACACACATACACACGCGCGCACGCACACACACACACACACACACACACACACACACACACACACACACACACACACACACACTGCAGGCTCACAGCCACTAACACTGTGGTCAGTGGTTAACACACACCAGTGTGGTCTGACAGGGTGCATTCTATTCAGCTGAAAACATTACAAATCAGTTGAATTCTATTCTATTCTGCTAAATTCACACATCAACGGCGGCAAGCTACCATGCAAGGCGCCGGCCCGCTCATTGGGAGCAATTTGGGGTTCAGTGTCTTGCCCAAGGACACTACGACATGTGGCCAGCCGGGGCTTGAACCACCAATCTGCCGACCTTGTGATCATTTGTTGGGTTCTACTCTATGTCTATCCTCTCTGCTGTCGTACCTTGCCGAAGCTGCCCTTCCCCAGGACTTTGATGAACAGGAAGTCCTCCAGGGTCATCCTCTTGGTCTGCACGCTCTTCAGATCGCCGTTCTCCCGCCCCTCCCTCCCCTCCCGCCCCTCCGGCCCCTCCCTCACGGAGGTCGTGACCCCTGGGACGCTTTTGGACGAGGCCGGTGTCTTCTTCTCCTCCCCGCGGTGGTCAAACGACAGCGCCTTCCGGATGTTCTCTAACTCCTTCAGATCTGGGAGAGGAGAGGTCAAAGGTCAAAAGTCAAAGGTCAACGTGTGTGATTGTCTCTGAGTCTGGGGGTCTCTGTGTGTGTTACATGGTACATGGTTCGGTCTGATGAGTGAGTGTGTGTGTGTGTGTATGGAGGTGTGAGTGTGTGTTTGTGTACCTTGGTCACATGGTGAGGTGGGGGCAGACTTGGAGCGGTCTTCTGTCTGGGGGGTGCTTTGGAGGGGCTGCTGGGGGTCCTGTCCCTGGGGGATCTACAGAGAAACCACACTGACACACACACATCACTGATAAAACACACACTATAGTACATTCACCTTACACACTGACACACACACATCACTGTTAAAACACACACTATAGTCAGTGGCGTACCGCAAAATCCCGAGGCCCACCCGCAAGGTGGCGGCGGGGGCCCTTTCGCAACGGAGGTTAACTCAAACAGCGGTACATTTATTTTAAGGCTGCATAAAGCCTACAGCAGCGGTTCCCAACCTTTTTGGACTCAAGGCCCACTTAAAAATCTCAAAGGTATTCGCGGCCCACACAGGCATTTTACGCACACGTCAATTTTTGGGGGTGTCTCGTCATTATTCTCTTATTCTTATTGGATATTTCATATGCATCATCATACAATCATCATACATACAGTGCAGTAGGTCTAGTAGTATCACACTGATGATGCATTTTGGTTTTAAAGAAAAAGATACAGTACCATGATCTTTTTATTATTATTAAAACACAGACACACACATATATATTACTTTAAATATGTTTTTAAAATATATATATTTACTGTCTATGTGATTTCATTGTAACTACTAATAATAACTCTATTTTATTTATTTTATTAAATTAATTACTACAATGAATGTAGGAATTAATGTGCATCAAACTTCCAAACTTTACCATCAAACTTCCCTTCTGGGAAAAAATAATGATCCTGTAATAATGACAAGGTGACAAAGTTGAATAGTTCTTATTGATAATAATTTATTATTCAAAGCTTACCATTCTTATCATCTGCGCCCCGGGCCGATGTAAAAGTTGGATGGGGGGCGCATTATAAATGAAATTAACATAACATAACATAACATCTATACTATGTCAATATTATTTACATCAATACTATTTCAAATACTAACACTATGACTCCTTCATAGTCTCATCGGCATCTTGGATGAAGGAGGGCCGTGCTCTGAGCTGCTGCTCTCCTCACAGACCTTCCTCTTCCCCTGGCCCTGGGGCCTCCCAGACCCCCCTGTCTCCTCACCACCCTGGGCCTCCCTGTCCATGGTGGTCTTACACCACACAGACAGCATCCGCTTGCCCTCTGGACTGTAGTCAGACACTCTCCACCTGCCCTCTACCTCCCGTCCTGAAGGGGTCCGTACAGGGGAGATGACCCTCACAAACTCCCCGAACTCATGAAGGGTGCACCTGGGGTCTGCCTCCAGGGCTGCCCAGTCCATCGTCTCAGGGTGGGCCGGAGCCATCAGCGGTGTGAAGGCAGGAAGTCGGGACCTCCCCTGTGCCTCTGCTGCAGCCGCTGCAGGTGGCGTGATCCACTGAGCGGGACGCGCTGCGTTCTCCGCATTGGGATGGTTGGGGGGTTTTAATGGTATGCCAAGCCGTTCCACTTGGAGACAGCCAGTGTGAGTCCGGTTAAACTGGGACTGGTCTCCATGGAGACGGGGGTGAAGAAGAGGAATACTCCGAGCTAGGGCCTTGATGTTGCTGACAGTTAGAGGACACCTCGTCAGGTTGGACACCAGCATCTTCACAAGCCTCTGCTCTCTATGGACACCAACTGGATTGACAGGAAAGACAGGATCAGAGCCTTCCTCCAATGGAGTGACTAGTTTGTTTATTTATTGGAAGGATCCCCATTATCTATACCCATAGGCATGAGCTACTTTTAGTGGGGTCCACATTTAAAACATACATTACAAATAACATTTAACATGTAAAACATACATTACAAATAACATTTAACATGTAAAACATACTTAAATTACAAATATCAAACATTAAAAAGTATCATACATCATACAATTGTACATTTGGCATAGTATAAAACACTTAAATCTCTAGTTACATAAAAATGTTATACAGGGTTCACCAGTGCGAAAAAAAAAAAAAAACGGAACTGTCATGCGCAGTCAATCTTCTGTTCGTTAATAAGATCACAGCGCGTCTAAACCAATGCAATCCTTTGAAAACAGACACGTGACCCGCAAGCACAACAAGCGCGCATTTACATTTGAAAATCCTGTCAGAAAAAGACCGCTTTTGTGTGAACACTTAAATCTCTAGTTACATAAAAATGTTATAGTAGTAATAGTTAATCAAGCAAACTCAAAAATACCTGCATTATCCCAGTCAGAATCAGAGTTGAAAGCCAAAGTTAAGCAATATCTCTCTCGTCTGGGTAGATTTGCCATTGTTGTATGAGTGAATCTTTTAGCGCAATCTAAGTTAGATCTGAAATGATTTGTTGTGCTACACTTTTCAATTTCAGAACATGCATTTGCCTTGGAAACCACCAAACATTCCAAAATTCCAATATCACTATGTGATGACATCATGTAGGTGCAGAGTTGCAGAGTTCTAATATATACGTGTTCCTCATTCCTCGTTGTTAATTCCTGAATACAATCAACACATAATATATAACGTATATATAACATAACATATAACATAATATAACATCATCGAAGTCGTCCAATTCACCCATGCGGTTAAGTTAGATGACCTAGCAAGCTAGCTAGCTGTTAGCTCAGCTCCCTTTAAAGCTGTCTCTGTCTGGCTGCAAACATGTTCACAATAAATATGAATTGAAACACGGATCAAATCGAATGCGATGTCAACTACCAAATGATATATGAGTATATATAATATATGACACTATTGTTACTTACTTGCTGTTACGTCCCTGTCTGTTTTGCTTTGTGTTTGTGTCTGTGTGTCTCTCTCTCTCCCAGGTGTTCGTGATCCCTTGATTGTCTCCCTGTTAATCATCCATCATCAAGTCCACCTGTGTTCCTGTCCTGTCAACCAATCACCTGTCTACCTGTTCCCTATATATGTGGCTGTTTGTTACTTGTGTAGGTTAGAGGGAAGAGTGGTGAGGTTATGTTTTTTTTCATTTGTTTCATTCTATTTTGAGTAATTCTGTTTCATTCTGTTTTGTTAGTATATTAGTTGGTTGCTACCTTTGTCTGTCTAGTGTTTGTTTGGTTACCTATGGTCCCCGGTTGCCTTATCCTGGGAGAGGGCTAGGTAATTATACCCTGGGGTTTACATCACATCATCAGGTAACTGTTTGTTAAACACACTAGGTAAGAACGAGCGGATGTCACTCATCCTTTGTAGCAGTTAGGTTTAGGTTCCGGGTAGATTAGTTAGCAGTTCTGTACTCCAGTAGATATGCTAGATTAGAGGTGTAGGGAAGCATAGGGCTGTGGTTTTATTGTGACACCGTTCGCAGCCTTCTCCCTCCCTTCCTACCCTCTGTTTATTTTACCCGGTTTAGTTTTTGTATTATCCTCCCCCCCCCCTGTTTCAGGTATATTTGTATGTCCATGTTTATTACTATTATTATTATTTAGTGGCAAAATAAATCCTTTTCTTTAAGGTTACCTTGTTGTCGGTCTGAGAGTGTTTGAGCACCACACACGCGGTCAGTTGCTTCACCAGTGCTTGTACACAGGCTATGTTGCAGTCCTCCCTCCTCCCTAGTCTTACATCTGAGGGAGGACTTAACACTTGCAAAGAAACACGGCTTCAAACCAAATCCGACTGCCTGTGACGACGATGAGCTGAAGAAAGACGCGCAAAACTCAGAGACCTAAGTCACGTGGGTCTGGGTAGCTACCATTTCTAAAATGGGGGTCGTAATAATTAGTTAATTCATAAATCAATCAAAAACTACTACTTTCTTAATTTGGGGGGGATTTGTAATATGTGTATGCAACACAATGATTGAAGAGGGGCCACAGCCATCCAAGGATGGATTTTTTCAGGATTTAATTGATGGACACATTTTGAAGTCGTACCCACTGTTTCTGAAAGTTCCGACAGAATTGCAATTTGCAAACAAATTGTTATTGACATATTACACCTTAGGTAACATCAGCCCTAAATATAGATCAAGACTTGCTTCCATTCGTCTGCTTGCAATGGTAAAATCAAAAGATCTTTCTGATTGTGGTATTGATAAGATATTTGAGAGGATTAACTGTGACTTCATTGAGCTGTATGATGGTGTTAAAGTTCCACTCAACATGAAGTGGCTGGATTTAAGGAAGGAGGAGGGTTCGCTTATAGTAAATGCAGGCACTGCGAATGCAACTTTGAAGACATGCAGGAACAATTTAATGAAGATTTGTTTGTTAAAAGGACCATGTCAAGTCATATCAGCCAATGTAGTGACATTGAAAGGGCAAGCACTGACTTTCTGAAAGAAAATCTAAAAACAACATGGTATAAACAGGAGGTGCAAATTAGCAGAATTTCCTCACTTTGATTATATAATCAATGAAACACCACAAGATATCATGCATGTTATACTTGAGGGTGTTGCCCCATATGAGATCAAATGTGTTTTAAAGCATCTTGTGCTTTCAGGGCATATGGAGTTAGACACATTCAACCATGCAATTATTGGTTTCTCTTATTCTCCTGCAAATGCAAGGGATACGCCTTGCCCCATATCTGTTAATACATTGTCATCAAATGACAATCAATTGAAACAGTCCTCTGGGCAGATGCTAGTTTTGTTAAAGATCCTGCCATTTCTCATCGACAGAATTGGAGAAAATGATTACCAAAAAATGCTTCTTAAGTTGTTAGAGTCAAAATTCGGTTTTCACCCATTATTGCTCTCAACTCTTTCAAGGCTTAATAGAGAATAATTTGAAAGATTTCAAACAACTGTTTCCAGGTAGAAATATCATACCTAAACAACATTACCTTCTGCATCTTCCTTCTCAGATTAAGGCCCGTGGTCCTATGGTGAGGCATGTGTGTATGCGCTTTGAGTCCAAGCATTGCTTTTTCAAGCAGTGGGCTTTGAAAAGTAGTTAAGAATATTTGTGAATCTCTTTTGAAGCACAACCAGCTACATGAATGTAGTCAGACTGTGCATGACAAACATCCAATTGTTTCAAGTGAAGTTGGAATGGGCCCATTCTCTGAGGTGAAACATGTTAACTCTGTAGAAGGAAAGATGAAATACTTCTTTGGAATAGAGCAAGTAGAATATGTAGTTTCTGTACCGTGGATGTTGCGATATGGAAATAAGTATACATGTGGTAAATCTTTGGTTATTTCTAATGTCATAAATAGTACTCCCGAGTTTGGACTTGTGAAAAACATCTATATTGTAAATGCGTCATTGTATTGTTTTGAATGCCAACCTCTCTCTACAATTGGGTGGAATGATAATTATTTTGCTTATGAGGTAGAAGTCTGCTCAAGCCAATATTTTTGTGGATGATGAAAATCGTATTGCTTATACACCATACTACTATGTGACCCTTCAATAACAGCAAGTACATCCCAGTGTATGACCTCACAGACGTCATTGCACATCACTCTACTTAAGTTTGTATAGGATGGAATGCACTCCTTTCTGATGTACAGTATATGAGCTGGAGAAAAACTGTTAACCTTGAGGTTTTCCAATAAAGCACATTTATTTTCTTAAATCAAGTAAGTCTATTTTTTGAAACAAGATGATCCATCTTTTACAAATAACATAGCAGCTTAAAAACCTTATGATATGTCAAAAAAACTGCTCAAAACAAGATTTTTTCAAGACTCTTTCACTTAATAGGATTTTTAAGATGCGTTGTCTAAAAACAAGTCCCTATATCTCACTGAAATGTTACTTGTTAGATGATTGTGCCTTATATTGAGTGTCATGAGATATTAGTATATATATATATATATATAGTATATACTGCATAAGTCACACATAGATACAGTATAATATATAACATTAACACCAAAACAACCAAAACAGTGGTTGAAGCAAAAGTAATGCTTTTGGGAACAATATAAAAGAACATAACAAAAACATGTTTGAGGATTCAGCCTTCTCAGACTGCGCTGGGAGGTGGCGTTAAAAGGGGAGGCCCCTAAGGAAGCCCTGGTGCTTGGCCCTCAGCTCCAGGAGCGCATCTACGATCCTCTGCCTCCCTACCTCCGGGTGGCGCTCTGACAGCCGTGCCATCATCAGCGTGTCGAAGCTGCCCATGGTGGTGTCACAGCTGGTCGTCCGCTTCTCCAAGCTGCAGCGCAGGGGCTGAGAGACCACCTGGGCACAGGAACGGAGACGTAAGTCATACATGGAAATAACCTTGCCTTGTTATTTCAAGGCTAAATAAGGGTGTCTGTATCAAACAAATAATGAAACGCAGACAATTAATCAGTCCAGAAAGAACAATATCTAAACTATGGCAAAATTACAGAAGTCAATTCTATAGTGGAAAAAGGGTCCTCTCCACCTTTACTTGCTGGTGTTAGAGCTGATTTTGGAGTCTTTGGGCCCAAGGGTGCCCCCTGGGGGTAGTGCTGCTCTGTGTCTGGTGGAGGGGCCCTGCTGGTGAGTTGCCTCCCCCTGACCATCACCCTGGCCCTGTTGGCCCTTAGTGCTGGGTCTGTGGATGTGCTCCACGTGCACTGTGAACCCATGCATACTGCATCCATCTATCTCCTTCACCGCTGCTTCAGCATACTTTGGACCACTGACAGTCACTACGGCAAGTCTGAGGGACATACAAGGTATCTTTAGCATAGTGCTCCAATGCCTCATTTGATTGAATGAACCTCTTGTAATATAATGACATTTGTATTGATGTATTGTTGCTGTTGTAAGAATATAATGTTGTTACACAAATGTGGTCATGTGACACTTGTAGATTTCTAGACCTAACTAATCTGTGTCATCATTGTTTGTTTGTTACCTGAGTTTGTTACTGAAGGTTGAAATTCTCACTTCTGACACCTGATACTTTTCAAACCAAAGCATCACTTCACCCTGAGAACATACACAGGAAACCTTTACTTGACTATGCTGCCCCCTGGTGGTCAATACAATACAAATATTGTAAAAGTAGTCTGTGAGCCAGGACCCCAAATTTGGGCCACCTGGGGGGACAATGTCTCATAGTGATTTTTAGCAAGGTATTAGTGTTATGTATTGAAGTGTTATTTTTAGCTATGTGGACCACCGTAGTTGGAATGATGAAAAGCTGTATAGGTAACGAGTGTTGCCCTGTCAAGAATGCGGAAGGGATACCATGCCTGTATACCTGCGGTTTGGTCAGTAAATCTAGGGACATATATCAAAGTGTTTCGCCGCCTCTGCCTCCATTCTTTATTGGGAATTATAGATGTTATTGGTTATATACATAACAATTAGGTTCTAGTACTAGCAAACAGTTCACTACCACCGGTGCAAGGCTATCACATTTTTTCTAGTACTAGGGGTGTATACCTTGCTAAAAATCACTATGAGACATTGTCCCTCCAGGTGGTACCGACCAACCCTACTGGCTCACGGACTAAAGCTAGTTTTGGTAATGGAGACATTACCTCGGTCACATGGTTGGGTAGGTCTGTGACACACAGGAAGGAGCGATGACCCTCCTTTAAGGTTCCTAAATTGATCAAATTCATTAATTCAATTCATTCAATTAAAAGACACAAAAACACCAAATACAAGTGTGAAATGGTGCATATTACACGAAACTATTTGAAACTCAAAACATCTTTGAATCTTTTGGGCTTCAGAGCTTTATCCCCATTCCAGTACTAACCTTCTTCTGTCTTCTCCACTACCATGGCCAGACTCTCAGTCTTCACAGCTGCTTCTGCAGGTCCCAGGTCCTCCTCAGCATCAAACCATGCCTCGCTGGTGTCACAGGCTGACTGGAAGCTGCCGTCCTGCAGGTCAACCAGGCCATCTACAGGGGGGTCCATAGAGAACTGGCCACCCTCAGGCTGCTCCAGCACCTCCTGCTGGTGTACTCCACTCCCTGTGCAGGGCAACAGGTTTAATTCCTACCATGTAGTGGGAGAGTAAGTAGACCTTATTTTCTCTCTCATTCTATGAGGCAAACATAACGGTCAATGTTCCAAAACAGAAGAACTACAAACAAAAGAACAAAGCAACTAGTATAGTGGACAAAGAACATTCTACCCTGACTGTTCAGTAAAGCAACTGACCACATAGAAATATGACTGTTTTGTATGATGGTTTTAAAGGGAAGGAGAGCAGCACCTGATGAACATGCAACTTCCTTCTGGATCAGTGCACCACAACGCCTGCACTTCTTCGCTCCAGAGGAACAACTGGTTCCACAATAGCAACGCTGAATCACACCATAAGACGTGAGCCGTCTGGATCTGACAATAGCACACAAGATGACAATAGAACAGGGCTCAATATAAGCTTATATAAGTACACATATGACACAAAGTCCATGTTTTCAGATTGTTTTCATACCCAGCATTACAATAGCAGTAATTGGCAATGATAGGAACATACCTGTTTAGGTTGTCTTCAGACATTGTCTGTTGGCGCATGCAGTACACTCTAGCCATTTCTGTACAGCATTTAGGAAAACAAAAAGTATTTATTAGAAGTTAAATAAATATACGTTTATTAAGAGTCTTGTTTTATCATACATTTAAAAGACTCAGAGTAAAATGTTGTGTAGTGTATCGCAAAACGTCTACATGGTTTATTTTTTTTAAGATTGTTGAGCCGCGACCAAGTTGTCAATCAGAGCCATAACTCACGTTTCACAAAAACAAATTGTCCGTCTACTTCAAGCGCAGGATGCCGTTGCAAAAATCGGAAGAGTCCTCCTTCCTCTGTGGAACAGAAAGTTGAACAACTAATCTTCAGCAAAATTGTCACTGAGAAAATACAAGCATTACTAATAGCTATGTATTAGTGCCCCCCATCAGACTCAACATTGCCCATGTATCAGTGATGCTGCAATTCCAACCATCATTATGTTTGTATCCCTGCTTACTCAATTTCCTGTGTTTTTATATAGTTTGTAATATGTGCAACGCCTTTTAAACAGCTGCAAACCAAACTGCTGACTGGGACAATAACTGCAAGAAAACGTCTGGTTGCTGCCACCTTTCTGCCTCTCTTGGACTACGGTGATGTCTTGATGCCTCTGCTACCTCTCTTCAACATCTGGATGCAGTTTACCATGGCGCGTTAAGGTTTATAACAGGCTGTAAACCCCTTATGCATCACTGTGTGCTATACTCTCTGGTTAACTGGTCATCTCTCTATCCGCCGAACCCTTCACTGGTATATTTTCATTTACAAATCCATCCTTGGTCTGCTCCCCTCCTACCTTTCTAACCACCTGTCACGCAAGCAATCCGTCTACGGCCTTCGCACACAGGACATCATCACATACTCCATCCCCTTGGTCCGGACCATGAAAGGCAAAAGGGCGTTCCTCTTGGAATTCTTTACAGCAGAGTCTGAAACTGTCTCATCTGATCCCTCTTTCCAGTTTCAAACTCTTGCTGAGAGACATACAGTGCGAGTCCATGATTTGTTCTTGCAACTGACTTTGACCCTCCCTTTTGCCCATAGCTGACCCCTCCCTGTCCATAGCTCTTTAGCTGTCTAGTTTTAGGTTTTTAGTTTTAGATTATCTTAGATTGTTTTAGACTAGTTTTAGTTTTAGACTATGTAGTTTTAGACTCTGTAGGCCAGGTTTTGTATTGTATTTGTTTGTGGTGTATATTTGTTTGTGGTGGAACACAGGGATTAAAGCAAAAAAAAATCTCCTGACTGAAAATTTGTTCAAGCCAAGTCATATTCTCATTTTAACCTCCACTATATGTTTGTATTTTATAACGTTAGCGTTTAAGGGAAGAAGATTCTTTTGAACAGCTTTTCTATTGCCAGTTTGCTTTTATGTGATATCAATGCTGTTTTCAATTCATGAAATAAATTTGATACTTATTGCAAGGGTTGACTCTGACATACAAATAATCAACCATCTACATAACTTTTCAGTGCAAGTTTTTTATTTACATTGTGCCAACGGAGCAAGCTTACAACTTGAACAAGGAACTAAAAACACAAAAAAACACATGAACTGAATGTGTCTTGTATTGCACTTAATCCACACGTCTTCTGCATTCAGAGGTTCCTCTAGTCTTTGGTGTCTGCAATCAGCCAGTTTCTGTGCAGGTAAAATAAACATATGATGTTAAGACTATGCAATGCTACTGTATGCATACTGACATTTTTGTCAGGTTAATAGTAAGACCCACCTATTAAGCACACTTGCAACTCCTGAAAAAACTGCATCATTATTTTTTGCTGTGTAATGTTTCTTCCAATGAAGCTGCTTCTTTCCTACATGCCAGGTCAGCCAATCACATTTACTGATCTTAAGTTAGATAAGTAAATCTGTAACACGTGCCTGCATGCCAGTTTTCTTTTATGTATCACAATAGGCCTATATATTGCAGTGAAAAAGAATATTGCAATGTCAGTTTTTTCCAATATCACCCAGCCCGAGAACATACCTCTGTATAAATCAATCAAGGCTGTGAGCTTGTTGAACTCTGAGAAAAGCATACAGATGCGTGTCTTCCGGTTTTGGTTGACATCAGTTCCGGTCCCTGCAGATTTTGCCATTTGCAGTTGCAGAACCGTGATCCTTGCCTTCTCATCAGATGTAACTGCATGCTGATCAAGAACCTGGTTCAGGAGCCATCTGCATCACAAAAAGCATATAATTATACAGTTGGGGGAACAGGAATGCTATATTTGCTCTGATTTATTTAATTAGATTTTGCAAATTGGGCCTGCTAGTACAGAGAAAACAGACATAAAAAGAGAATGCTAATGCTATTGTACCTGTATTTGTGCTGATCTTGAGGAGACAGGAAGCTGTAGACGTGCACAATCAATGGATCCATAAGCTCCCGTATTCTGTTGCACACATCCAGCATTTGGAGGAACCTGCTGCTGATGGGACGGATCAAGCTCTTCTCCAAATGGAGCAAGGACTGAAACTCGCCAAAAAGCTCCTTCTGTTTGGGGAATTTTTCTACATCATAGTAGACATCAGAGCAAAATTCATCCACAAATCCCTGGAAAGGCTTCAAAAGGGCCTTGGTTGCATTTGAGACCATGTGAACCGTGTCTCCGCTGATGTCCAGGAGTGATGGATTTTCTTTTCGGATTTGTGTCTCCACTCCAGACCTTTTCCCTCTCATCACATTGCAGTTATCCAGCAGTATAGCAACAACCTGATTCCAGTTCAGGTTGTATGACTGGAGGATATCTGTCAGTGTGTGTGTGAGGGTTGAGGCATCTGCGATGTTAACTATCCTTGAGGCCAGATGCTGGGTCAACACTTTCCCCATATCCTCATCGAAGTACCTTACAAGAACATTAAGGATCCTGTCCATGTTACCATCTGTTGCCTCTTTAGCAATGACCTTTTGTGTCTTGCCCTCCTTGTGCAAGGTGTCAATGGTCGTCTTTTGGACAACTGTCAGGTCAGCAGTCTTCCCCATGATTGTGTAGCCTACAGAATTGGACTGAGGGACCATTTAAAGGCGTTTGCAGGTGTTTTTAGTTAATTAGCTGATTAGAGTGTGGCACCAGGGGTCTTCAATATTGAACCTTTTCACAATATTCTAATTTTCTGAGATACTACATTTGGGGTTTTCATTAGTTAGTCAGTAATAATCATCAAAATTAAAAGCAATAAACACTTGAAATATATCAGTCTATGTGGAATGAATGTATACATTACACAAGTTTCACTTTTTGAATGGAATTACTGAAATAAATCAACTTGTTGATGATATTCTAATTATGACCAGCACCTGTATATGTAAAGGAAAAAACAATATGCAGGCACCAGATGACCATTCAAAATATAATGTAATATAATGCAATATAAGGCTCTCAGGCATTCTGTACTTTCAAATATGTATTCTCCTTGAGCAGTCAACATCAACTATCAGCTGTTTCGCTAGCAAACACGAAAGCTAACTTATTTGCGAAACAGCGACCCCGCCACCACGTCGGCGAAATGCCGTAATTGCAGTTAGAAATTATTATTATTATTATTTTTTCCCCGCGCCGTAGCCAATTGACGGAAATCCGTCGCGACTTGGAAAAAATTGACGGAAATCCGTCGTAGCGACGGAGAACTTTAATCCCTGGGAACAGTTCACACTTGAAAATGAGCCCTTGGGGCTCAATGTGTTTTTTACCTGTATAAATAAAGGTTAAAAAAAAATCTGAATAAATAGAAAGGATGTGTTTCAAGTTCAGTGTTACACAGTAAAAGTCAACATCCCTAAGATAGATGAACATGACTTCAGACGTTGAAATGGGGGCGCATGAAAATAAAATAAAAACCGCAAATCTACTTAATGTACAGCTATTCACTTGGCATGGTGCATGACAATGTTCCTTGACTAGGCTTGTGTAGTAGGGGGAGGCCCTGTTAGTTGAGAACTAGGCTTTAATCATGTTCCTGGTATTTCCCCCACTACCCATGTCAGAAATGTATTGTTACTGTAGCCGTTACTGGGTTGGGAACACAACACACCTCCCCATTGTCCATCACAGAGAGCAGTGGAGGTATAAATCCGAGGACAGGCTCACTGTACTGTATGTAACGCATGGCATTAAGTGAGGAAAGGTATCAAACACCTATGTGTTTGATAGCATTCCTCATTCCATGCTTTACACTGAGCCCGTCCTGATATCTGCCTCCACTGATGGAGTGGGGCTTTGAGCTAGTGTCTCCAACACAGACGTGTCAAGTCCCCACCTTGTATCAAGCTCCTGTCCTCTACAGGCAGGGATAGGTACCAACTCAGCAGCTTTCTGTCTGTCAGCGCCAGGACTCCCTGTGTGGCTTCCAGCAGGTCAAACACTAATCTGTAACATGGGGTTAGGGTTAGGTTACTCATAGGCCTACTCCAGGGGAGACTGTTGGAGGTAGAAATTGGAGGACAGACTCATTGTAATGAATAGAATGGAATGATATCAAACACACGTGTGAACCATTCCTCATTCCATGTATTACAATAAACATGTTTGTTCCTCATTCCACTCTACCCAGGATAAAGTTCTTCATAGCCTATTCTACAAGGGATGACCATGTGGCCTATATCTTAAGTACATATGTCAAACTATTTTAAACAAAGCCTGTAGCAATCCGCTTGTTAAGTCGTGACGTATTTCCGGGGCCAACGTTGGCTGAGGCGCTGTCTTCGAGATGCCGAAATAATAATAATAATAAATTATATTTATATAGCGCTTTTCCGAGGCTCAAATACCCTGACAATATGGAGAAAACGGTAAAGTGCTGTGTCCCTTGTTGTATGAATAGATCCGAGTCTAAAAAACGATTAAACTGTCATTCTACCGCTGTAGTTCACAGGTACTCCGGTGCAGAGAATTTCTGATTTGGCCTCGGAAATGGCTAAACGTCACTTTTGACGTCAGACTTAACAAGCGGATAGTCGTCTTTGTTTGTGTTTGTAAACAGCATGTGTTGACATGGGAGGACCAATACCTGTTGAGTAGGAATTTCCTTCCTTCATTGATCGACAAATACGGTGCTATTGAGGTAGAGGTGCATAAACAGAGGTGAAAGTTGTCAGGGTCGGCAATGCTGAGTTTATAACACACACACACACACACATGTTATGACATTTTTGGGAAGGCTCAGTTAAAAAGTGAAAGCGCATTCCATTAAAAGCATGCAATAATTGTCCAGGAGGAAAATCTCCCAAAGCAATAGCGTATCTTTCACGAAGGGAGCGATCTTCCGTTCAGATACTTTGTTCACACTTCACCCGTCACCTGGGACTTACTTGAACTAGGCAATTGCTTCATTGCAGTTTGTAACAAACCACCATGGTGAAACGGTTTGATTGATTGATTGACAACTTTATTAGAAGATTTGCAGAAGTAGGTACATGAAAGTACATATTACATACAAGGTCAACTAAAAGGATAAAAACCCAAGAAAGCCACTGGCTTATTTCGTGCCATCTGTACGGCAACCATCTTTGAGACAAACATACCTGACGGCTGCTGGACCTCTTGCGCGTGAGGCACCGCTACCAGTGACGGACAGGGATACCACATGTTCTGGAAAAACAGAACCGAACCATGAATAGGCACAACTGGACACGCACCGATTTAGAATGTGCCATGCGCGTTTGAATGGCACGGTCAGGCTAGATAATATGCCTGCATAAAACCTACCCACCAGTATATAATAATGTCAACAAATGCATTTTAATTTCGTTCAACATCGGTAAAGATAAGGTAATGAATATAATGGAATATGGAATGATATCAAACACACGTGTGAACCATTCCTCATTCCATGTATTACAATAAACATGTTTGTTCCTCATTCCTCGTTGTTAATTCCTGAATACAATCGACACATAATATATAACGTATATATAACATAACATATAACATAATATAACATCATCGAAGTCGTCCAATTCACCCATGCGGTTAAGTTAGATGACCTAGCAAGCTAGCTAGCTGTTAGCTCAGCTCCCTTTAAAGCTGTCTCTGTCTGGCTGCAAACATGTACACAATAAATATGAATTGAAACACGGATCAAATCGAATGCGATGTCAACTACCAAAAGTATATATGAGTATTTATAAAACGGGTGGGTGAAATCAAGCAATCTGATTGGTTCATAGCCGTGGTATATTGAGCGTATACCACAGCTACGATTAGTAGAGCCTCATCACAGTTCGAAATGAATACGCCTGTTTCACGGTCAACATTCCAAATATAACAGACTTTTAATTCAATCTCAAGGACATTTTATCAACTTAAAAATAAATAAAAATAAAAATCCTACACAAAGTAACCATGTAGATTCCCAATATGTGGTCTGTTTATCAAAATAAAGCCTGTTTGAAAATGTGTCGAGACGTTTTCGGAGTGCCCTGCCTGCGTCCACTACAGCCGCGCGTTGACAGTTTTTTTGTGGGTGTACAATCAACGGAGACATCCAAATTAATGTAAATAAATAGATGCAAATAATGAAAATGTGTAAATAAATGCTAAATTCCTATGAAATCTACAATGCTAGTAGCCTAGGTTAATGAAAAAGAATGTTAGTGTTGTTGCTTAGCGACCAACTGCAATAAGAGGAACTATTTTATTTGAGGGGAACTATTTAAGATGATTAATTACGAATAAAAACTATTTGAATTTGAGTGTGCTTTTCTAATTCATATTGACAGTGTTGGTAACCGTTTTATAAAAGCAATAGCTCACTTCAGGCCAGTGGTATATGCTTATTATATCACAGCTAAGGGGGTTGCCGTCCCTCCGCTTCGCGTCGGGCCGAACAACGCCCCTTAGCTGTGATATAATAAGCATATACCACGGCCTGTCGTGAGCTATTGCTTAAATATAATATATGACACTATTGTTACTTACCGGTACTTGCTGTTACGTCCCTGTCTGTTTTGCTTTGTGTTTGTGTTTGTGTCTGTGTGTCTCTCTCTCTCTCTCTCTCCCAGGTGTTCGTGATCCCTTGATTGTCTCCCTGTTAATCATCCATCATCAAGTCCACCTGTGTTCCTGTCCTGTCAACCAATCACCTGTCTACCTGTTCCCTATACCCAGCCAGCACGCCCACGTGGGTCCCATATGGTTTCAAGGTGGGCCGAGTGATTTGATTGGACAAGAGGCGTTCTGTGAGTGCTGGTCAGATTTTCCGGAGCGAGTTTACGAACGTACAGCATGCGTTTGCGAGAACGTTCGAGAAGATTAATCTCCGTTATTCACTTCTACGACATTAAAACGTGTTGTTGCGATGTATATATATATGTGTGTTCCACTTTTATGACGATAGGTAATTTGGTGCCTTTGTTTAAATTGACATTAATACAATTGTCCGTTGATAGACTACATTTCCCAGCATTCAATGCATTATTCACACTGTTTTCCATGTTTCCATGCAAACAGTATACTGTACACATGATGTTCGAAAATGGCCCCCTGTCAAAGTCTTAACTTAACCCCCCCCCCTTCCAACCCATGCCAGTGAGCCCACATGTAGCCCACGTGGGACACACATGGGCTTGCCCACTTCCAACCCGTGCCAGTTAGCCCACATGTAGACCACGTGGGAACCACATGGGCTTCCAACCCATGCCAGTTAGCCCACATGTAGACCACGTGGGACCCACATGGGCTTGCCCACTTCCATCCCATGCCCAGTTAGCCCATATGCAGACCATGTGGGACCCTCATAATTTGCCCAGTTCCAGCCCATGCCCACTTGGTACCCAAGTAGCCCGCATTGAACCCATATGGGTCCCACGTGGGCGTGCTGGCTGGGTGGAGGTCTATCTCAATACAAATGTAGCGATTTCCCACATGTACCGTAACATATATAAATATATAGATATATATATACAGTATATATAAAATGTATATAATGTAATGAAGTTTCAAGTGTATTTGTCACATGCTAGAACGTTTTTAATTCAAAAAGATAGTAAATATCGACATAATCAGAAAAATGTTCACACGCACGTAACATCCACTTTATATCCCAGACAGTATATATGATATCAGGGACAGCAGATGAAAACTAGCCTGCTAGGCTAATTCTGGCATTGTCCCTATTTTAAATCAATAAATCAATATATTCAAATCAGTATAAAACTTAGAATGACTACAAGACAAACCAGTGAACGGCGCAATGTTCATTTATCCTACATGTTGAAACATTGAATAGGTATATGATTGCATAACGCCAGGTAGGCCTACGTGCTGCTACTGTGCTAGTGACAATAGTCTACAGCATAGACCGTATGGTTGGCCTGGACAGCTATCAGCTACAGCGCGCTGGCCGTTTGCTCAGAATCATTCTGACACCGTATGTGTGACTGTGTGTGTCACATGTCCATACACAAACGGCAACAAGAACAGACCGGCAGGCTACCCACCACCCCGAGTTAATTTGATTCATAGATTAATAAATATCTCGAATAATATAAAATAATAGGCTATTCTATTACCTTTAACAATGACCAAAACGTCCTCTCCTCCTGGCATTAGTCTGTGCGAAGTCCTTCACTATGTAACATAGTTGTTTGTTAAATCCATTTGACGTGCGCGCTGGCTTTCAATGCTGAGAATCGCTAGTCTGGAGAGTCTGTCCTGGGACATGGTGCTTCTCAGATAGCTTTTGATCATTTTGAGTTTTGAAAACGATCTTGTGCTTAGACCGCTACACCACCGCGGGGCACGTGTTATTCTCTACTATTGACAAGCTCATCAACACTGCCCCCCCCCCCTCCGCAGCCGTCAGCAACAAAATGTGAAGAGCTTGCACTGTTCTTTAATAATAAAATAACATCTATTAGAGCCAGCATCACCCCTGACGCAAACATAGTCGACCTCAGGAAAACAAAAGCAGCAACTATGAGTGAATTCACCTGTATTACACTACTGGACCTCTGTAACACAGTCTCTAAATCTAATTCCTCCACCTCCTGCCTTGACCCTATACCAACAGCATTCTTCAAGCGGGTGTTTGATAGTGTCTCAAATCATGTGCTGAAGATCATAAATACGTCACTTCAAACAGGCATCTTCCCAGATGCCTACAAAACAGCTGTTGTAAGACCGCTATTAAAGAAACCCAACCTCGACGCCGATGCACTGAAAAACTACAGACCGATATCCAACCTCACATTCATTAGTAAGATACTTGAGAAGGAAGTTTCACTACAAATAAACTCCTTTCTCAAAGAAAATAATGTCATGGAGGAATTTCAATCAGGTTTTAGAACATATCACAGCACTGAAACTGCTCTTACTAAAATAGTGAGTGATTTCAGACTAAACTCTGATGCTAATAAGGTCTAAATTCTCGTCCTATTAGATCTATTAGATCTATCTATCTTATTAGATCTATCTATCTATTAGATCCCCCTCCCCTCTTTGGAAGAGCTGTACAACACACGCTGTCTCAGGAAGGCCTCCAAGATCTCCAGAGACCCAACCCACCCTGGGTACGAACACTTTACCCGGCTGCCCTCGAAAAGGCGGTACAGGACCATGGCCGCAAGGACAAACAGACTGAAGAACAGCTTCTACCCCAGGGCCATCCAGGCCCTGAACACAGCAAAGACCTAGGTTCTGGGCCCTGGACAGTCTGGACGGATTGATGGCAGCTGCTGGACTGAAAAAAATCAGGTGTAGTGCTGAGGCACAAATATGTACATTTCAAGCCTGCAAACTGCGACACTTTAAATGAATGTGCAATAACACTATGTGCAATATGACAACCCTAGTCGTCTATCTGTACAGTATAGTATAGTGGATAGTGTACATAGCCTTTATTTATGTAAACCAGCTCCTTCCCTTCTTGTGTTTTTTTTAGTTTTTTTTTCTTTCCTAACACCAGGGGAGCCACCCCTCCTAAATTTCGTTGTTTGGTACCTGTACCATAGCAATGACAATAAAGACCATTCATTCATTCATTCATTCATTCATTCATCTAAGTGCAGCGTTCGATACGATCGACCATGATATCCTAATCAATCGTCTTGAAGAGTTAGTTGGTCTTTCTGGCAGCGTGTTAAATTGGTTCAGAACATACATTACAGGGAGAAAGTTCTATGTCAAGCTTGGAGATCATGTGTCTGAGAAATATGACAGCGACTTCGGAGTCGCACAAGGGAGCTGCCTTGGTCCACTACTATTCTCACTATACATGTTACCACTCGGGGACATCATTAGAGAGCAAAACGTATGTTTCCACAGCTATGCCGATGACACGCAACTGTATATTTCTGCTGAACCAAATGATACTTCAGCTATAGACTCCATCACGAACTGCCTTCTAGCAATAAATAAATGGATGAGCAATAACTTCCTGAAGCTAAACGAGGACAAAACTGAAGTCCTACTGATCGGCCCTAAAGCAAAGAGGGATATGCTGCTTAATAATCTGGGGAAACTGACATCATGGATTAAACCTGAGGCTACAAGTCTAGGTGTTATTTTCGACTCAGACCTAAGCTTCAAGTCCCATATTAACAAGGTGACGAAAACATCATTCTTTCACCTTAGAAACATTGCTAAAGTAAGACCACTTATAAACCAAAAAGATGCTGAAAAACTGATTCATGCCTTTGTCTCAAGCCGGCACGATTACTGTAACGCACTTTTTACTGGCCTTCCTAAAAAAAACTACTGCAAGACTTCAGCTCATTCAAAACTCCGCAGCTCGACTTCTAACTAGAACCAAGAGGAGAGAGCACATTACTCCGGTCCTAGCTACTCTGCACTGGCTGCCAGTAACATGTAGGGTTGATTTTAAGGTCCTCCTCCTTATATGCATTGCCCTTAATGGGCGAGGCCCAAAGTACATTGCTAATTCCCTTGCCAATTATGTGCCCTCAAGAACACTAAGATCATCTATCGCAGGTTTATTAGAGGTTCCCAGCAATAGTCAGAAGAAGATCGGGAGCGCAGCCTTTGCCAACTATGCCCCAAAGCTTTGGAACACATTACCTTTAGAGATCAGGGAAGCCAGCTCACTAAATATTTTTAAAAGAAAGCTAAAAACGCACTTCTTCAATATAACCTTCAACTAGCTCATCTGCACCTGCCTACTGCTCATTTGCCAGCTACTGCACTTTAAATGCCCTTTTTAAAATTATTTTTAATTGTATTTTCTTTACCTTTTCTTTTTACTGTTTCCCCCTGCTCTTATATTCACGTACACAGACTGACTAGTTGAACGAGGTGTGCAAAAGATTTAAGTTGGTGTGGAAATAAAATAGTGTTGTTCCGATACCGATACTAGTATCGGCATAGCCACCGATACGCACAAAAATGCTGGTATCGGTATCGGCGAGTACTAACAAATAATAACTCCCGATACCACGTTGCGTTTTTCTCAGCTTGTCTGTAACCTGACACCGCCTTCCTAACACAGACATGCGCAGACATGCCCAGGCATGCTCCTCCCAGAGCAGCTGCTCTCAACCAATGGCGTGGCAGCTTTTGTTTTCACTTCACTATCGCGGAAAAACAAACACGCATGCTATAGAGGAAAACATGTCGGCGGTTTGGAGATATTTCAAGGTGGATAGTCCGGTGTGTACAACGGCTAAATGCACAATTTGCGGTCTCAATGTGTCGAGGGGTGGCACTAAAGCTGCCAGTTTCAATACTAGCAACTTAATTAAGCATTTAAAGCTAAAACATATTAAAGAGCACGACGAGTTTCTGTCATCTACTGCAGCGACAGCGAGCAAGAGAACGGATGGAGCAAAACAACAAATGCTGAGTAGCGCATTCCATAAAAAGGACCAGTGGGACGCGACGAGTGAAATGGCAAGAAAGATGACTGAGAAAATGTCTGAAATGATTGTGCTCTGTGACCTGCCCCTCTCCTTTGTTGACAATGTGGGATTCCGCCTTTTTATGGCTCACGCGGTACCTAAATACAAAATACCAGGTCGCAAATACATCACGGAGACGGCCGTCCCTGCCCTCAATAAGATGAGATGTTTGTAAATGTTTACTTGCTGTTGCACTACTACTACGACTGTTTTATATCTTAAAGTTATTTTGTTTGTAAATGTTCACTTGCTGTTGCACTACTACTACGACTGTTTTATATCTTAAATGGATATTGCACTGATTGGCATCTGTGAGAGCCACATTTCAGGTTTTATAAGGGGTTGATTTTCTTGTCACCATACCAGGTAGATAATAAAAAAAAGTTCTATAGCATTCACTCTCTGTTGGTCTTTTTTCCTGTTTTACAAAGGTTTTGAGCAGTGCCAGACTAAGTGTTAGCAATAATTTTACATCGAGGTGAGTATGCGTTTTTTTTTTTTTTTTTTAAAACGCCGTGGTATCGGATCGGTACTCGGTATCGGCAAGTACTGCACGGTCAGGTATCGGTATCGGTATCGGGATCAAAAAATGGTATCGGAACAACACTAAAATAAAATAAAGCCCAGTCTTGCCATTAGGCAAGTGGTAGTAAATATTTTCATAGGCGAAAGACTTAAATTGTTGTGGAAATAAAATAAAGCCCAGTCTTGCCATTAGGCAAGTGGTAGTATATATTTTCATAGACAAAGGATTTAAGTTGGTGTGGAAATAAAATAAAGCCCAGTCTTGCCATTAGGCAAGTGGTAGTAAATATTTTCATAGGCGAAACACTTAAATTGGTGTGGAAATAAAATAAAGCCCAGTCTTGCCATTAGGCAAGTGGTAGTAAATATTTTCATAGTGGTGCTGGTGGAAAGCCAGTGGGAAGTACAGAAAGACTGTGTAAGGTAGGGAGATGAAAGGGATATGAAAGTTAGATCTTTACCTTTTCTTTTTAGTGTTTTCCCCTGCTTTTATATTCATTCTATGCATGTATATGTTTTTATATATGTTTTTATATTCACTTTATGTTCTTATTCCTGTTGTAAAGCACTTTGAGCTGCATTTCTTGTATGAACGGTGCTATATAAATAAAGCTTTACTTACTTACTTACTTACTTACTTACTTACTTACTTACTTACACACAGACACATGCACACACGCAGGCACACTGTCTGTCTGTCTGTTTGTGCTTTGGTCTGGGGGTAAGTTGAGTTCATTGAATGAAGCCAAGTCTAGAGAGAGAGTTCCCGAAACTGAGCTGGTTTACCACATTGAACCTTATCTCCTGAGTAATGATTGTACTGTATAAATACAATGTGTGCTGTGTAGAGGAAGGTGAACGTACGCAAAGACGCAGGTTCCCGCAGCCCACAGGCCAACTGGCCCACAGGGACTCTACGTTGTTATTAACAGTTATTAACAATTGTGTTGGGGACTTGACATTGTATTACTACATTGTATTATGCTGTAGGGGATCTGATTTATGTCTCATGAAAATGATAAGGTTAGATAAGGTTAGATTAGGTTAGATATGGTTAGATTAGGTTAGATTAGGTTAGATATGGTTAGATAGGGTTAAATAAGGTTAGATTAGGTTAGATTAGGTTAGATAAGGTTAGATTAGGTTAGATATGGTTAGCTACGGTTAGATAAGGTTAGATAGGGTTAGATTAGGTTAGATAGGGTTAGATAAAGTTAGATAAGGTTAGATTAGGTTAGGTTAGGTTAGATAAAGTTAGATAGGGTTAGATAAGGTTAGATAAGGTTAGATTAGGTTAGATAAGGTTAGATAAGGTTAGATAAAGTTAGATAGGGTTAGATAAGGTTAGATAAAGTTAGATTAGGTTAGATAAGGTTAGATAGGGTTACATAAGGTTAGATTAGGTTAGATAAGGTTAGATAAAGTTAGATAGGGTTAGATAAGGTTAGATAAAGTTAGATTAGGTTAGATAAGGTTAGATAAAGTTAGATAGGGTTAGATAAGGTTAGATTAGGTTAGATACGGTTAGATAAAGTTAGATAGGGTAAGATAAGGTTAGATAAAGTTAGATTAGGTTAGATAGGGTTAGATTAGGTTAGATAAGGTTAGATAAAGTTAGATAGGGTTAGATAAAGTTAGATTAGGTTAGATAAGTTTAGATAAAGTTAGATAGGGTTAGATTAGGTTAGATAAGGTTAGATAAGGTTAGATAAAGTTAGATAGGGTTAGATTAGGTTAGATAAGGTTAGATAAAGTTAGATAGGGTTAGATAAGGTTAGATTAGGTTAGATAAGGTTAGATCGGGTTAGATTAGGTTAGATAAGGTTAGATAGGGTTAGATTAGGTTAGATAGGGTTATATAGGGTTAGAGATAAAGTTAGATAGGGTTAGATTAGGTTAGATAAGGTTAGATAAAGTTAGATAGGGTTAGATAAGGTTAGATAAAGTTAGATTAGGTTAGATAGGGTTAGATTAGGTTAGATAAGGTTAGATAAAGTTAGATAGGGTTAGATAAAGTTAGATTAGGTTAGATAAGGTTAGATAAAGTTAGATAGGGTAAGATAAGGTTAGATAAAGTTAGATTAGGTTAGATAGGGTTAGATTAGGTTAGATAAGGTTAGATAAAGTTAGATAGGGTTAGATAAAGTTAGATTAGGTTAGATAAGTTTAGATAAAGTTAGATAGGGTTAGATTAGGTTAGATAAGGTTAGATAAGGTTAGATAAAGTTAGATAGGGTTAGATTAGGTTAGATAAGGTTAGATAAAGTTAGATTAGGTTAGATAAGGTTAGATAGGGTTAGATTAGGTTAGATAGGGTTAGATAAGGTTAGATAAAGTTAGATAGGGTTAGATAAGGTTAGATAAAGTTAGATTAGGTTAGATAAGGTTAGTTACGGTTAGATAAAGTTAGATTAGGTTAGAAAAAATTGGATTAGGTTGGATAAATGTAGATGAGGTTAGAAAGGTTAGAAAGGTTAGATAAGATAGATCCTGACGATGGTCTTTTTTTCATACGTGATACTCACATGACTACGTCTTCATAAGAGATCCTACGCTGTGTGACTCCTACAGTTATGTAACTGACGTCAGGGCGAGGCAACTGACACCCTGTTTCAGAACTTTTTTGTAGACGACGAGTCAAACACCATAAACGACTTGTTGTTGATGATAAGACACAGGGGAACACCGGACATGCACACGGGCAAGGACACACACAGACACATGCACACACGCAGGCACACTGTCTGTCTGTCTGTTTGTGCTTTGGTCTGGGGGTAAGTTGAGTTCATTGAATGAAGCCAAGTCTAGAGAGAGAGTTCCCGAAACTGAGCTGGTTTACCAAATTGAACCTTATCTCCTGAGTAATGATTGTACTGTATAAATACAATGTGTGCTGTGTAGAGGAAGGTGAACGTACGCAAAGACGCAGGTTCCCGCAGCCCACAGACCAACTGGCCCACAGGGACTCTACGTTGTTATTAACAGTTATTAACAGTTATTAACAGTTGTGTTGGGGACTTGACATTGTATTACTACATTGTATTATGCTGTAGGGGATCTGATTTATGTCTCATGAAAATGATAAGGTTAGATAAGGTTAGATTAGGTTAGATATGGTTAGCTACGGTTAGATAAGGTTAGATTAGGTTAGATAGGGTTAAATAAGGTTAGATTAGGTTAGATAGGGTTAGATAAGGTTAGATAACGTTAGATTGGGTTAGATAAGGTTAGATAGGGTTAGATAAGGTTAGATAGGGTTAGATAAGGTTAGATAAAGTTAGATAGGGTTAGATAAGGTTAGATAGGGTTAGATAAGGTTAGATAAAGTTAGATAGGGTTAGATAAGGTTAGATAAAGTTAGATTGGGTTAGATAAGGTTAGTTACGGTTAGATAAGGTTAGATAAGGTTAGATTAGGTTATCACCTATTCATAGTTTGCAGTCACGTGACTGGCACAGAGCCCTGGCGGCCAAAAACATAGTGGAAACTCCGTAGAACTGCAGCACTGACCTGTCATTTTCCCACCTGTTTCAAGCAACGATTATTTAGATCACATCTCAAAAGAAGAAAAACTAAGATACAGTATGTGAACAAACTACACATTTTGGACACTTGCAATCCATATAGAGCACCCACCGCAGTATTTCAATCACTAAAAACAGCGAAGTCGCTGCCAGAGCTGCAGTTCGGTGATGTTTACATATATCTTGTGGAGAATCATTCCCCTCACACTGCCGCCAGGATGAAAGCGTACAAAAGTACAGACAGTTATCTGTTTTTTCGATCTGGATGGGTCAATAATGCTAATGTTAGCTAGCTAGGTAGCTAAAGGACCTACACAACCAACTCCAAGCTGGTAGCGTCCACAAAAACAAACCATGTCAGAACGATTATGCAAAGATAATGACTAAAAATAGAATAACTAGGCTATTCAAAGTCAAAGTCAGCTTTATTGTCAATCCAATATATGTACAGAGTACAGACACAAGATTAAAATATAACTATATATACAAAAAATACTAGATAAAAGATTTGAAATGTGCGGTACAATGTACAGGGGTGGAATACAATATGAACAATGACAATAGTGAAATAGTGGTAATTGGCTCAGTATAATAGAGTAAAGTGGCTAAGTAAATCATTAAAATAATCAGTGTTTACTTGAGCTTATCTTTGACACGTCTAATAGCACAAATCCACAATCTTCTCCTCTCTGGGTTCTTTTTCTGACGGAATTCTGTAGAAGCACAACCCAGGGTTGTCTCCTCGTCGGTTAGTGCACCCGATTGCACAGCAACTAGCCAGCATTTTATCAAACAACTAATTACTTGGTAAAAACCTGATAAAATAGCTGGCAGGCAGCGGAAGAAAGATTTGTTTTGCCCGCCAGGTGGGCGTTCCCCTTATGCCGTGACGACACGTGCAAACAATATGGTGACAGCGCACCTCGAAACACAGATGAAAACAGCCCAGGTGACAGCGCACCTAACACATGGGGAAAACAAAGGGCCTATTTGGTGACACTGTGACAGCGCACCAGTACATAGGCTAGCACCGAAATGAGAGTTTTGCACTTACGACGGAGGACGAGGTAGCAGGCCTAGCTACACAGCTAGCTACCGTAGGGGGCTCGTCACCGTGTAGCTGACTGCTGCTGGCGCCTTCGCTGGTGTTGCTCTCTTCGCATATTTTCTTCCCTCTCCCAAATGCCTGAAGAAGGCTCCACTGTCTTTAATACATTTTCAAAATCACAGACACTAGACAGCTAATTAGGAAGCTAGTTGAGCTAGTTGAAAATTATTTGAGCGCCAGAAATCAAGATCAAATGAGTGACAAGTCAAGTCAAATCAAATCAAATCAAATGTATTTACAGTAGTGACAGTGATGTAAACACCAATCATTGGCCTTTATGTAATGTTTCAAACTAACGGGTTGGGTGATTGGCTGAAGGCAACGTGAAAGAGTTTATTAAGCACGTTTATTACAGGGAAAAAAATCATTTAAAGAAAATTGTACGCACAGTGCGTACAGCCTGGATTCCGGCTGCCGGCGCCACTGATGAAGGCAACACATGCTGTAAGTGTCTATATAAGCTATAATATTAGCCTACTATCAAAATTACTAAGTAGGCTAGTGTTACGCTTGCCTGGCTCAGGACAAGGTGACAAAAAGGGAGACGACACATGGAGAACAATAATAGGAGATTTATTAAAGAATAATATATGTTAAATGGAAATAATGATAAAGTAAATAGTAACAACAAACAAAAAGGCTGCTGGTCGACAAGGAAGAGAGCGAGTCCATCAATTTGACCCCCTCTTAAAGTTCCTGGGACAATCAGGATGATCACCTTCACCTGTGCCCATCAGGAACCAAGAGAGAGGGTCAACAAGACAATAGATGTTTGGCGCCCACTGGTGGTACCAGTGTGGATCGTCACACTAGAAATACATAAGCCTTAGCACATATGCATACAACCGAATGCAAACGTATTGTGCTTTACAAAAGTGAAACACTAGGATAGCGTAAAGGGGGTCTGGTTTTTTAACAGAGTAGATGCAATTTCGTGTATTCTGGTGCCTTTTAACAGGTTGGTTGATACTTTTATCTGGCTATACTAGCCTGAGAAAAAATATGGATAAGTTTGTAATTTCATCCGGAGGAAGTGAGCAAACCAAGAGATCGTCAGCCAAAAAATAGACAAATCTACAGACTGTAGACTACAGTACCAAATGAAAACTAGCCTCCCTCGTCCTCTTTTCACTATTTTAAGTTAAACCCTCTCAGACCCACAGGAACGCCGGCGCTCCCAAATATCATACCTTCTTTAGAAGTTCATAATTCGGAAACGGTTTGAGCTAAAGACAAGCCGCTTTTTGCATTTAAAAGTAGGCAAATAGCGCTCACTGGGAAGCTCCCGTTCATCGATGTGCGTCGCCAATGTCTGTATATAAATCTAGCCACAAAGTTGTAGACAATGTGAATAGTTTCTTGCTTTGCCTGCCGCAGTACGTCAATCCCTGTGGATATAGGTCTACTACTCTTGAAAAAAACCTGTCACATCCAATCTCATGTTGGGTCCAGTCAAAATGTATAATACTAGTCATGTGCCAACATATCCGAATCCTATTGGCCCTCGTACAACATTACAGCGTAAACAGGGAGTTGTAGTTCAAGGAGAGAGACGCGGCAACGTAAAAAATAAATAATCGTTGTTAATTTCCATTTGTGGTCAAAGCCACAGGGAGCCACTGAAGATGGGCAAAAGAGCCGCATGCGGCTCCGGAGCCGCGGGTTGCCGACCCCTGTCTTAGCAGTTGGTAAAAGAACAGGATTAAAACAAAAAATATCAGCAATAACATCGTTCTCTGCAGCAAGCACAATTACAACCCAACTGAAGCCACAATACTGGGACCATTCGTGACTGACAGTCAGTCAAATACTAGGTGAATATGTAATAAACTTGGATTTCATGCATTTCAAGTGGCATCTTTGTAATCATTACGATGTAGTCATGTCTAAGAGGCAGACAACGCTTCCCTTTAACTCCCCGAGGCTACGACTATGCTATGTCCTGTGCCTATGCTGTTCCTCAGTCCAGCGCGCTTCATCATCCCCCTTCTAAAACCCCTTTCCATCCCTTATGTCATTTTATCAATGAACATTGTATTACTGTTATTTCAACATTTAAGCCTCTTTCACACATAGTTCCCTGTAACTTCAATGGAATCCCAAGCTGTGCCGTCCAGCCATTTTCGCCGTTCACTCACATCACATGAGTCAAATGCCGGTAGATTCGCGTCTTGCTCCCTTTAACACATGTCGGCGTTTCCCTGGTTGCGAGATCTAAACTACTAGAACTGAAAGCGGCAGGTAACAGGCAAATGCTGTATATATAAATAAATATATTTGACTACCAGCAAGACACCGGAGCACTCTCATCAGAGCAGTTGTTATTATGTCATATTATTGATGGATGTGCCCTTTTTGATGGAGAGCAGTGAGCGGATGACTGGATGTGAGCATGTATTTGACTAATGCCGATAGATTCGCGTCTTGCTCCGAAACCGGAGCTGTCGGTGCACAGGATTTTACAGCGTTCCTTCAAACTATCGTAATTCATGAACTATATGCCCAATCTAAAAAATTCAAACAGTTTCTGAAAGCAGAGAAGTTGCCCTTTTTTTTACGAATATGTAATAAACTTGGATTTCATGCATTTCAAGTGGCATCTTTTGTAATCATTACGATGTAGTCATGTCTAAGAGGCAGACCAGGCTTCCCTTTTACTCCCCGAGGCTACGACTATTACCAAGTCTTTCGCTGGGTATATTTGCAAGGTGTGTTGTGTTGAACTGGGTATATTTGCAACAGTGTTGCGGAAAATGAAGATTTCTGCCGAATGCTGCTAACACTGGAACCACGTTATGAAACACAGTAGCAATCACGAGTTGTTCTACATTCTACAACATTCTACAACATGTGCTACATTGTGCTACATCTTGATGGGTCTGACATCTTGGAGCACCGGTTGCTAGGAAGTAGGTTACTAGGGAACCACCATCTCAAGCTCAATCTTAACAAGACCGAGCTCCTCTTCATCCCCGGGAAAGCCTGCCCTCTCCAAGACTTCTCCATCACAGTGGAGAACTCTACTGTAACCCCCTCCCTGACAGCCAAGAACCTTGGAGTGATCCTGGATAACCGACTATCCTGTGCGGAGAACATTGCAGCAACGGCTCGCTCCTGCAGATTCCTCCTCTACAACATCAGAAGGATACGACCATTCCTTACCAGAGAGGCAGCGCAACTCTTGACCCAGGCACTGGTCATCTCCCGCCTGGATTACTGCAATGTACTCCTGGCTGGGCTCCCCGCTTCAGCCATTAGACCTCTGCAGCTCATCCAGAATGCTGCTGCCCGGCTGGTATTCAACCTCCCCAAATACTCGCATGTCACCCCTCTCCTTCGCACCCTGCACTGGCTCCCGATAGCAGCTCGCATCAGATTCAAGACCCTGGTGCTTGCATACCAGGCAGCTAAAGGGACAGCCCCTGCCTACCTGAAGGAAATGGTAACCCCCCAAACCCCTGCCCGCTCACTCCGTTCCTCCACCTCGGCTGGCCGACTGGCCCCACCTCCTCTACACAGCAGTCGGGCTGCCCGATCACGTCTCTTCACAACACTGGCTCCCCGCTGGTGGAATGAGCTCCCCACGGCCGTCAGAACGGCAGAGTCACTACCCATCTTCCGTCGTAGACTGAAGACCCATCTCTTCAGGTTACATCTTAACTGCTCCTCCTGAGACATCTTCTGACCCTCACCACTACGTCTCCTAAAGACACCCGCTTTTCCCTCTACTGTGTCCCTAAGAACTTCTACTGCCCCCCTTGTACTGTTTCTCAGTTTCTCCAGTAAAAAAAAAAAAAAAAAAAAACGTTTTAGTAGAAGGCGATAATAGGGAGAAGGTTTTTCCTTCTATCAGTGGCCCCGGGCCCGAGCTAGAGTACTCTTCCTGCAACGAATAGTGGACTGCTGATTCACATGCTTAGTATTCAAATGTATTGATTGTAAGTCGCTTTGGAATAAGGCATCTGCTAAATGCCAAAAATGTAAATGTAAATGTAAATGTAGGGAAGGTACACGCGTACCTACTCTCCTCGTCCTGATTGGTCAGCTGTCAGAAAGGCGCTTGACGACACACAGTGCCTTTCTGAAAAAGGTGGCGGCAGCTGCGCTTTTCTCACGCTTTTTTAAAAAGTGGCAGTTTTTTCCTTTCCCATAGGGTTGTATGTAAAAAGGTGCTGAAGGCCGTGCTTTTTTCTTAAAAAAAGAAGTCAAGTGTGAACACCCCCTAAGACTGTCTTGTATAGACAGGCTTCTGGATATCCCCTAGGGCCTGTCTGTCTGTGTCCTGTTGATGTTGTTGTACACTTGTTTGTTACTTGTTCTTATTTTCACTTGTTTGCCTGTTTTAACCTGCTATGACTTTCGCTCTTTTATTATGTTGTATTATGTTTCTTCTTTATTATATTTCTCTATGTGTAAAGCACTTTGTGACCCTTGGTCTGGGAAAGGTGCTGTATAAATACATTTTACTTACTTACTTACACCATCTATAACCTCACCCTGCACCAGATCGGACATCAGCTCCAGTCTATGTCAGGGAACCGACAGGACGTCCAACCCTAATCCCTGATCCACAACACCCCTGTGTGTGTCTGTCACCGGCAGGAAAGGAACACTGACTAACACAACTGATTCAGACGCCCCCCCAATGTTCCTCAGGATCTTCACAGTAAGTAAGTAAGTAAGTAAGTAAGTAAAGCTTTATTTATATAGCACCTTTCATACAAGAAATGCAGCTCAAAGTGCTTTACAACAGGAATAAGAACATAAAGTGAATATAAAAACATATACAAGCATAGAATGAATATAAAAGCAGGGGAAAACAGTCAAAAGAAAAGGTAAAGATTTACATTTCTTACACACTATGTGATACATGTCATACATTCACACACTACTATATATTATTTTAGCCAACTCAGTGAGTGTAGTCACGCTAGTATGGGACCTGCACCTGTGGTACACGCTACCCCACTCACAGGAACCTTTTCATCAGCCCCCCCAGAGATACAAAACCCGACCCCCCCTGTTACAAGGGGGGTCAGCGAAGAGGACTCCCCATCGCCCCTACTGGTCGAAGAGCGACAGTGCTCCAGCCCTGGACTAATTATCGAATGATTGTTGTCACCTGTGAGTGTTTGTCAGTGTATATAGGTGTGTCCCATTTCCTTGTTCCCTTGTCAGTCGATCACTTGTGTTACCCCGTTTGGAATGCTTCAGAACCCTGTGTATGTATTACCACTTCACGTATCCGTTACCCGGAACGTAATTTGAACTTTGACTTTGTTTGATGGTTTGCAACCTTGTACCGCCTTTGGAGCCCTTTGCTCAATCTTTAGTTTTCGTGCACTTTATTATTGACCGCAGTGCCTTAGTTATTATTACCTACGTGTTGAGCCCTACTGCTCCCCTTTTGTTATTCCGGCTAAGAGTTTATGTTTGTACCTACGAATCATACGTCTCAGTAAAGAGAATCTTTATTTTATCACATCTCCGTCTCATTCTTTACTTACACCGCACCTGGATCCGACATTATTGTGTACACCCAGAACCTATTGAGAAACATAACAGAACCTATTGAGAAACATAACACCCCCCCCCCCAGAGATACAAAACCCTCGGTGATAAAAGGTGCGCAATCTGAATCAATTAATGTCTTATCATACACTCAGGGTTCCTACAAGTCAAATTCAAGACCTTTTTTAGACCTCTTTGAATATAATTTTAGACCTATTCGCGACACCATATGATAGCTTTTTGTCATCCTCGAGGTGATGAAATTAGGGATTCGTTGATGTCATTTATGATGACATCTGCCCCGGACTGGCCTTCCTTCTAACAGAGTCGATCTGTAGTCTGTATTACCCTAAAGGTAAACTAAGATACTTAGGCTAGAGGCGGAGAGATTCACCCTGCTGTTCACTGTCTTACTTGCTTCCTCCTATTGTCATATCTCACAAATAAGCCTCAATAATAGCACTTAGAAATCATAGGCACATAGGTCCCTGTAGTTAATGACAGCTCTGATATTTTGTTAGGCTAGGCTAACCATTTAGTAGTAACTATAACATGCATTGAATCTAATGTTTTACAGTTGACAGGAAGGGTACAAGGGACCTTTGTTACATAGGGAATTCCTAATAAATGCTGTGCCTGTCTCTAAATCCTGCCACATAACCTTCTACCAAGAACCTTCTGACTGAACGAACCTATTGCTTACTATAGCTTATTAACCTTTGAACCGAGTAATAATGTTACCCTCGCCTTAAGCATGCCTGTCATCAAGACCCTCACTAACGCCACCTAGGGGCAAGGCCAGGTAGTGGAGCAGCGAAAGGTCAAGACTCAAGACAACCTCTCTAACTCAGCTTCCAATCGATTGCCTACGGTCATGCCGCATGACATCAATGGTTATAGAGTCTTCCCGCTGCTAGAGAGAGTTCATGCAAGGATATTGAGTCCTTGTAATACCATAATCTAGTAACCTGTTAATCCCTGATATCCAGTTCACCTATTATAAGGTCAATCCAACTGATCATACGATTGATCTACCCATTATAGAACTGGATACCTTATAGGCTTTGACCCACCCTTTCATAGGATCAGAGGCCTCTAAACCAGTGGTTTTCAACCCTCTCCTCGGGGACCATCAGCCGTTCCACATATTTGATCTGTTCCACCACCAGCACACCTGATTCAACTAATCAAGTACAAATCATAAGAGGGTTGAAAGCCACTGCTCTAAACCATAACCCGGCCTTGACCAACCCTCTCAGAGGGTCATGGCTACTTTAAACCCTCTCAGAGGGTTACCATGGCTACCTTAAACCCGCTCAGAGGGTCCCGGCTACCATAAACCCTCTCAGAGGGTCATGGCTACCTTAAACCCCCTAACCCTAACCCTTTAAACCCTCTCTGGTGATTCTTCAATCCACCCTGATATAGGATTGAATTCACCCTTCTAAATATGTTTTTTTAATTTGTGTTAATTATTTGTAAATATTTTATTCTCCTTGGAATGATACATGCACTCCATACACCGCACAGTCGCATGTAATTCCACGTTTATGAATTGTAAAACATCTGTAACATCTGTAATCAAGACACCAGATGTTTCAATTCATAAATACCCTATTAATAATAATAACTTAATAATAATATTTGTTTATAATAGTGCTAATAATAATCATCCTAATAGCTTGTCAAATCATTGAACCCCTCTTGTCAATTGCTCAAGTAATACTTTATTATTCATTAAGTGATGGTAAAAATGCCAGCACATGGATATATATAAATATATATCATCCCATAAGTGGGTAAAATGTATAAAAATAAGAAATTAAAGAAATGAAATAAATTCATCAAGTAATTCATAAATCAAGTAATTAAGTCATGGCTACCTTAAACCCTCTCAGAGGGTCATGGCTACCTTAAACCCCCTAACCCTAACCCTTAAACCCTCTCTGGTGATTCTTCAATCCACCCTGATATAGGATTGAATTCACCCTTCTAAATAAAATAAAATAAATCTCTCGGAGACCATCTGGTCAAGAAGGGGAAAGTTACTTGCTCTTACGCCTAGTGAGCTTATTTTAGTAAAAGGGGAACTCCTTTGTCCTCAAGCTCTGTCCCTAGTTCAACATAAGACATTGTTTTAATCAACAACAAGATAGGATGTGCGCTATCTCAAGTCTCAGCTACATCACATTGGTCCTATCTCACATTTCTTATACATCTTGCAACACAATCAACCCCATTCTAGTGGGTATCTTGGATATGTTGATTTCTCTCAGAGTATATGTGTTTAGCTTTTCACTTCCTGATTCTATTCTTATGCAAGCAGGTCTACATTTCATAGCAAATCAGTCTGGCAGACCATGGCAGAAACATTCATCATTGCAGATTCATTGGTGGTAAACCCAGGTTAATCATGTGGAACAGCTCGATGTCATAGTTCAAGTCCAGACCCAATGCTGGCATTGGATCCTCCTCGGACGGAGGTGGGATCTGCTCATCGTTGCCCTCTGGTGGTGTTATAATGACCTGTGGCAGGGTGGACTGCTTGATGCCTCCCTCTGGTGGCAAGAACCGTGGAGTGATCTTCAACAACCACTTATCCGGTGTGGTGAACATCAAACACTCCTGCAGATTCTTTCTCTCTGATGATTCTTCAGGCTACCTGCATGACCGAAACTCTTCCCACACTCGGAGCACTGGTATGGTTTCTCTCCTGTGTGCATTCTCTGGTGTGCTTTTAGGTTTCCTGCATGATTGAATCTCTTGCCACACTCAGAGCACTGGTATGGTTTCTCTCCTGTGTGTAGTCTCTGGTGTGCTTTTAGGCTTTCTGCATTACTTAAACTCTTGCCACACTGTGTGCACTGGTAAGGTTTCTCTCCTGTGTGAATTCTCTGGTGTGTCTTTAGGTCTCCTGCTTGAATGAAACTCTTGCCACACTGTGTGCACTGGTATGGTTTCTCTCCTGTGTGTATTCTCTGGTGTCTCTTTAGGTGTCCTGCATGAATGAAACTCTTCACACATTGGGAGCACTGGTATGGTTTCTCTCCTGTGTGAATTCTCTGGTGTATCTTTAGGTCTCCTGCTTGACTGAAACTCTTGCCACACTGTGTGCACTGGTATGGTTTCTCTCCTGTGTGTATTCTCTGGTGTGTCTTTAGGCCTCCTGCTTGATTGAAACTCTTGCCACACTGGGAGCACTGGTACGGTTTCTCTCCTGTGTGAATTCTCTGGTGTATCTTTAGGTCTCCTGCTTGATTGAAACTCTTGCCACACTGTGTGCACTGGTATGGTTTCTCTCCTGTGTGTATTCTCTGGTGTGTCTTTAGGCCTCCTGCTTGATTGAAACTCTTCCCACACTGGTAACAGTGGTATGGTTTCTCTCCTGTGTGTTTTCTCTGGTGTGTCTTCAGGAGTGCTGCCTGCTTGAAACTCTTGCCACACTGGGAGCACTGGTGTATTTTCTCTCCAGTGTGTATTCTCTGATGTGTCTTTAGGTCTCCTGCCCGAGTGAAACTCTTGCCACACCGGGAGCAGTAGTATGGTTTCTCTCCTGTGTGTATTCTCTGGTGCATAGTTAGGTGTCCTGCTTGAGTAAAACATTTCTCACACTGGGAGCACTGGTAAGGTTTCTCTCCAGTGTGTATTCTCTGATGTGTCTTCAGGTGTGCTGCCTGCTTGAAACTCTTGCCACACTGGGAGCAGTGGTGTGTTTTCTCTCCTGAGTGTCTGTGGTGTTTATGGTTTCCTGATGTGGTGGAGCTGGGCTCGTGGTCTGAACCTGGGTTGGAGCTCTGCTCATCTGTAAGAATATGAACATATACAGGGTTACAAACACATTTTGTGCAAAACATTGAGCAAAGTTGTCAAAAAGAAGAATATTATTTTAAATAGATATATACCTATAGTTTATACTGCAAAACATGATGGTGTCTCTCTGGTTTCTCAAATATATTATTAAAGAAAAGGTGTAATAAAATAAAATAATATAAACATGCCTGTCCGTCATATACGTGTGAGTTTGTCCCAACATAATACAAGGGTCAAAAGGTCAAATTGTATGACCAAGTGGATTGGGGGAGTAACACAATGGTTAACCCATTTAAACCGTGGGCGCTGTTGCGTTGTTCTACCTTTCAAGCCGGGAAAGCGGATACGGCATTTTGTAGTATGTGTATTTTTTCCACATTCTTCTGGTCTCTTGGCCAATGGAATACTTCAACATATACACGTGGGAGTATCTACACACGTGCAGATTGTTATTTTTTTCACGATATCTTGGCAACAGCGGAGAAGTTTCTGAAGTTAGTTCTGAAGGGAGTGATATTGATGATGAGATGCAACGTTTGCAGGAAAAGCGCTATACAAATAAAAGTTATTACTATTATTATGACAATGTTATAACTGATTCGGATGATTTAGAAGGCTTTGAAACGGAATGGAAGACGGACAACTAGCACCGTAATCCTAGGAGATGTTTCAACCGCGTCTCGACACCCTACAGTAAAGGGCCCTCCAAACTCATCACAGCTGGCTGAACTAAGATCTTCAGTCGCCAGGGCAAGACAGATCGTTAGCCAACTTGTTGAGCCACTAAAGTGACGGTGCAGCCCCCTGTTCTCTCCCCCCACCCTCACTCCCTGCCCCCAACTCCCCAAACCACTCAACCCCAAATGAAGGTCCTTAACAGACCTCACAGATGATTGGAGACTAGGCGATCAGAAATGTAAGAGGTAAAAAATTACAAATCCACTGTCTTCCTACTGACTAAATATCCAGACACAAAGCGGCTCATATTACACGTGGGATCAACCGATCCATGTAAAATGGGCTCACTAGACTTGAGACGTGATTTTATGGAACATTTCAATAGACTTGACAAGCTTAAGATTGAAACATTCATCTGTGGACCGCTTCCCACTGTTGCCAGAGGTAACTTCGAATTCAGCTGCTAAGCCTTAACACTCGGCTTTCGGGAGCGTGCAAACTTAAAGGGCTGAAATCTATTGACCACTGGAACATATTCTGGAGGCAGAGCGACCTATTCAAAAGAATGGGCCTCCACTTAAACAGATCGGGAAAATACCATTTAACAAACAACATACTCTTCAACCTCATACCCTCTGCTCCCCCTTCTCTCGATGCTCTTGAGACAACTGAAAGGCCTACAATGCAGAATTCTTCAGACTCAGCACAGCCAACTGAATTGTTCACAGTAGTTCACAGCTCCAGGTCTCCCCACAGACTTGCGACTCATCACAGCCTACAGTAAAGGGCCCTCCAAACTCATCACAGCCTACAGTAAAGGGCCCTCCAAACTCATCACAGCCTACAGTAAAGGGCCCTCCAAACACATCACAGCTGGCTGAACTGCGATCTTCAGTCGCCAGGGCAAGACAGATCGTTAGCCAACTTGTTGAGCCACTAAAGCGATGGTGCAGCCCCCCTTCTCTCCCGCCACCCTCACTCCCTGCCCCCAACTCCCCAAACCACTCAACCCAAAATAAAGGTCCTTAATGACATTCGTGTGAACACTGACTCCAGAAAAATCTGTTTTAGTACTATTAGACTGGTTTAGATCCTACCTACAGGACAGAAGCTATTATGTCTCCATTGGCAACTTTGTGTGCGACCAAATTAAGATGACATCAATCAAGTCAATCCTTGGCCCCCTCCTATTCAATCTCTACATGCTTCCAATTGGGACACATCATAAAAAAGAAAAAAATTGCCTACCACAACTATGCAGATGACATACATAGCCCCGTCACCGAACGACTATAGCAGGGGTATTCAGCAAAAATTCAACAAGGTCCAGTTAGAGAAAATGTGTGGTGGCCTGGGAAAACCCGTCGGATGTCGCTGGCGTTCGTTTGTGGCAAAGAGCAAAAATAGATGGAAATCGCGATTTTGGCGATTTTGATATTATGTGGTATTCTAGTACTTTGAACTCCATACTACATTATGGTGAATAAACATTTTAAGAAAACAAAAGAGAAAGTACTTATTTTTATGTTTTTGTGGTGGGTAGTTTGTCTGCATCACAAGCAGACAAACGAGACCGGCTGATCTGCATAGGCTCCTCCCCCGACCCGGAGGAGAAAGGAGTCGGGGGCAGCATTTATCATCTTTCACTTTTTTTTGACATGATACATTAAAATGCTCATAACTTTTTAAAATAAAGGGCTATCTCAGTCATTCAACCAGTTATGAATAGCTGAGAATATCTAATTTATGGAAATATAAAAAAATGAAAATGTCAAAATGCCACCATGTGAAGGGTTTTCCCAGGCCACCACACAAATGTCCTCAAGCAAAGGTCTGGAACATTATAATGTCTAGATTGCGTTGATGAGGTGATGGAGTACACGGTTCCATTCATAAAAACTCTCTATGTGCCATTCGTTCTCTAAACCCTCTGAATACTTAAATGAGGCTAACATAACAATATTGCAGAACATTAAAATGCTGCTAATACCGACACTTGCATTAGAGCGATGCGCACATTTTGGACTATAGCTGTTCAGCCTCAGACTCTCGGAAAACAGCAACCAATGAAATGTTTTTACTCGCATCAAAACCTGAGAATCACTGCCTGCCAGCGTTAGATCCCATCGCTGTTTCACTTCAACTTTACGTTTTGACATCTCTTAATAGCCTTTCTCCTTTTGCACTTTCAGCATGGTATCTACCATAGAGCCATGAGATGTAAACATGGTATCTACCATAGAGTCATGAGATGTAAACATGGTATCTACCATAGAGCCATGAGATGTAAACATGGTATCTACCATAGAGCCATGAGATGGAAACATGGGATCTACCATAGAGCCATGAGATGGAAACATGGTATCTACCATAGAGCCATGAGATGGAAACATGGTATCTACCATAGAGTCAGGAGATGTAAACATGGTATCTACCATAGAGCCATGAGATGTAGACATGGTATCTACCATAGAGCCATGAGATGTAAACATGGTATCTACCATAGAGCCATGAGATGGAAACATGGTATCTACCATAGAGCCATGAGATGGAAACACTGCTATTGCTACTAGTGTAGGAATATGCGTGTTTTGTTTGTCTCAAATAGCAGTGTTTACATCGCTTCATTAGGACAAAACAGAGATAGTTGTATTCGGTGCACCTGACAAAAGATCGAAAGTCAGTGCAAAACTTGATTCTCTCTCTAAACTAAAAAACAGGTCAGAAATCTTAGTGTACCGTATTTTCCGCACTATAAGGCGCACTTAAAAGCGCACTTATAATCCGGAGCGCCTTATATATGGATCAATTGGTTAATTGGTTGATCCATACTGGTTGTACACGGCGCTCAAGGCGCTCTGTCAAAATGTTTCAGTATGAAAAACCAATAAAAACTATTTAATAATAATAAAATGTTTCAGTACGACTGGTAAACTACAAAGCCGCACCGCTTGCAGCATTACGGCTACCGTAGTAACCGGTACTGTGGCACCTTTCAAGAGACACGCTTACGACGCAGAGTTCAAGCTCAAGGCTGTCAGTCACGCAGTAGAATATGGGAATAGAGAAGCAGCGAGAGAATTCAACATTAATGAATCAATGGTACGGAAGTGGAGGAAGCAAGAAGATGACCTACGCCAAGTAAAGAAGACTAAACAGAGTTTCCGAGGGAACAAAGCGAGATGGCCACAGTTAGAGGACAAACTTGAACAGTGGGTTGTTGAACAGAGAGCAGCAAGTAGAAGCGTCTCTACAGTCACTATTCGAATGAAGGCAACAGCGCTAGCACGGGACATGAACATCGATGAATTTCGAGGCGGTCCTTCTTGGTGCTTTCAACTTGAAGTTTTAAAGTACCCACTCGATATAATAAAGAACAGTTTAACGATCACTAAACACTTATAATTTGTGTATTGGATTCATTATTCTCGTTTGCTATAGGCTACCGGTAAGGGAGGGTTGACTTGTAAACATACTTTCGTTTTAGCTCGTGTTCAAAAGCAAGAACTGTGTGTTCATCTTGTTATGTGTAGTTATGTGTTTTTAGCATGTCGATGTTCTCCCAGTATGTTGTGATGTTATTAAAATACAGTTTAGACCAGGGGTCGGCAATTAGGTTTGGCCTCGGGCCATTTTTTTTTTGAGCCACTAGATGGCGGGCCCGAACATAATCAAAGGCTAATTTAAGTAATTGATTGTTTAAAAATGTGACACGTTCTAATGCTTTGACTTTTCTTTCGACTGTACACATCGCTAGTCAACTAACACAGCTTGTTTTGTGAACCTGCTAACAATGTAAAGTAGTGTTCTAGTTAACTAGGTAGCTGTCCAATCCATTATGTTGCAGTATTTTGGCTTGACTAGCGAGTTTGTGTTGTGATTCTCAACAACGTTGAAACGTAGTTTCACACTTTTCCATATTTTTGAATAATAAATGTGTGGACTGACGATGTAGCGTAGCCTAACTTATTCTAATAATTATGTAACATAGTTTCATTCTGATAATTATTCCCCCCTCCTCCCAGACAAGGTCACATTATTATTATTGGATTGGTTGTTTGCGTGTCGGGTGAAGTTAGCTAAACATTTAACCTGCTAGCAAGAGAAACATCATGTCACTCTCCAAAGATGTAAAGAGGAAAGTTGACGGTGGAAACAGGGCATTTAAAGAGGAATGGACAGCGAACTATACGTTCATCCTACCTGGTTTCATCAATGCAAAGCCGTTGTGAGAGACATTTTCCGTGCTCACAATGTTCCCTTTCTATACATGCGAGTCGTCCTTTTCGTCAATGAATGCGATAAAGACGCACGAGAGGAATCGATGGATGCATAAAAACCTTGAGAACTGCCTGTGGATTAAAGTGACGTCAATATCACCAGATATCAAGCAAATACTGACCGATGGGAGATGCTTTTTGTTTGCGCCGATTTTGTTTTCAATGTTTTTCAGAAAATTAAACAGAATTTGCGTTGTTACTGTTCATATGTGTGTTGCAGTCACATATACGTAAACATTACGTTTGAATGGCTTACTGAGCTCGTGTTATTTTGTTCAAACCACACACGGTATGTCGGCTATTTCAGCACCGTGACGCGTTGTCCACCTGCTTATGATTCCCTCTGAGGGGGTTCAGCGTCAGTGCGCTTCGGTGCACCTTGCTGCCTGATTGTCTGTCCCTGTGTCATTCACTCTCAACATGGATAAAAGTACAATAAGCATTATTCAGGTGGAGTTCGATTCTCTATTCGGACATTATAGGCGCTTTATGTGGGACTGTCGGTCCGATATTATTATAAAAAAATAAAAAAAAAAGTGGATTCTCAAAATAATCTGCTGGGCCAAATATTATTGGTGACGGGCCAGCAATGGCCCACGGGCCGCCTATTGCCGACCCCTGGTTTAGACCTTCGTAGCGATGTGTTTTGTTAGCCGCTAGCTATTAGCAGCGTTCGTAGCTGTGGCTGTGTTTAGTCACTTTTCTCCCATTCAGTGTTTGAGGTGCACCAACATTCAAATACGCCTGTCGTGTTCAATCTTTCTCCGATTTCAATGTATGACACATCACATACAATCTGTAGTTTAAGCACATGTAAAAACTGAAAAATGACGTTGCACATTTCACCAGGAGCTGTCACATATTGGTTGTTGGTTATAATTGTATAGCCTATTGGTTGTTTTCTGGTGTTGTTTTCTTGTTTTGCTCTGTTTGTAGTCTACTTGATGTATTTTTATCAGCTGTTAAATCACCACAGCGGTTAATCCACTAATAGAGATAATACCAGATTGAAAATGCTTGTAGCCAACTACTCTATAGCTCATTGTCGCAGCTATTGCGAATTGCTATTCACTAGGGATGCACCGAAATGAAAATTCTTGGCCGAGGCCGAAGCCGAATTTAAGGAAACACTTGGCCGAATACCAAATGTGTATCGGCAGTTTTTAATTTTATCATTGCATAAACTAAATACATTTAGCTTTTTATTCATGCTTCTCAAAGAAAGAAATTGAGATTGAAAAAAAATAACTTTTATTGAACATTCCAGCAGACATCAGTCTATACCAACAAAGCACAATAAATAAAATAAATCAGTCAAATTAAATGTTTTTGTTTTCCCTGAATAGCTGCTGAAAGAAAATCTTTGTAGGCCTACAACAAAAAAGTGCATTGGGATAAAAGTGCTTTGAGCCTACTTTTTACTAGGCTACTTCTTTTCGTAAAAGACCATATTTAACATTACCGTATTTTCCGCACTATAAGGCGCACTTAAAAGCCTTTAATTTTCAAAAAAAACGACAGTGCGCCTTATAACCCGGAGCGCCTTATATATGGATCAATTGGTTAATTTGTTGATCCATACTGGTTGTACAAGGCGCTCAAGGCGCTCTGTCAAAATGTTTCAGTACGACTGGTAAACTACAAAGCCGCACCGCTTGCAGCATTACGGTAATCAGTAAACACCGGTATACTGTGCTTACTCACAGTCCCACACCACAAGACCCCAAGTAAAGAAGACTAAACAGAGTTTCCGAGGGAACAAAGTGAGATTCTTGGTGCTTTCAACTTGAAGTTTTAAAGTAACCACTCGATATAATAAACAACAGTTTAACGATCACTAAACACTTATCATTTGTGTATTGGATTCATTATTCTCGTTTGCCGGAGGCTACCGGTAAGGGAGGGTTGACTTGTAAACATAGTTTCGTTTTAGCTCGTGTTCAAAAGCAAGAACTGTGTGTTCATCTAGTTATGTGTAGTTATGTGTTTTTAGCATGTCGATGTTCTCCCAGTATGTTGTCATGTTATTAAAATACAGTTTAGACCTTCGTAGCGATGTGTTTTGTTAGCTGTTAGCCGCTAGCAGCGTTTGTTGTGGTTTGGTCAGTCACTTTTCTCCCATTCAGTGTTTGAGGTGAACCAACATTCAAATACGCCTGTCGTGTTCAATCTTTCTCTGATTTGAATGTATGACACATCATTTGAAAGCTTACAATCTGTAGTTTAAGCATGTGTAAAAACTGAAAAAGTACGTTGCACATTTCACCAGGAGCTGTCACATATTGGTTGTTGGTTATAATTGTATAGCCTATTGGTTGTTTTCTGGTGTTGTTTTGCTCTGTTTGTAGTCTACTTGATGTATTTTTATCAGCTGTTAAATCACCACAGCGGTTAATCCACTAATAGAGATAATAGCAGATTGAAAATGCTTGTAGCTAACTACTCTATATCTCGTGGTTGCAGCTATTGCGAATTGCTATTCACGCGAGTCAGCTGTGAATCACCGCAGGTCCTTGACGCTTGTTGCAAAAATGGATGACGAACGGCTGATACTTGAGGTGGAAAAATATATATTTTTGACAGTGGAGCAGGTAGAACGTTGACGGTGACAACGCTCAGGTGGAGCTTGGACAACGGGAAGTTGACACAACACCGATGGAGAGGTGACGCAACGCAGTAGGTGGAGCTTGGGCGTAACGCAACCCCAGTCAAACGTTTGACTGCAGTATCTATTCTATGCGCCTTATAATCCGGTGCGCCTTATAATCCGGTGCGCCCTGTATATGAAAACAGTTCTAAAATAGGCCATTCATTGAAGGTGCGCCTTATAATCCGGTGCGCCTTATAGTGCGGAAAATACGGTAGTTATATTATATATAACAATTTGCTTCAACACTGACGAAATTGTGACGTCAGCCTATGTGCTACAGTACAGGCTGCAATGTGGAACGGAAGGGTGCGTTCGTAAATTCGCTTTGGAAATCTGATCAGCACTCATGGAAGGCCTCTTGTCCAATCAAATTACTTGGTCCCTTTATGACGTCGAACCCAGTGTGCGCTCCGGCGCTCTCGGGGCGAGTTTACGAACGCAGCCAAAATGAGAAAGCGCGTGTCCGCTTTTATTCCGAAGTCAATTGTAGCCTATGCTATAGCACACAAGGGAAGAGGTCGGTAATAACGATTGTGGGTAAACACACACATATACATATACATATATATATATACATATATATATATATATATATATATATATATATATATATATATATATATAATACATAGTGGCCACTGGCAAGGCTGTCATATTTATAAGATGTAGCAGCATGCAGTCAATGCTCGTCTCATTCGCTGAGCAGCATGGGATGCTTACACTGTTTGATTGCGTCATCAAAACACGCCCACTATTCGGTGGTAAACATTCGGTGTTTTCACACATACGGCCGAATACCGAATGTGCCTTATTTTGCGATATTCGGCCGAATACATTCGGTGGCCGAATGTTCGGTGCATCCCTACTATTCACGCGAGTCAGCTGTGAATCACCACAGGTCCTTGACGCTTGTTGCAAAAATGGATGACGAACGGCTGATACTTGAGGTGGAAAAATATATATTTTGACAATGACAGTGGAGCAGGTAGAACGTTGACGGTGACGCAACGCTCAGGTGGAGCATGGACAACGGTAAGTTGACGCAACGCCGATGGCGAGGTGACGCAACGCAGTAGGTGGAGCTTGGGCGTAACGCAACCCCAGTCAAACATTTGACTGCAGTATCTTCTATTCTATGCGCCTTATAATCCGGTGCGCCCTATACTGTATATGAAAACAGTTCTAAAATAGGCCATTCATTGAAGGTGCGCCTTATAATCCGGTGCGCCTTATAGTGCGGAAAATACAGTCATTCTAGACTCTAAACTTCAACAGCCACATGAACTCGATAACTAAATCAGCCTACTATCACCTGAAATAAACAAACAAGAATGAAAGGTTTCATGTCCAAATAAGACCTTGAAAAAACAACAACTCATCCATGCATTTGTTTCGAGTAGACTTGATTATTGTAATGGTCTACTAACAAGCCTATCTAAAGGGGCTGTTCGTAAGCTGCAGCTCATCCAAAACGCAACTGCTAGGGTCCTAACAAAAATGAATACGTTTGAACACATTACACAAATCCTGAGATCCCTACACTGGCTACCAGTCTCACAGAAAATGGTCTGGGACCAACATACATTTCAGATCTCCTCCCACCCTATATTCATATCAGATCTCCTCCCACCCTATATTCATATCAGATCTCCTCCCTCCCTATATTCATATCAGATCTCCTCCCTCCCTATATTCATATCAGATCTCCTCCCTCCCTTTATTCATATCAGATCTCCTCCCTCCCTATATTCATATCAGACCTCCTCCCACCCTATATTCATATCAGATCTCCTCCCTCCCTATATTCATATCAGATCTCCTCCCTCCCTATATTCATATCAGATCTCCTCCCTCCCTTTATTCATATCAGACCTCCTCCCACCCTATATTCATATCAGATCTCCTCCCTCCCTATATTCATATCAGATCTCCTCCCTCCCTATATTCATATCAGATCTCCTCCCACCCTATATTCATATTAGGGGTGGGCATCGACGATCGATAATTGATCGATAAGGATCTTGGTCGATCACAAAATAAAACATTTGGTCGATCACAAAAAAAAAAAAAAAGATCGACCAAAATTTTTTATTTTGTGATCGACCAAGATCCTTATCGATCAATTATCGATCAATTATCGATCGTCGATGCCCACCCCTAATTCATATCAGATCTCCTCCCACCCTAAATTCCCTAAGGCCCCTAAGGTCAGCTGCTGCATGCTCCTGGAACAAACTCCCTGAAGAAATCAAACAGGCGCAAACCCAAAAAATATTTAACCTTCATGTTTTGCAGCAGTTATGATTAAACACTTCTATCAATGTCTTTTATCCATTAACTATTGTCTTATTAAATTGTTTTATCAATTTACCCCTTATATTTGCTTTTATTCAGTAGTTTTTATTTTCTTGCTATGCTCCTCTTGCTGTATTTTTAAATAATGTATGTAAAGCACTTTACCCCTGTTGTATGAAATGTGCCGTACAAATAAACTTGCCTTGCCACTGGCAGCATTTATTTTACAGCAGTGCAATGACCCTCACCACTATACAACAAAGACTTACCATCCGTGTCTTCAATCTCCACTTCTACTTCGACCTCTTCTTTCACCATCACTCCCTCCTCCCTCATTTCTTCTCCTCCATCTTCTTCTTTCACCATCACTCTCTTCTCCTCCACTTCTTCTTTCACCATCACACCATTCTCCTCTACATATTCTTCCTCCAGCTTCACTACCACCATCTCTGGACCCCACCATGTGATTTTCAGGGCTGGAAAACCACAGTCACATCCGGGGGACTCTGTGGAGTCTGGTTCATACATGGTTACATGAGCTGAAGAGGACCTGCAGCTAGAAACAATGGAGGCATAAACAGTGCAGAGTCAATTATAAATGACAGCCAACCAGTTCACTGAAAGCCCATCTAGACTGACAGGACATGTCCTGCAAATGCAATAATCTATGGATTACTGATTGCATTTCTTTGTAATTAAAGGGTCTGGAAAATAGACATTAAACGGTTCCAATTAGTATTTTGATATTTTATATTTTAAATACTTTACACAAGAAAAAATGACAATAATCTTCTAGTTAGGCTCAACTTCCTGGTCAGACAGAGGGCTGTATGGGCATGGACTTTGCACGCTTGACTGGCAGCTCCCTTTCAAGCAAGCTTGCTGCGTTATCATACATGACATTCATCTATTAGATGTGCTTATAGTTCTGCCCTTTAATTACCAACTGTTTAGCTGCTGCTGAAATGTACTGAGCTAATACAATGACTTGGCTAAGATTATAGTTATGCACCTGGCAGTATAATTCATCATATCAATTCAATGACCACCATTAGCATACTGTACACCTGGCACCCTATGGTGAATTATTGAACCAGGGTTCGACAGTAACGCTTGCCCGGAGCAAGTAAAACATTCACCGTATTTGTTTGCGCGAGCCTGACAACGCTGTTGGATCCTGGATATTTTTACCTGTGTGCAGGAAGAACAACAGACGACGCAGGCGCCAGACCAGACTAGGTGATCGTGGAGTGAAGATATTATTATTATGCCATCTGTTGTTCTTCCTGCACACAGTTAAAAGTATCCAGGATCCAGCAGCGTCATCGGGCTTGCGCAAACAAACCCGGCAAATGTTTTACTTGCTCCGGACAAGCGTTACTGTGGAACCCTGTGAACACAATAGGTTACTTGTGGACAGGATTCACAGCATGTGTATGACTTACTGATCAGTTGTACCACAATGGTGTTGTCCTCCTTTTCTAATTCGCTGCCGTATTTTCACAATATCCTCCATGTTTAGTTTCTTCCCACACTGGACGTAGCACTGGCGCATGTCGTCATGACCAGAACAAGCAGAAGCATCCATCATTGCCCAGATGGGGAGTTCACAGTGCAGGGAATCCTACGAATAAAGATGATCAAAATATTAAAACAAGAGTGAAGAAATGTAATCAAAACATATTTTATGTAAAAAAAAATACCAGAAGTGGGAAACAGTAGCCAAGCTATACAGTATGTAGGCCCATATATACATATATATATGCATTTTGGACACTGACAGAATTGTTGTTATTTTAGCTGTTTACCAAAACATATTCAAGTTACAGTTATAGAATGCATATGGCCTTAAAGTGCAGACTAAATACCCTCTTTAATTTGAGGGTATTCCTATCCAGATTGGAGGAAGGGTCTAGGAATTACAGCTCTTTAATATGTGGCCCCCTCTTTTTCAAGGGAAAACCAAAAGTTTAGCTTTTTCTGTGTTGACAACACAGCAAATAGGCTGACTATGCCATGATTTTCGAATACCATTTACAGGCCACAGGACAAGAGTGCAGACGAAATGAAAATAGCGAATGAAAAGGTAAGAGATTACAGATTTGAATAGATCTAGTTTGTATTGTTACATTTAAAATATATAGGGGTGTAACGGTACAGACACATTTCAGTTTGTGGTTTTGAAGTCACGGTTCACTACCTTTTCAGTACAGCAGTGTAAAAGTAAGTAAGTAAGTAAGTAAATGGTAAATGGTAAATGGACTGACTTATATAGCGCCTTATTACAAAGCGCTTTACAAAGGCCTCTCATTCACCCATTCACACACACATTCACACACCAATGGCGGCGAGCTGCCATGCAAGGCGCCGTCCCGCTCACTGGGAGCAATTTTGGGGTTCAGTGTCTTGCCCAAGGACACTTCGACATGTGGCCAGCCGGGGCTCGAACCGCCGATCTGCCAACCTTGTGATCATTAGACGCCGACTCTACCTCCTGAGCCACAGCCGCCCCAGGTAAGTAAAGTAAGTAAAGCTTTATTTACATAGCGCCTTTCGAACATGAAATGCAATCTTTTACTGAACAAAAAGTGCCATGGATAAGCCGTGGAAAGTGTTTGTGCTTGTTTATAAAGGGCTGGTAACATTTGCTGTCTGAAATGCGGACGAGAGGGAACTAGTAGGCCTACGTCATGTCATGAGTAATTCACTACGGTAATGTTACCGAGTTGGCTGGTTAACTAGACAAACAAAGCCACATCGATTAACATGATTGTATTTGATTGTAATGAATAAGTATGTAATAATGATCTTGTATCACTAACGCAGCTCTGTACTGACCATTGTATCTAGCAGCTCTCTGCTTCATTCATCAATCACTCCAACTCCTACCGTCAGGTCGGCGCCTCCGTTGTTGTTCAAGCTAGTGTCGCTTTCCCAGTCTTTGTGTAATAAGTGAACATGTTGTAATGTTTGCCTTCTAGCACAGTTATAAACTTAAGAAATGACTCGTGTTGTCTTCAGTCTCTGCACTGTGTGCGTTTATTGATCCACCATCTTAGTTCCACGTCCCGCCGTTTCACATCCCGTTCCCTGGTCTCGCGGGAATAGCTGACGTCAGAGCAATTGCGCGTCATAAACCTGTCATCAGAATGATCACGCCCCTTTTTTGGTGATAGAAGCGGAGAAGTTTGACTGGTGGTCAATGGGAATTTCTGGTCTTCGCTACTTTAATTCGATAAAATAAGAAAACAGTAGTGCTTTTTTAAATATTAGGAGCCCAAATCCGATGGCCAGTTAGGCAAACTATTATATAGTGTCTTTGCCGATCAATGATCGACGTCGTTATATAGAGAAAATTAATGAAATAGGGGTTGATTCATCAGAGCAGTCATACGTCATCTCCCTGTCATCTGGGATTTGTAGTTCTTCATTTGATCTAGCCTACTAAGGTACTACTTAGTACCTACTAACCCTTCACCCATAACGGCTATCGACTAGTGCTACTGTGCATGATATTTCTATTGTAATCATGGGAGATAAATGTTCAAAGAAGAAACGAAAGCAAACGCTGTTGGGGGGACTGGAGGTGAAGACGTTAGGACCACGGCAAATCAACTGAAGAACTACAAATGCCTGATGACAGGGAGATGACGTATGACTGCTCTGATGAATCAACCCCTATTTCATTAATTTTCTCTATATAACGACGTCGATCATTGATCGGCAATGACACTATATAATAGTTTGCCTAACTGGCCATCGGATTTGGGCTCCTAATATCTAAAAAGCACTACGGTTTTCTTATTTTATTGGATTAAAGGAGCAAAGACCAGAAATTCCCATTGACCACCAGTCAAACTTCTACTCTTCTATCACCCAAAAAGGGGCGTGGACATTACGGGAGGGGAAAGTACCCGGATGCGTTGCTCTGATGAATCCTATGGCCAGCGTTGATGTATAATATTATGGTTTATAGTATGTGTGTGTGTGTGTGTGTGTGCATGGGCGTCAGCAGCTTTTTGAATGTGGGGGGGCCACTTATTTTTTGGGGGGTCTGGGGGTCCCCCCCCCGAATTTTTTTAAATAGTAGATTCAATTTCCTGCATTCTGGTGCGTTTTACACCCAAAATAATCTCCCTCTTTCTTTGTTTTTCCTTGGAGCTGGCATGGTCTGCAATTACTGACTACTATTATGTTTTGGTTTAACTCACAGAGGCCTGACACTGACACATGGCACTTTTTAGGTACTTTATTAAATATGAAGATTCAAAAAGAATCAAAGAGTGAATTAGAAAAGAATGAGGTAACTTTGAGTCAACAAATTGAATAAAAAGTTATGAGGAAACATAAAATATGTACCTAGGCTACTCAGAGCCTATTACAATCAAACTTAGCCCTCTTCAGTGCATTGCAGAACATACAACTATAACAAACAAAAAAAAATCAAAGAGTGAATTAGAGCTGTCTCCACTGCCCCTGCCTGCTGCCCCTGCCTCTGACTCACTCTCACTCTCAACCACCTATATCAGGAGAAATGGGGATGCATTGAGCACTTGTTCATATTGTTTTTCTCTAATAGAACATTTGACATAGAAATACAATCATCAATACAAAAAATACAATCACAAGCATTTTAGAAATAGAAAAATAAATGGAACAGGTGTTTTCTTCTTATTTTTTAACCCTAGCTCAAGCAATCAGATGCAAAATTGATTCTTTGGGTGGGTGCAATGGCCAAATTAAATAGTGCAAATGCTCAGGGCAATGAACACGGGCAGGAGATGCAATAATGACAGGACAGGTAAGCACTGTGAGGTGTTTGTCGCCATTCTGTGCTTTTGATGACATTTCGCCTGTGTCTGTTCTGCATTTAAACATGTCTTTGATTGATTGATTGAAAACTTTATTAGAAGATTTGCAGAAGTAGGTACATGAAAGTACATATTACATACAAGGTCAACTAACAGGATAAAAACCCAAGAAAGCCACTGGCTTATTTCAATTGGGGTCCTTGATTCTCAATTCATCGTTACATGTAAGACAGACAAAAAAAAAAAAACGCACTAGTAATGCCTAACAAAACTGCTAGTGCCATATAGCTGATCTAGCTCGTATTTGGTTGCTAGTAGGCTATGCTAATTCTATTGCTAATACAGAGAATGTCTCATAAGGTGCTAACATTCTTATCAGAAAAGCTGGCTGTGTTTGACCTTGGGAGAACGCAATGTTGCTGTTTGGCTGTTTCACGGGAAAACTTGGATGACTTTGACTTACTTTTCTCTTCTTAGAAATTGTTTTCCTTATATCCATCTTGGTGGATGATCTAAATATCGTCTTGCCTCAGTCTGAATGTTTTGAATCTGCGTGCGTGTCGGATGCTGCTGCTGCCGTGTTAAAAACAGAAGTAAAACGCGGAGTGGACTTCTGGATATGGGCAATCCCCTACTCATAAAGTGGAACGGATTTGATTGTGAAGCAATGAAAATAACGCTGACCAGTCATGCAACATATTTTTGATGGCAAATGTGGGGGGGTCCAAACGACCTTGTTTCAAAGGTGGGGGGGACACGTCCCCCCCCAAATATATGGTGGTGACGCCCATGTGTGTGTGTGTGTGCGTGTGTGTGTATAAGCATATGTTGAGTGTGTATTGTGTGTGTGTGCGTGCGTGTGTGTGTGTGTGTGTGCGTGCGTGTGTGTGTGTATAAGCATATGTTGAGTGTGTATTGTGTGTGTGTGTGCGTGCGTGTGTGTGTGTGTGTGTGTGTGTGTGTGTATAAGCATATGTTGAGTGTGTATTGTGTGTGTGAATGTGTGTGAGTGTGTGTGTGTGTGTGTGTGTGTGTGTGTGCGTGCGTGTGTGTGTGTGTGTGTGTGTGTATAAGCATATGTTGAGTGTGTATTGTGTGTGTGAATGTGTGTATTGTTGTTATTATCATTATAAATGTGTCTTTCTCCTTTGTTGTCTGTTATAGTTCGTTTATATGTGTCTTGGTGGTTGGCCCCTTCCTCTTTCTGTTTTTCAAGTCAACTTTGTTATCCTCATGAGTATAACTATTATGAATGAATGAATGAATGAATGGTCTTTATTGTCATTAATACAGTACAGGTACCATACAACGAAATTTAGGAGGGGGGGCTCCCCTGGTGCTAGGAAAGAAATACTAAAAACAAGAAGGAAAAAGAGCTGGTTTACATAAATAAAGGCTATATACACTATCCACTATACTATACTACTATACTATACAAATAAAACACTGTGCTGTACTCTATGCTATGCTATAAATATCCTAACATTTCCTATCTCTGAACCTTCTGTACACGAGGGTTGTCATATTGCACATAGTATTATTGCACATTCATTTAAAGTGTCGCAGTTTGCAGGTTTGAAATGTTCACAGTTGTATTTCAGTATTGCACTTGATTACAATCTAGTAGCTGCAATCAAATTGTCTAGATTGTCCAGGGCCTAGAACCTAGGTCTTTGCTGTGTTCAGGGCCTGAATGGCCCTAGGGTAGAAGCTGAGCTTCAGTCTATTTGTCCTTGCGGACATGGTCCTGAACCGCCTGCCTGAGGGCAGCCGAACAAAGTGTTCGTTCCCAGGGTGGGATGGGTCTCTGGAGATCTTGGAGGCCTTCCTGAGGCAGCGTGTGTTGTACAGCTCTTCCAGAGAGGGGAGGGGGGCGGCGATGATCTTCTGGGCCGATCTCACGACTCTCTGTAGCGCTTTCCTCTCTGCGGCTGTGCAGCTGGAGAACCACACGCAGATGCAGTAGGTGAGGATGCTCTCCACTGTGCAGCGGTAGAAGGTCACAAGCAGCTCCTGTCTGAGGTGGTATTTCCTGAGGACTCTCAGGAAGTAGAGCCGCTGTTGTGCCTTCTTGATGATGGCTGCTGTGTTGGTCTTCCAGGACAGGTCATCCTGTATGTGCACCCCCAGGAATCGGAGAGTTGAGACTCTCTCCACGCTCCCTCCATCGACGAGCAGGGGCTGGACCTCAGATTTTTTCCTCCTGAAGTCCACGATGATTTCCTGGGTCTTTGACTGGTTCAGCAGCAGGTTGTTAACCTTGCACAGCTTGCCCAGCTGCTCCACCTCATCCCTGTAAGCCGCCTCGTCCCCCCCCCCCGAGATGCAGCCCACCACGGTGGTGTCGTCTGCAAACTTTATGATGGAGTTGCTGGGGTGGACGGGGGTGAAGTCGTAGGTGTAGAGGTTGTAGAGGATGGGGCTTAGCACGCAGCCCTGGGGGGACCCAGTGCTGAGTCTGAGGGCTGTGGAGGTGTGGGAGCCCACCCGCACCCTCTGGGGGCGGTCAGACAAGAAGTCCTTGATCCATGCACAGATGGAGTGTGATAGTCCCAGGTCTAGTAGTTTGGTCACTAGCCTGTCTGGAAGGATAGTGTTGAAGGCAGAGCTGAAGTCCACAAAGAGCAGTCTCGCGTAGCTGTTCCCCCTCTCCAGGTGGGATAGAGTGGCGTGGAGAGTCGTCGCGATGGCGTCCTCTGTGGACCTGTGGGCTCTGTAGGCGAACTGGTATGGATCCAGGTTGGGTGGGAGGCGTGTGACTATGTGGGCCCGGACCAGTTTCTCGAAGCACTTCATGATGATTGGTGTGAGTGCCACCGGGCGGTAGTCGTTTAGGCAGCTCACCGTGCTTTTCTTCGGGACTGAGATGATTGTTGAGGTTTTCAGGCAGGGTGGGATGGTGGCCTGGGACAGGGACTGGTTGAAGATGTTGGTGAAAACCCCGGCCAGCTGGTCGGCGCAGTCCCTCAGCACCCGTCCCAGGACGCCATCCGGCCCTGAGGCTTTTCTGGGGTCCACCGCCTTCAGCACGCGTCTCACTTCATGCTCTGTGAGGGTGAGGCTGCTGAGAGCTGGAGAGAGTGGTGTTTGTGTTGTGGTTACCTCCGTTCGCCCCTCGTCGAACCGGGCGTAGAAGGAGTTCAGCTCTTCCGCCAGCAGGGGGTCGTCCTCAGCGGCTGTGAGCCTGTTGGCTCTGAAGTTTGTCATGTGCTGAACCCCCTGCCACACCCGCCTGGAGTCGTTGCTCAGGAAGCATTCCTCAATCTTCTCTCCGTGGTCTGCCTTGGCCTCCCGGATGCCACGGTTTAGGTTAGCCCTGGTGGTGCTGTACAGCAGTGTGTCCTTCGCTGAGAAGGCGTTGTTCCTCTCATTGAGCAGTTGTCGGACCTTCTCAGTCATCCATGGCTTCGTGTTGGGGTAGACCCGGACACGTTTGTCCACGGTGGCTGAGTTGGTTCAGTTCACTATGTGGTTCAGAACCGATGACGTGAACTGTTCCAGGTCCTCATGCTCATATTCCTGCCATGAGGTGTCATTCAGGCAGATCTGCAGTGGAGCGGACCCTGCTGGCCAGGTTCTGACAGTCTTAGTGGTGATGGGGGCACTTTTCCTCATGGGAGTGTTTTTTTGATTGAAAATTGATTGATTGATTGATTGATTGAAAACTTTATTAGAAGATTTGCAGAAGTAGGTACATGAAAGTACATATTACATACAAGGTCAACTAACAGGATAAAAACCCAAGAAAGCCACTGGCTTATTTCAATTGGGGTCCTTGATTCTCAATTCATCGTTACATGTAAGACAGACAAAAAAAACTAGTACTATCTACAAGATAATACAGACAAATAACTAGTACTATCTACAAGATAAACATACATCCATCATGGGAAGAACAATACAACAAAACATAAGGTATGTACAGCGGGTAGGACAGGTGGGGACATACACCACAGGTGGGGGCGGGGGACAAAACACAAAGTATGTACAGTGGGTAGTTCGGGTCTTTTAATCTGATTTTTGATTTAGAGGGTCCAGTTACGGATTGCAGCCTCCTGTAAATGTTTTTTGAGAGTGGTTTTGAAGGTGGGCAGTGTTTTGCACTCCTTTAAGATTATAGGAAGGGCGTTCCACATTTTTACTGCATAGTTTGCAAACGAGTTTAACCCCTTGTTTGTGGTGCAACGCGGTTGAACGTGGTTCGTGGAGCTTCCTCTGGTATTGTATGTGTGGACGTTGTTCACTTTTTGGAAGTATGTTGACAGGTACTTGGGTGTCTTTGTGGTGTAGCGTATCTTGAAGACCAGGCCCAGTGCAAGCTGCTGCACTCTGTCAACTACTCGTAGCCAATCAAGGCTCAAAAAATGAGCAGCGGTTAGATGTGTCCTAGGGTTGAGGCCTAGCAGAAGCCTAACCAGTTTATTTTGGGCTGTCTGTAGTCTTGTTTTATGGGCCTTTGTGGTTCTATAGTACCATGATGTTACAGCATAGTCGAAGTGACATTGAATGAGAGCTCCTGATATGGTCCTCAGTGTGTTTTTACTGACAAGTGAGGATATCCTGTACAAGAATCTAGTTCTATGGTTCACTTTTTTGATTACTTTTGCTGCCATTTTATCTCCGGAAAGATTTGCCTCTAAGATGGAGCCCAGGTATGTAATATCCTCTTTTCTTGTGATATTAATGTTACCCACTTTTATTTTGAAATTTACAGCCTTTCTGAGTTTAGATGGGGATCCGTATAGGATGGTTTCGGTTTTACCTAGGTGTATTGATAGTTTATTGTCAGCTAGCCAGATGCAGATTCTACTCAGTTCAGTGCTTAGCGCTTTTTCCACCTGCAATATGTCCCTGTCAGAGACCAGCAGAGCCGAGTCATCCGCGAACAGGAACAAATTGCAATCACATGCTGATGACATGTCATTCACATATATTAGGAACAGTAAAGGTCCCAATATGCTTCCTTGTGGAACCCCGCAGGTCACTGGGAGGGGGGGGGACAGTGTTCCGTTCACACTAACCACCTGTTCCCTCCCCTCTAAGTAGGATTGCATCAGGAGGATGGGATCAGGAGGATGGACACGTGGTCAGACATGCCTAGATGAGCTAGCGGTCTAGCCTTGTAGGCAAGCTTGATGTTGGTGTATACCTTGTGAATGAATGAATGAATAGTCTTTATTGTCATTAATATAGTACAGTTACCATACAACGACATTTGGGAGGGGGGGCTCCCCTGGTGCTAGGAAAAAAATACTAAAAACAAGAAGGGAAAAGAGCTGGTTTACATAAATAAAGGCTATATACACTATCCACTATACTATACTATACAAATAAAACACTGTTGCTGTACTCTATGCTATGCTATAAATATCCTAACATTTCCTATCTCTGAACCTTATGTGCACGAGGGTTGTCATATTGCACATAGTATTATTGCACATTCATTTAAAGTGTCGCAGTTTGCAGGTTTGAAATGTTCACAGTTGTGTTTCAGTATTGCACTTGATTACAATCTAGTAGCTGCCATCAAATTGTCTAGATTGTCCAGGGCCTAGAACCTAGGTCTTTGCTGTGTTCAGGGCCTGAATGGCCCTAGGGTAGAAGCTGAGCTTCAGTCTATTTGTCCTTGCGGACATGGTCCTGAACCGCCTGCCCGAGGGCAGCCGAACAAAGTGTTCGTTCCCAGGGTGGGATGGGTCTCTGGAGATCTTGGAGGCCCTTGACCAGTGTGTTATCTCCTCTTGTTGCACATTTAACATGCTGATAGAACTTGGGTAGTACTACCTTCAGGTCAGCATGATTGAAATCCCCCGCGATTATATGTACTGCTTGAGGATCTGTGCTCTGTCCACCACTGATGACGTCATGTAGCCGGGCTAATGCTAAGCTAGCATCCGCGCTAGGTGCTATGTAAACAGCTGTTATGAACACCGCGTTGAATTCCCTCGGGAGGTATGTGGGTCGGCATTTAACAGTCAAGTATTCCAGGTCTGGGGAGCAGTGGCTACTTACAGTTTTTGTGTTTAAGCACCAGCTGTCCTTCGTAGATATGATCAGGCCGCCTCGGCGCGCCTTCTCGCTAAGCAATGTCCTGTCCGCCCGGTGTAAAGTGCGGCCTTGTAACGCAACCGCAGAGTCAATAATGGAAGCGCTGAGCCAGGTTTCTGTGAGAATAATCACACAGCTATCCCCCACGGTGTTGTTGGAAGCAACCTGCAGTCTCAGTTCGTCCATCTTGTTAGCTAGGGATCTTACGTTATTACTATTTGTATTGTTTTGTTTTCTTTCATTGGTTACTGAATAAGAATGTCTTTTGTCCTTTTTTTCTAAATAAAATAAGAACATGAATAAGAATGTATTTTTTTCTAAATAAAATTAGTCCCCTGAAGAAGGTGATCGGGTGTCCCAATACTCTGTGTCTCTCTCTGTGTCTCTCTCTCTCTCTCTCTCTCTCTCTCTCTCTCTCTCTCTGTCTCTCTCTGTCTCTCTCTCTCTCTATGCCAGCTGTGCAGAACGCTCTCTGGACAGGCTAGACGCTAATTACCTCAGGTACTTTCACTTTTGTGTATGTTACAGCAATAATTCCTGACAGGATGGTGGAATGGTGAATGGATGCTAAGAAGGATACGAAACTCACCTAACACTTTATTAGGAACACTATACTAATACTGGTAGGGCCTCCCTTTATTGGGAACACTATACTAATACTGAGTAGGACCTCATTTATTAGGAACACTATACTAATACCGGGTAGGGCCTCCCTTTATTAGGAACACTATACTAATACTGGGTAGGGCCTACCTTTATTAGGAACACTATACTAATACTGGGTAGGGCTTCCCTTTGCTCTCAAAACAGCCTCAAAGATGTTGGAAACATTCCTTTGAAATTGCGATTTTGATCCATCCAAGCTGTGAATCTCCCGTTCTACCACATCCCAAAGGTGTTCTATTGGATTCAGATCTGGTGACTGGGAAGGCCACTGAAGAACACTGAACTCATTATCAGGTTCATGAAACCAGTTTGAGACGACTTTGGCTTTGTGAGGTGGTGCATTATCATGCTGGAAATAGCCGTTAGAAGATGGATACATCGTGGCCATGAAGGGATGTGCACATGGTCAGCAAAAACACTGAACCAGGCCCAAAGTGTTACCAAGAAAACATTCCCCACACCATTACACCACCTGAACCCCGATTGTGTGATTCACTTGCTTAGTCAAATGCAGTGGTGTGCCGTCAGGGCCAGCAAGGCCTTCTCTGCTGGCCTAAACATCATCAGAATATACATTTTATTTTAATATATATTTTCCACAAATATGTATTAATGATTCCCCATAGTCTATTCTCTTCATTTCATAGCTTTCCTCTTGGTTGCGCTGCTTCCAGTCTCCGATTGAGATTTGGAGGGCTGGCCTTTATGTTAGAGCTTTTATCCAATCAAAATGTGTTGCTAGGGGGCTCAAAAATCTGCCCGCCTGCACATTAAACGGTGCCGCGGATACGACCTGTAACTTAATGTTGGAACGAGAAAACATGTGGCGTACCTAGTAAACCTACGTAGATGCGAGCAAAAGCAACAACGGCGCCTGCTGTAAGGCTCAATGATGTCAGCACCCAGCACGTCTTTTGATTGGATACGCACTATTGATACGCACTATTGATACGCACTATTGATATTCACTATTGAGATGCGTAACTATGCCGGTAGATGTGAAACTTTTGAAAGTGCGCAGGGAAACGGAGCCTCACAACGAAAGCTTTCGTTGACTGATCGATAATACTGATCGATTGTGTCCTGTTTTTGGGTAAACAATAACTTTCATTTAGGGGACACAATGAAAGCGCCGAGTCCACAAACAGAGGAAACTACGTTGAGCTTCTTTCTTTTCTGGCTGAAAACAACCCAGATTTACATTACCACCTGTCCACAAACAAAGTGTTTACTGGGACGTCAGGCAAAATACAAAACGACCTGATTTTTGCTATTGCTGAAGTGATGGAAGAAGAGATCAAAATGGAGATTAAAAAGGCACCCTTTGTCGCTATTATGGTGGACGAGACGACAGACGTGGGTAATGTAGCGATCTTAAAGATGTTAGTTTAACACTCTTCATTGTAAATGCGGATTTATTGATTAAAAATGCTTCGGAAATATTAATATAACTCTGTTGTACTTGTCTGACTATGTTAAGGTGATGCAACGCCCGGTTATACTGTGTTTCTGTCTAGTTTCTAGAGCCATGGCGTCATAACGATGGTATTAAGAGGTAGAATAATGTGTCGGACATCACTGAAGGCCTAGGTGTGAAATGCACCGCCCGCCACTGGTCAAATGTATAGGTTGTAAGTCGCTTTGGAATAAATGCTAACAATGTAAATATAAATGAATGGATGAGAAAGTGTCCAGGTGTTCCTAATAATGTGGCCAGTGAGTGTAGGTGTTGGGTATGAGTCATTGGAATCCTAATGATAAGGGCTATTCACATGTATAAACAGAAAACCGCTTGGTTGGTGTGTCACCAAAACAGATGCTGTGTATTGTGTAATAAGGGTATTGACGTGGCCTGGGGTGATCCAGTGGTCTAGCACCGCGGCCTACAGTGCACACAATATGGGAATATAAGGGCATTGACACAAACACCAAAACAGTCTTACAGTGACTGTGGCAACTCTTTCAAATGACTCACTCACACGTGTGAAGTCTTTTGTAACACCTGAGGAAGGTAAAACAGCATTCCTACCTGATGACTAATAAAAAGAACAGGGGCAGATCTGTAGTTGTGTTTCCATAAAAGTTAAGCGAATTTCGAAATGCGAATCATGAAATGCGGAGCGTTTCCATTTACGAATAAGCTAAGCTATGTAAAACGTAATTTCGTCAGAAGATGACGCGGTATAGGCTACGTGTCTACGTTACACATTTTGTGGAAGTAAACAAACAAACCAGCTATAGCATTGGCCATGTTGCAGACTGCCCAGAGGAAGGAAAGTAACAGCAGTAGCAGAGAGTTGGTGGCAGAGAGAGATGGATGGATAATGGGTGAGAGATGGAGAGATGGTTAGATAGCAGGATCGTGTTGGACAAATAAATCAATGACACACAATAATAATAATAATAATAATAATTAATTAAATTTATATAGCGCTTTTCCAAGGCTCAAAGACGCTGACAATATAGGATACACATATATGGGAGACACAAAAACAACAAGTAACAACGAGTAACATGGAACACAGAGTCAGCGAACGGGGACGGGGGGGGGTGGTGTAGAGTCCGGTGTTGGTGTTGCTGGGAGCCTCAATGGATGTGGCGGCGGCAGAGTGTAGGTGAGACGAGAGAGGGGCAGGGGGAGGTGGGGGCAGGTGGGATGGCCGGGAGTCCAGGGCAAAACGACAGGCGGTGCCGCCGTTGCCGTTGTCGTCAGTATTGCCAGCCTGGGACCGAACCCGCGCGGCCGGCCAGCCTAGCCGTGCCATGCCAGCGACCAAATCGCGCAGCAGTGAGTGAAGGCCGGGAAGGACTGACACTCACCTGCGGAGATGGCAACCCCCGAACCGGGGAGGGAGCGGTGGCTACCTCCCGGGACGAGGGTAGTAGCACAGCACGGCCGGGCCAGCGATGTCTGAGAGCGGCGCGCAGCGGGTCGGTCGGCAACACAGAGCCGGGGGACAGGAACGGTGAGGCGGTGAGTACTGCAGTCCGGTAGTGAAGGCGGTGAGTACTGCAGTCCGGTAGTGAAGGCGGTGAGTATTGCAGTCCGGTAGTGAAGGCGGTGAGAGGCAGGAGATGGCGGGGTGGAAGGCAGCGGAGGTCGGCGGGACAGGATACAAAAAGGATAGGACAGGATACAAAAAGACAGGATACAAAAAGAGACAGGACAGGATACAAAAAGACAGGATACACACAAGGGCCAGACTAAACCAAGGTGGATCACGTACGCGTTACGTAATCGTTGTGACGTTTGTCGTTTCATCCAACGCCCCCCCCCCCCGCATCGCCACTGAAAAACACATTATCCAACCACAGCCTATTAGCTGTCTGTCAGATGACAGATGGAGGGATAGGTAGATGAGGGAGGAAGGATGGATGCTGTTCTAATAGCAGGTACTAATGTTATCGTCCAGTGGGGGGGGGGGGGGGGGGGGTGGGTTCTTTTCCCATCTGTGCAGGTGGCGGCGGCAGGGAGAGGCCAGATGGAGCCTTGCGGCCGGGCGGGGTGGGGGGGGCAGGTTGTGGGCACTGTCACACTGACAGATGAGGAGACATGTGGCTGTGAAGGTCAGTCCCCTGAATGCCTGATAACATAACACACCGGGTGGAGAGAGGAGACAAAAGGGGGGGGGGGGGGGGGAATGTACAGGTTTAGCCTCCTGACATCTCTCTCTCTGTCTCTCTGTCTCTCTCTCTCTCTGTCACTCTCTCTCTCTCTCTATCTCTCTACCTCTCTCTCCCTTGCTCTCTCTCTGTCCCTCTCTCTCTATCTCTCTACCTCTCTCCCCCTTGCTCTCTCTCTCTCTGTCCCTCTCGCTCTCTCTCTCTATCTATCTCTCTACCTCTCTCTCCCTTGCTCTCACTCTCTCTGACGATTGAGAGCGGAGGTGATGGAGAGGCCATTTTGGCTGACTGTGAAACCCAAGCCTGGTCTGGTCTGTGTCTGGGTCTGCTGCTGTGTGTCGTCAAGCTAAGAGTCTTTACGGGCACTACCCCCCCCCCCCTTAGTTGTCTTCTCACTTCGCTCTTGAATCCTCTCTCCATCAGAATCCTCTCTCTATACACCCCCCCCCCCCCCACACACACACACACAGCAAATGAACATGTACAGTGGAAAACAGAAACTTGGTTAATAGCATGGGCCTAGGCCTCTTAAACAGTTGTTTACAGAGAGAGAGAGAGAGAGAGAGAGAGAGAGAGAGAGAGAGAGAGAGAGAGAGAGAGAGAGAGAGAGAGAGCGGGGGGGGGAAGAGAGAGAGCAAGAGAGAGAGAGAGTAGAGGAAAGAGAGAGGGAGAGAGAAAAAGAGAAGAGGAGAATGGGAGCGAGAGAGAGACAGAGAGAGAGAGAGAGCCAGGGAGAGAGAGAGAGAGAGAGGAGAGGAGAATGGGAGCGAGAGAGAGACAGAGAGAGAGAGAGAGAGACAGAGAGAGAGCCAGAGAGAGAGAGAGAGAGAGAAGAGGAGAATGTGAGAGAGAGAGACAGAGAGAGAGAAACAGTAGAAGAGGGAGAGAGAAAGGGGGGGGGGGGTGAAACTGACTATATACACAAAACCAGCTAGACCCGTTTACAGAGGAGAGGATAGGATGTTGAGGCCCTCTCAACTTACATTATTGTGAATGTGGGTCAACCATCCAAGCAAGCTTCCCCATTGGCCTATAGCCCCTTCTTAAACAGCCTTCCCATTGGCCTATAGCCCTTCTTAAACAGACATCCTATTGGCCTACAGCCCTTCTTAAACAGTCCAAAGGTCGAGGGGCCTAACAGGCACAACAACCACCGCATTTCTAGGTAGTTTGCTTACTTTTTAAATTGTATTTTATCTTTACCGTTTCTTTTTTACTGTTTTCCCCTGCTTTCATATTCATTTTATGCTTGTATATGTTTTAATATTCACTTTCCCTGTTGTAAAGCACTTTGAGCTGCATTTCTTGTATGAAAGGTGCTATATAAATAAAGCTTTACTTAGGCCTACTTTATCACTTGATACCAGAGAATCAGACAGACCAGACAGGTACATTATGCTCCCTCACAAGGGGGTGTCGCACACTGTTCTCCAGTGCACTGGGAGAGAGGGATTGTGTTGCAGGGGAGGGAGGGAGGGAGAGAGAGAAAAAACATCCCCCCCCCCAGTGTGACTTATCTAGGAAGTACAGTGCAGCTCCCCTGGAAATATCAATAGCCTTGCTCCATTCAAGGGGAACATGCTGATTCAACATTTTTCTATCTCTAGGAGAGAGAGAGCATAGTTCAATAATAAACCACTTACTGTTGATGCAAAAAAAATGACAACGCAATGCGGTGTCATCAATATGAAAACGCTGTTAAGAGACTGACCAGTAAAGACGCTTTTAACACAATAACACGATTCTGTTTCCCCCACGGCACAAAAGAGGAATGACAATGCAGAGGATTACCAGATAAGAGAAGTGAGGAGTTGTGATGCTGGGCTTACAATACTTTTGTCCATATAGTGTTTATGGAAACTTAATTATTTAAATATTTTATTGTTTATTCAGATTTACAGAATTGGAATGCTCTGCCCTTGGATCTTAGATCAGCTGGCTCGGTCGAGGTTTTTAAAAAAACACTAAAGACTGTCTTTTATACACGTTGCTTTTGGATAGCCCCAAGGGCCTGACTGTCTGTGTCCTGTTGATGTTGTTGTACACCTGTTGTCTGTTATTTATTTATTTTTTCACTTGTTTGCCTGTTTTAACCTTCTGTGGTTTTCGCTCTTTTATTATGCTTTATTGTGTTTCTTCTTTGTTATGTAAAGCACTTTGTGACCCCTGGTCTGGGAAAGGTGCTGTATAAATACATTTTACTTACATACTTACACCATCTATAACCTCACCCTGTGTAGCATTCCAGCCAGAGTTAGTTTAGACGGTGACTCCTTATTAATAACTGATGGTCAATGATGCAGTTTAACCTTTTATTTACACGCACCAAAAGCACCATAGACACACCGTAAGAGCTGAAAGTAGAATAACACACAGCTACAATCAGCATCCATCCGCTAGCATTCAGTATACTTTGCTAATTCCAGAGCGTTTTACACAGCATTGAATCAATACATTCAAATCATACACAACAATGAAATTAAATTGACAGTCAATACAAACATACCTCTTCGCCTTCCAGCTAGTTGCTATAAAACTATAATGAGACGATATTTCTTCACAAATCCGTAGACCAATTTAACCGTCTTTCTTTCTTCTCCGTTCTAACTCCGTTCTAACTCTCTCACGCATGCGCAGTTACAAAGGGAGAACATACTTGTGTTCTTCAAATTAAAGTTGTGTTCTTCAAAATAAAGGCGGTAGGCTATAATAACATTTTGATATTCAAATAATATGTGGTATACAAAGCACCATCAATAAAAGTCCTTATCTTAACTTGTTATACATGTTATAAAATATATGGGTCATTTACAATTATGATTTATAGTATATCAGATGCGTCAGATGTTACAACTCCTTTTTTCCCCAAAAAGTGCTGCCGTACACAATAATAATTAGTCTAACAGGTGGATCAATAAACCCACACAGTGCTGAGACTGAAGACAACACAAGCCATTTATTGTGTGTGTGTGTGTGTGTGTGTGTGTGTGTGTGTGTGTGTGTGTGTGTGTGCGTGCATGCGTGCGTGCATGCGTGTATAGGCATATGTTGAGTGTGTATTGTGTGTGTGAATGTGTGCATTGTTGTTATTATCATTATTAATGTGTCTTTCTCCTTTGTTGCCTGTTAGTTCGTTTATATGTGTCTTCAGTGGTGTAGTCTAGTTTTTTCTAGTGAGTATACTGTGATTTTGCCCTCCCAGTCAGAGCGACACCTGTCCCGTAGCGACACCCCATAAGCACCACCACACTCACTTATGCATACAGTATGCATCTACACCAGTGTTTGCTGCCTTGGGGGGGGGGGGGTGGCATGGACTGTACTTCAGTGGAGGCTGGTGACTTCCAGAATTGAGGAGGCCAATTTTTTTCCGCTTGCTCGCGATGGAATGTTCCCTGTTCTTATAGAAGAATATTAAATTGATTTGTAATAAAACGAAATCGACTACATTAAAAATAAAACTGTTCAATAAATCCTAAATGTTGTCTACCTATTCGATGTATAAATCGCGCCAGAATCTCGCCGACTTCCGAGGTCATTTTAAGCAAAAGTATTTGGCCAAATGAGCTATTATTTTCAGGGATAACAGCCATGGGTGTTCTAGACGTATCCTGCAAAGGACAAGTTGATAGGACACTCGTAGAAGTGACTGGCGAATTCTCAAAATGGCTTCATGTGATTGGACTAACAAAATATCAATCTTTCAGCCCTGGACTCAATGCATGGTGAGGCCAAGCCTCATCTGCCCACCCATTTTCAGTGATTTGGCCAATCACATATTGCCATGAAAAAATTGCATTACATTGACTTCTATGAGAAACCACTTTCCTGGGGGAGGCCTGGCCTCCCTCAATACAAACGGATAGGGATTCTGGCCTGTAGGTGCTTTACAATTGCAATATTGGGTTTTAGCCATGGAAAACTTCAGATTTATGAACGAAACGGAAATAATGTTAATATTAAAATATGTTTTTTGTTAAATAAATAAATAAAATAAATATAATGATTGCTTTTTTCTTGCTCTCTCTTCTCTCAAATTATTGGGGAGGCCAGGCCTCCTCCACCTCTATGGAGGAGCCTCCACTGCTGTACTTGTACATCAAGCTGCCTCACGCTACAGAAACAGGAGATAGGCTCCTGCCCCCTAAGGGCCGTTAGGCTCGAGAACCATCGGTTCTCAAGGCTACTTATGTGGTCTTGACTACATGTCCACTTTCTCACCTGGTTCTTGCTGTCTCTCTGGTGTGCCGACACCATCCTGCTCTCTCTCATTCTCTCCCTCTCTATCCTCCTCTCTCCCTCTTTTGCTGTCAACCAAAAGGCAAATATAACAACCAGAGTATTTATAATTTAATAAGAGGTATACACTGAATTCATATCAAATCATAACATCATTCTAATTGAATATTGGGTTGCTGTGGGCAATGCAGTCAGATACTGTCTTTACTTACTCTCTCACCTGTAAGAAAATCGTATGTCCAACTACAAAAAAAAATCCAATGAGTGAGGGTTTGTTCCAATGCTTCAATCCACTGTCCATTTACTGTAAATATACCATTATGGTATTACCATAAAGCCCAATTCTAGCAGAATAAGAAAGATTGTATATCTACTTTAAGTAAAATAATAAAGTGCATCCAGTTAGCTCTTTAGCTGGCATGTGTGCAGCAGACTAGCTCATCTAATCACCTCTGAGCACGCTAGCTAGCTTGCTAGTTCTTTGACACTATTATTCACATCATGAAACTATAATCAGACACTTTCTAGTCACAATAATAACGACTAATTTGAACCAACTTTCTCTGTCAGAACACAGTAATTATATTTGCTAACGTTTCAACTTGCTTACTTTCTTCTGCAGAGCTTTCACCCTGCAAAAACTCTCTCGCGTCAAAACAAAACAAAACCATTCTCCAGCGCGGCACGAAGTTCAACAAGAACATATGGGTGTGATGTTTCGGGTGTCTAAGCTAATTCCCACGTATAAATCTCTGCTTAAAAGTAGCAAACCTCAAGTTAAAACAGTTCATGTCTGGAATGATGATGGCATTGAAACCCTAAAAGGCTGCTTTTCCTGTACCAACTGGGACCTCTTTCACGGTCTGGACCTTGAAGAGGCTACTGACACTATTACAGATTATATAAAGTTTTGCAGAGATAACGTGTTACCCCTGAAATCTATAACTGTGTACCCCAACAACAAATCCCATATCACGAAGGAAATCAAAAAGTGCATAGTTCAGAAGATAATTGCATTCAGGAATAAGGATCTTTTGGCCATGAGGAACATCCAAAAAGAACTGAATCACAAATTAAGGGGGGCCAAGAGGAAACAGAAAGAGACATTTGAATCCCACTGCTCTTCTATGAACACAAAAAAACTATGGGACTCCATGAAATATATGACTAACAAAAAGGTGCCTTAGTGTCCTAAACGAGGGTGAAAAAGCCAATGAACTTAATCATTTTTATGCCAGGTTTGAGACTGCCGACTTCTCGATGGAGCAAACAGTGGCTCTTCAGGCGCTGCCTGGGTTGGAAGCAAGCATCACCATTGAGCAGCGCGAGGTACAGAGACTGTTCTCTAACACCCGCCCTAGGAAGGCCTCTGGACCGGATGGCATCTCTGGGCTCATGTTAAAGTCCTGCAGTGAGGAGCTGGCTGAGGCCTGGTGTCCTATCTTCCAGAAGTCTCTGGACTCTCACACTGTTCCGTCCATCTGGAAAGACGCTATCATTATTCCTGTTCCTAAGAAGGCTAGCTGCAAGGAAAATAATGACCTGCGACCAGTCGCTTTGACTTCTGTTGTTATGAAATGTTTTGAAAAATTCATTATATGTAAAGTGAAAAATGCAGTCAATTGCTCTCTGGATCCTTTTCAGTTTGCTTATAGATGTAATACAGGTACAGATGATGCAACCTCAGCCATGGTGCACTTCATATCTAAGCACTTAGAGGACCCTACCTCCTATGTCCGACTCCTATTTGTTGATTTCAGTTCTGCTTTTAACACGATACAGCCGCACCTTTTAATTGAGAAGTTAAATGGGCTTAATGTCCACCCCCTCATTATAAAATGGTATCACTCCTTTTTAACTAACCGCACACAGCGGGTCAGTGTTAATGGCACTCTTTCGGAACCCAGAACCATAAGCACTGGTGCTCCACAGGGTGTAGTCAGTTCCCCTGTGCTCTTTACTTTATACACAAACGAGTGCAGAAGCACCTACCCTAGCAATCGCATCATAACATTTTCGGATGACACTGCCATCCTTGCTTTAATTAAAAAGGACAGTGACCTAAATGACTATTATTCTGAAATCCAGAGGTTTGTTAAATGGTGTGATGTTAACTGCCTGGTTTTAAATGTTAAGAAGACTGAGAAGATGGTGTTCGACCCCAGAGGTGTTGGGGACCACAGGCCTGTGGTCATCCACAAACAATCCATCTCGCAGGTCGCCTCTTACAAGTATCTTGGGGTTTTCATTGACAACTCACTCACCTGGAGCACTCATGTAGATAGCCTTTGTAGCAGATTACAACAACGACTACACTTCCTACGCCGCCTTAGAGTTCATGGTGTTGACCAAAAATGTATGCTACTCTTCTACCAGTCTGTCTTAGAGAGTCTCATCAGATACGGCATTACATCTTGGTTTGGTAACCTATCTGTGCAACTAAGGTCCAAACTGGTCCGACTGATACAGACTGCATGGAAGATCATAGGGGTGACCACTCATCCCTGCAGTCTATTTTTGAACAGGCTACTCTCAGACAGGCTAATAGAATTCTCATGAATCCCTCCCATGTCCTACATGCAGAGTATGAACTGCTGCCCTCTGGGAGGAGGTTCAGAGTCCCCCGCTCTAGATTAAATAGATTTAAAAATTCTTTTATTCCCGTTTCTGTTAAACTTTTAAACTGCTCCAGATGAATGTGAAACATAATATGATATTATCTTGCTTATCGTTTTATTTCCACTCTTGTCTTAATCAGGGCTGCCTTCTGTTTGTGTTTTATCATTCTGTATTGTCTGTTGCTCTTTGTTGGCTGCCCAATACAAATTTCACAGTGATGGGACAATAAAGTGACTTTTGACTTTTGGTGTCCCAATACTTTTGTCCATATAGTGTATATGGAAACGTAATTATTTAAATATTTTATTGTTTATTCAGATTTACAGAATTGGAATGCTCTGCCCTTGGATCTTAGATCAGCTGGCTCGGTCGAGGTTTTTAAAAAAACGCTAAAGACTGTCTTGTATAGACAGGCTACTGGATAGCCCCTAGGGCCTGTCTGTCTGTGTCCTGTTGATGTTGTTGTACACTTGTTTGTTACTTGTTCTTATTTTCACTTGTTTGCCTGTTTTAACCTGCTATGACTTTCGCTCTTTTATTATGCTTTATTGTGTTTCTTCTTTGTTATGTAAAGCACTTTGTGACCCTTGGTCTGGGAAAGGTGCTGTATAAATACATTTTACTTACTTACTTACACCAACTATAACCTCACCCTGCACCAGATCGGACATCAGCTCCAGTCTATGTAAGGGAACCGACAACCCTAATCCCTGATCCAAAACACTCCTGTGTGTGTCTGTCTGTCCCCGGCAAGAAAGGAACACTGACTAACACAAATGATTCAGATGCCCCCAATGTTCTTCAGGATCTTCACAGGAACCTTTTCATCAGCCCCCCCCCAGAGATACAAAACTCACCCCCCCCCCCCCCCCCCCCCAGAGATACAAGACCCTCGGTGATAAAAGGTGCGCAATCTGAATCAATTAATGTCTTATCATACACTCAGGGTTCCTACAAGTTTCAACAAGTCAAATTCAAGACCTTTTTTAGACCTCTTTGAATATCATTTTAGACCTATTCGCGACACCATATGATAGCTTTTTGTCATCCTCGAGGTGATGAAATTAGGCATTCGTTGAAGTCATTTATGATGACATCTGCCCCGGACTGGCCTTCCTTCTAACAGTCGATCTGTAGTCTGTATTACCCTAAAGGTAAACTAAGATACTTAGGCTAGAGGCGGAGAGATTCACCCTGCTGTTCACTGTCTTACTTGCTTCCTCCTATTGTCATATCCCACAAATAAGCCCTTAATAATAGCACTTAGAAATCATAGGCACATACCGTATTTTCCGGACTATAAGTCGCACCCGAGTATAAGTCGCAGCAGGCCAAAAATGGGTCATGAAGAGGAAAAAACCACATATAAGTCGCACTGGACTATAAGTCGCATGGTTCAAGGGAACGGGCTTGGCGGAATCAGCGGGGAAAGAAGACCCTGTTGAGCTTGACTCTAGTCTGGCACTGTGAAGAGACATGAGAGGATTTGTAAGCCCAGGAAGGACATAATTCACGCTAAAACTTCTTCTGAAAGGTTAGAAATACTTAAATTATCGAGTGTAAAGCCAGGGCTAGCTAGCGCGTTGCTAACGAAGGTTAGCAAAATGGCGTCGCGGGAGCAAGCAAACAGGATGGAACAGCCTCTGAAAGGTAATAAATGACTTTAATATCGTGTATAACGTTCATAATAGCGTGTATAACGTTCATAATATAGTGCTTAATGTCCACATTGTCGAGTGTAACGACTATTTATCGTGTATAAGGCCATGACAAAGATAGCTTGGTGAAAAACGGAAGTAGTTAGGATGAAGGGCGGCCTACAAACAATGCAACATTGAACAGCCTCTGAAAGGTAATAAATGACTTTAATATCGTGTATAACGTTCATAATATCGTGTATAAGGTCCATAATATCATGTTTAATGTCCACATTGTCGTGTGTAATGTCCACATTGTCGAGTATAATGGCTATTCTATCGCGTATGTGGCGCTAGCGGAAGTAGCAAAATAGCCTCGCGGGGGTAACTTAGCAACATAGAACAGTCTCTGGAAGGAATAAATGACTTTAATATCGTTTATAACGTCCATAACATTGTGTATAAGGTCCATAACATCATGTTTAATGTCCATTGTCGTGTTTAATGTCCACATTGTCAAGTATAATGGCTATTCTATCGTGTATGAGGCGCTAGCGGAAGTTACTCCTTGGTTCATGTCAGTCAGAGATTACCGAATGTCAGTTCATGTCAGTCAGAGATTATGAATTATTGATATATAAGTCGCACCTGACTATAAGTCGCAGGACCAGCCAAAGTATGAAAAAAACCGCGACTTATAGTCCGGAAAATACGGTAGGTCCCTGTAGTTAATGACAGCTCTGATATTTTGTTAGGCTAGGCTAACCATTTAGTAGTAACTATAACGTGCATTGAATCTAATGTTTTACAGTTGACAAGAAGGGTACAAGGGACCTTTGTTACATAGGGAATTCCTAATAAATGCTGTGCCTGTCTCTAAATCCTGCCACATAACCTTCTACCAAGAACCTTCTGACTGAACGAACCTATTGCTTACTAAAGCTTATTAACCTCTGAACCTAGTAATAATGTTAACCTCGCATTAAGCATGCCTGTCATCAAGACCCTCACTAGCGCCACCTAGGGGCAAGGCCAGGTAGTGGAGCAGCAAAAGGTCAAGACTCAAGACAACCTCTCCAACTCAGCTTCCAATCGATTGCCTACGGTCATGCCGCATGACATCAATGGTTGCAGAGTCTTCCCGCTGCTAGAGAGAGTTCATGCAAGATTATTGAGTCCTTGTAATACCTTAATTTAGTAACCTGTTAATCCCTGATATCCAGTTCACCTATTATGAGGTCAATCCAACCGATCATACGATTGATCTACCCATTATAGAACTGGATACCTTATAGGCTTCGACCCACCCTTTCATAGGATCAGAGGCCTCTAAACCAATGGTTTTCAACCCTCTCCTCTGGGACCACCAGCCATTCCACATATTTGATCTGTTCCACCACCAGCACACCTGATTCAACTAATCAAGTACAAATCATAAGAGGGTTGAAAACCACTTCTCTAAACCATAACCCGGCCTTGACCAACCCTCTCAGAGGGTCACGGCTACCTTAAACCCTCTCAGAGGGTCACGGCTACCTTAAACCCTCTCAGAGGGTTACCATGGCTACCTTAAACCCTCTCAGAGGGTTACCATGGCTCCCTTAAAACCTCTCAGAGGGTTACCATGGCTACCTTAAACCCTTTCAGAGGGTTACCATGGCTACCTTAAACCCTCATAGGGTTACCATGGCTACCTTAAACCCTCTCAGAGGGTCACCATGGCAACCTTAAACCCTCTCAGAGGGTTACCATGGCTACCTTAAACCCTCTCAGAGGGTCATGGCTACCTTAAACCCCCTAACCCTAACCCTTAAACCCTCTCTGGTGATTCTTCAATCCACCCTGATATAGGATTGAATTCACCCTTCTAAATATGTTTTTTTTAATGTTTTGTAAATATGTTTTAATTATTTGTAAATATTTTATTCTCCTTGGAATGATACATGCACTCCATACACCGCACAGTCGCATGTAATTCCAAGTTTATGAATTGTAAAACATCTGTAACATCTGTAATCAAGACACCAGATGTTTCAATTCATAAATACCCTATTAATAATAATAACTTAATAATAATATTTGTTTATAATAGTGCTAATAATAATCATCATAATACCTTGTCAAATCATTGAACCCCTCTTTTCAATTGCTCAAGTAATACTTTATTATTCATTAAGTGATGGTAAAAATGCCAGCACATGGATATATATAAATATATATCATCCCATAAGTGGGTAAAATGTATAAAAAATAAAAAAAAGAAATTAAAGAAATTAAATAAAATCATCAAGTAATTTAAAAGTCATACTAAATGTTAAAAATAATAATAAAAGGAAATTAAATGAATGACCAACCGTGTTCTTCCCATACTCTGCCTATCTGATATAAAGGATATATATGTGTGGTGGCCTGGGAAAACCCTTCACATGGTGGCATTTTGACATTTTCATTTTTTAATATTTCCATAAATTAGAAGTTCTCAGCTATTCATAACTGGTTGAATGACTGAGATAGCCCTTTATTTTAAAAAGTTATGAGCATTTTAATGTAGCATGTCAAAAAAAGTGAAAGGGGAGAAATCCTCCCCTTTCTCCTCCGGGTCGGGAGCCTATGCAGATCGGCCGGTCTCGTTTGTCTGCTTGTGATGCGGTGGTAGTCTGCTCGCCTCGTCGGTATGCGAGGGACAGATCCATTTGTGTGTCTTCTAGTCAAGATTTTATTACTTTATGCTTATTGTGAGCATCAGTAAACTGGCAATAACACAGGTGGAAGTATCGTCTCTCCTTTCGCTCATGTGTGCGTGCGTTGCTTAACTGAGAATGAGACACGTTCAACGTGATGTTGTTTCGCTAGCAAACTACCCGCCACAAAAACATCAAAATAAGTACTTTCTCTTTTGTTTTCTTAAAATGTTTATTCACCATAATGTAGTATGGAGTTCAAAGTACTAGAATACCACATAATATCAAAATCGCCAAAATCGCGATTTCCATCTATATTTGCTCTTTGCCACGAACGAACCCCAGCGACATCCGACGGGTTTTCCCAGGCCACCACACATATATACAGTATATACTGTATATACAAAAATAATGGAAAAGTTCGGCTTTGACCGATGCCCTAATTTCTCCTTTCAGCCACTAGCCTGTATCCTCAGAGTTGAAATCGGCCCTCGGCAGAGCCTCGTTTTCACTTCCCCAATACAAGTGAAGCCGGTTCCAAAAATAATCCAAGTGTGAGACCAAGTATTATTCAGTAAGACACCCTCTACGTTTTACAGCCCAATTGGCTGGGATCACTCCAAACTATTAGCTACTAGCTAAAAAGAGGAAGTTCTCCTCTCCCGGAGACCATCTGGTCAAGAAGGGGAAAGTTACTTTCTCTTACGCCTAGTGAGCTTATTTTAGTAAAAGGGGAACTCCTTTGTCCTCAAGCTCTGTCCCTAGTTCAACATAAGACATTGTTTTAATCAACAACAAGATAGCGCACACATCCTATCTCAAGTCTCAGCTACATCACATTGGTCCTATCTCACATTTCTTATACATCTTGCAACACAATCAACCCCATTCTAGTGGGTATCTTGGATATGTTGATTTCTCTCAGAGTATATGTGTTTAGCTTTTCACTTCCTGATTCTATTCTTATGCAAGCAGGTCTACATTTCTTAGCAAATCGGTCTGGCAGATCATGGCAGAAATATTCATCATTGCAGAGTCATTGGTGGTAAACCCAGGTTAATCATGTGGAACAGCTCGATGTCATAGTTCAAGTTCAGACCCAATGCTGGCATTGGATCCTCCTCGGACGGAGGTGGAGTCTGCTCATTGTTGCCCTCTGGTGGTGTTATAATGACCTGTGGCAGGGTGGACTGCTCGATGCCTCCCTCTGGTGGCAAGAACCGTGGAGTGATCTTCAACAACCACTTATCCGGTGTGGTGAACATCACACACTCCTGCAGATTGTTCCTCTCTGATGCGTCCTTAGGGTATCTGGCCGACTGAAACTCTTCCCACACTGGGAGCAATGGTATGGTTTCTCTCCTGTGTGTATTCTCTGGTGTGTCTTTAGGTCTCCTGCCCGAGTGAAACTCTTCCCACACTGGGAGCACTGGTATGGTTTCTCTCCTGTGTGTATTCTCTGGTGTGTCTTTAGGGTTCCTACATGAATGAAACTCTTACCACACTGGGAGCACTGGTAAGGTTTCTCTCCTGTGTGTATTCTCTGGTGTGTCTTTAGGTCTCCTGCCCGAGTGAAACTCTTCCCACACTGGGAGCACTGGTATGGTTTCTCTCCTGTGTGTATTCTCTGGTGTGTCTTTAGGGTTCCTACATGAATGAAACTCTTACCACACTGGGAGCACTGGTATGGTTTCTCTCCTGTGTGTATTCTCTGGTGTTTCCTTAGGACTCCTGCTTGATTGAAACTCTTGCCACACTGTGTGCACTGGTATGGTTTCTCTCCTGTGTGTATTCTCTGGTGTGTCTTTAGGTGTCCTGCTTGATTGAAACTCTCCTCACACTGGGAGCACTGGTATGGTTTCTCTCCTGTGTGTATTCTCTGGTGTGTCTTTAGGTCTCCTGCCCACCTGAAACTCTTCCCACACTGGGAGCAGTGATATGGTTTTTCTCCTGTGTGTATTCTCTGGTGCATAGTTAGGTGTCCTGCTTGAGTAAAACATTTCTCACACTGGGAGCACTGGTAAGGTTTCTCTCCAGTGTGTATTCTCTGATGCCGCTTCAGGTTTGCTGCACACTTGAAACTCTTGCCACACTGGGAGCAGTGGTGTGTTTTCTCTCCTGAGTGTCTGTGTTGTTGATGGTTTCCTGATGTGGTGGAGCTGGGCTCGCTGTCTGAACCTGTGTTGGAGTTCTGCTCATCTGTAAGAATATGAACATATACAGGGTTACAAACACATTTTGTGCAAAACATTGAGCAAAGTTGTCAAAAAGAAGAATATTATTTTAAATAGATATATAACTATAGTTTATACTGCAAAACATGATGGTGTCTCTCTGGTTTCTCAAATATATTGTTAAAGAAAAGGTGTAATAAAATAAAATAATATAAACATGCCTGTCCGTCATATACGTGTGAGTTTGTCCCAACATAATACAAGGGTCAAAAGGTCAAATTGTATGACCAAGTGGATTGGGGGAGTAACACAATGGTTAACCCATTTAAACCGGGGGCGCTGTTGTTCTACCTTTCAAGACGGGAAAGCGGATACGTCATTTTGTAGTATGTGTATTTTTTCCACATTCTTCTGGTCTCTTGGCCAATGGAATGCATCAACATACACTTTTTTTTTTTTTTTTTACGATATTTTGGCAACAGCGGAGAAGTTTCTGAAGTTAGTTCTGAATGGAGTGATATTGATGATGAGCTGCAACGTTTCCAGGAAAAGCGCTATACAAATAAAAGTTATTACTATTATGACAATGTTATAACTGATTCGGATGATTTAGAAGGCTTTGAAACGGAATGGAAGACGGACAACTAGCACCGTAATCCTAGGAGGCGTTTCAACCGCGTCTTGTCAGCCTCGACAGCCTACAGTAAAGGGCCCTCCAAACTCATCACAGCTGGCTGAACTGCCATCTTCAGTCGCCAGGGCAAGACAGATTGTTAGCCAACTTGTTGAGCCACTAAAGCGACGGTGCAGCCCCCCGTTCTCTCCCCCCACCCTCACTCCCTGCCCCCAACTCCCCAAACCACTCAACCCCAAATGAAGGTCCTTAATGACATTCGTGTGAACACTGACTCCAGAAAAATCTCAGTTTTAGTACTACTAGACTGGTTTAGATCCTACCTACAGGACAGAAGCTTATGTCTCCATTGGCAACTCTGTGTCCGACCAAATTAAAATGACATGTGGGGTTCCCCAAGGTTCAATCCCCCCTCCTATTCAATCTCTATATGCTTCCATTGGGACACATCATAAAAAAGAACAAAATTGCCTACCACAACTATGCAGATGACATACAGTATATCTCAAAAGTGAGTACACCCTTTAGATTTTTGCAAATATTCTGTTATATCCTTTCAGGGGATAACATTATCCCACTGAAACTTTGATATAACTTATAGTAGTCAGTGTGCTCGTTAGTGTTACAAGGATTCAGGTGTAAATGATAAGCAGGGCTGTTAAATTTGGTGTTTTGGGCACAATTCTCTCTGAATGCTGGACAACATGGCACCTCATGGCAAGGAACTCTCTGAGCGGCTGAAAAAAAGGATTATTGCGCTTCACAAAGATGGCCTTGGCTATAAGAAGATTGCCAACACCCTGAAAATGAGTTGCAGCACAGTGGCTAAGATCATACAGCGGTTATCCAGGACAGGTTCCACTCGGAACAGGCCTCGCCAGGGTCGACCAAAGAAGTTGAGTCCACGTGCTCAGCGTCATATCCAGAGGTTGGTTTCCAAAAATAGACGTGCGAGTGCTTCCAGCATTGCTGCAGAGGTTGCAGAAGTGGGATGTCAGCCTGTCAGTGCCCAGACCATACGCCGCACACTGCATCAAATCGGTTTGTATGGCCGTCGCCCCAGACAGAAGCCTCTTCTGAAACCGATGCATAAGAAAGCCCGCAAACAGTTTGCTGAAGACAATGAATCCAAGAACATGAGTTACTGGAACCATGTCCTGTGGTCTGATGAGACCAAAATAAACCTGTTTGGGTCAGATGGTGTCCGGCGTGTATGGCGGCACCCTGGTGAGGAGTACCAAGACAAATGTGTTTTGCCTACAGTCAAGCATGGTGGCAGCATCATGGTCTGGGGCTGCATGAGTGCTGCCGGCACTGGGGAGCTGCATTTCATTGAGGGACACATGAATTCCAATATATACTGTGACATCCTGCAGCAGAGCATGATCCCCTCTCTTCGGAAACTGGGCCGTTTTTTAGGGCAGTTTTCCAACATGATAATGACCCTAAACACACCTCCAAGATGACAACGTCCTTGCTGAAGAAGCTGAAGGTTAAGGTGATGGACTGGCCAAGTATGTCTCCAGACCTAAACCCAATTGAGCACATGTGGGGCATCCTCAAGAGGAAGGTGGAGGAGTGCAAGGTGTCCAACATCCGTGGGCTCCGTGACGTCGTCATGGAGGAGTGGAAGAAGATTCCAGAAGCAACCTGTGCAGCTCTGGTGAATTCCAAGCCCAGGAGGGTTAAAGCAGTGCTAGATAACAATGGTGGTCACACAAAATATTGACACTTTGGGCACAATTTAGACATGTTCACTATGGGGTGTACTCACTTTTGTTGCCAGCTGTTTAGACAATAACAGCTGTGTACTGAGTAATTTTCAATGGACAATAACTCTATACTGTTATTCAAGCAGCACACTGACAACTTTAAGTTATATCAAAGTTTCATTAAGATAGTGTTATCCCCTGAAAGGATATGACAGAATATTTGCAAAAATCTAAAGGGTGTACTCACTTTTGAGATATACTGTACATAGCCCTCTCACCGAACGACTATAGCAGGGGTATTCAGCAAAAATTCAACAAGGTCCAGTTAGAGAAAATGTTCTCAAGCAAAGGTCTGGAACATTATAATCAGAATCAGAATCAGAATCAGAATCAGAATGAATCAGAATCAGAATCAGAATCAGAATCAGAATCAGAATCAGAATCAGAATCAGAAGACTTTTATTGCCATGACATGTAAACATGTTAGGAATTTGGTTTGGTACCATGGAGCACGGTTTACAGAAGGACAGGTGCAAGACAGGACAAGACAGTGCAAACCAACATCAAAGTGCAAGAGTCATAATTAATATAAATATAAAGTGCAGAGATTCAAGTGTTCAAGTGTTCATATCCAGACAGTGCAAAGCTCTCTGGGTGGGGGTGGAGGGAGGGTAGATAGATAGGGGTCAGGTCAGGGGGGGGGGGCCAGCGGCATTTAGGAGCCGGATGGCTGTGGGGAAAAAGCTGTTGGTGTGTCGGACCTTCACAGTATTTATGGACCGCACCCTCCTGCCTGAGGGGAGCGGGGCGAAGAGACCGTGTCCTGGGTGTGCGGGGTCAGCCATGATCTTCCTGGCCCTCCCCAAAGCCCTACTTTTAAACAGGGCCTCAAGGGGGGGCAAAGGGCAGCCAATCACCCTCTCCGCCGAGCGTATTACCCGCTGCAGCTTGGCCTTGTCCTTGGCCGCTGCAGCGGGGAACCAGATGATGATGGCGGAGGTGACGATGGACTCAATGATGGCCGTGTAGAAGTTCACCAGCGTGGTCTTAGGAAGGTGGAATTTCCTGAGCTGCCTCAGGAAAAACAGTCTCTTCTGGGCCTTTTTTGTGAGGGCGTTGATGTGGGGCCCCCACTTCAAGTCCCGAGAGACTGTCACCCCAAGGAAGCGGCATGACTCCACTGTGGTGACTGGAGTGCCTCCCAGTATGATTGGAGAGGGAGGGGGTGGGTTCCTCCTGAAGTCCACTATCAGCTCCACTGTCTTAAGAGCATTTAGCTCCAGGTTGTTCCGGGTGCACCAGGAGACCACCAAGTCAATCTCGCTCCTGTAAGCAGATTCATCCCCCTTGGAGATGAGCCCTACCAGGGTGGTATCGTCCGCGAACTTGAGGAGCTTGACCGACTGGTGGCTGGAGGTACAGCAGTTGGTGTAGAGGGAAAACAGGAGGGGAGACAGGACGCAGCCCTGCGGGGAACCGGTGCTGATGGTCCTCAGCTCAGAGATGGACTTCCCGAGCTTCACCCGCTGGGTCCTGTTGGACAGAAAGTTCGTGATCCACCTGCAGGTGTAGTCAGGCACCTGCAGTGCAGAGAGCCCACACTCCAGTATGGGTGGCAAGATGGTGTTGAATGCCGAACTGAAGTCAACTATAATGTCTAGATTGCGTTATGATTCAGTGCCATATATATAAACTCCTCCAAAAAAGTTTGGAAACGTTATTTCAGTCGATTCTTCCTCCCCTTTAATAATACCAATGGGTAGTGGCGGGCGGTGCATTTCACACCTAGGCCTTCAGTGATGTCCGACACATTCCTACCTGAATTATTCTACCTCTTAATACCATCGTTATGACGCCATGGCTCTAGAAACTAGACAGAAACACAGTATAACCGGGCGTTGCATCACCTTAACATAGTCAGACAAGTACAACAGAGTTATATTAATATTTCCGAAGCATTTTTAATCAATAAATCCGCATTTACAATGAAGAGTGTTAAACTAACATCTTTAAGATCGCTACATTACCCACGTCTGTCGTCTCGTCCACCATAATAGCGACAAAGGGTGCCTTTTTAATCTCCATTTTGATCTCTTCTCCCATCACTTAAGCAATAGCAAAAATCTGGTCGTTTTGTATTTTGCCTGACGTCCCAGTAAACACTTTGTTTGTGGACAGGTGGTAATGTAAATCTGGGTTGTTTTCAGCCAGAAAAGAAAGAAGCTCAACGTAGTTTCCTCTGTTTGTGGACTCGGTGCTTTCATCGTGTCCCCTAAATGATAGTTATTGTTTACCCAAAAACAGGACACAATCGATCAGTATTATCGATCAGTCAACGAAAGCTTTCGTTGTGATGCTCCGTTTCCCTGCGCACTTTCAAAAGTTTCACATCTACCGGCATATACGCATCTCAATAGTGAATATCAATAGTGCGTATCAATAGTGCGTATCAATAGTGCGTATCCAATCAAAAGACGTGCTGGGTGCTGACATCATTGAGCCTTACAGCAGGCGCCGTTGTTGCTTTTGCTCGCATCTACGTAGGTTTACTAGGAACGCCACAGGTTTTCTCGTTCCAACGTTAAGTTACAGGTCGAATCCGCGGCACCGCTTAACGTGCAGGCAGGCAGATTTTGGAGCCCCCTAGCAACACATTTTGATTGGATAAAAGCTCTAACATAAAGGCCAGCCCTCCAAATCTCAATCGGAGACTGGAAGCAGCGCAACCAAGAGGAAAGCTATGAAATGAAGAGAATAGACTATGGGGAATCATTAATACATATTTGTGGAAAAAATATATTAAAATAAAATGTATATTCTGATGATGTTTAGGCCAGCAGAGAAGGCCTTGCTGGCCCTGACGGCACACCACTGCCAATGGGTATTGTATTTTATATCGTTGGAAAGCCTTATTAGTCACCTTTACAACGAGGTACAACTTGTAAGGATCATGCATTCATGGAATGAGTAACAGCTAAACGTGTAGGTAGCGGGCCAACATTCTTTGACAAAATCCCCTGCAATATTCTTCTGTTGGTATTCACTCTCGTTTTGAGCTTCAAGTGCTGGCAGGTGTATGTCAGTCACAGGTGTGTGACTGGCACCTGAATGGCACCTAATTGACAGTGGCGATCCCATATCTCCAGATTCTGGGACCTAACTCCATCCTCCAGGATGACAACGCTCGCCCCCACAGAGCCAGGATCATCACAGAGCACCTCCAGAATTTGGGAGTGGAGAGGGTGGAATGGCCTGCCGTGAGACCAGACCTCAACCCAATTGAACACTTGTGGGATCAGCTTGGGTGTGCTGTACATGCCAGAGTGACCAACGCAACCATGTTGGTTGACTTGCGGAAAATCCTGGTTGAGGAATGGGATGCCGTCCCACAGCAGTGTGTGACCAGGCTGGTGACCAGCATGAGGAGGTGCCAAGCTGTTGTGACTGCGTATGGATCTTCCACACGCTGCTGAGGTCCCTGACAGTGTAAAATGAATAAAGTGTAAAAATGGCCAATATGTGTTGTTTTTTCCTTATTACTGTGGGAGAGTGCAATCATCCAATCCACCAAGCAACTCAAAACGAGAGTGAATACCAACAGAAGAATATAGGGGATTTTGGCAAATATTTTTGGGCCGCTACCCACATGTTTAGCTGTGTTGTTCATTCCATGAATGCATGATCCCTACAAGTTGTACCTTGTTGTACAGGTGACTAATCAGGCTTTCCAACGATATAAAATATAATACCAATTGGTATTATTAAAGGGGAGGATTAATCAACCAAAATAACGTTTCCGAACATTTTTTGAGGGGTTTATATATGTTACGGTACATTAAAAAAAAACTAGGGTTAGGGTTAGGTGCTAGGGTGCTACGGTTAGGATAAGGGTTAGGGTTAGGATTAGGGGTAGGGTTAGACATGCTAGCATGTACCAAGTCGACGTAGCACCTAACCCTAACCCTAGTTTTCCCACATGTACCGTATTCCCACAAGTACCGTAACATACAGGTGCTGGTCATATTTAAAAAAAAAAAAATAATATTTAACCTTTATTTAACCAGGCAAACATGTAAGAACAAATTCTTATTTACAAATGCAGCCTGACCAAAAAGCAATGGCTCTTTGGGGGGGGGGGGAGCTAGAAATAAAACAAGGTTAAAAATGTACAACAATAAAACAATAAAACACTGGCAAATACAGATGCATTAAAATACTAACAGTCAGAGAGAGAGGAGAGAGACGGAGGAGGTAGGGGTGAGGAAGAGCGGAGGTGAGGGATAGCGGGGGTAATGGGGCAGGGGTACTTAAAATGAGGCAGTGATGGGTTATGGGATGGGTGAGAGACCGTGATCAGCAGGTGCATTGATCGACTATGGTTCGATGCAGGATTTGTTTGATAGCAGTGAGTGAGGTGAGGGCGGTGAGTTTGAGGGTGTTCTGTAAGGTGTTCCAGTCGTGTGCTGCAGCGAACCGGAAAGCGCTTACGACCGGCAACGGTACGGGCTTTGGGGATGGTGAGTCGGACAAGATCACTGGATCTTAGAACGATGACGGGGCGGTGAGAGAGGTGCAGAAGGGATGAGAGGTAGAAAGGTGTTTTGCAAAGTATGGTTCTGTAGATAAGATGAAGCCAGTGACAGAGCCGTCTGCTGTGAAGAGATGTCCAGTCTACAAAGGTGTACAGATCACAGTGCTGAGTTGTGAAAGGCGCACCAGTGGCAAAACGAATGGCGGAGTGATGGAGTGTGTCGAGTCTCCTGAGGGCAGACTGAGATGCCATCTTATAGATGGTATCGCCATAGTCGAATATGGGCAGGATGGTCATCTTGACAAGGGTATGTTTGGCTGCACGGGTGAAGGAGGCCTTGTTCCGGTATAAAAAGCTTAGGCGAGCTTTGACTTTTGTCTGCAGGTGCTTTATGTGGGTGGTGAAGGAAAGGGATGAGTCCAGCCAAAGGCCAAGGTATTTGTAACAAGAGACAAACTCCAGCTCGGAACCGTCAACACAGAAAATCTTAGGGGGGCTGCTAACACGAGGTCTCCGGTCGAAAAGAATGCACTTTGTTTTTTTGGTGTTGAGGAGAAGATGGAGGCGTTGAAAAGACTGCTCAATGGAGGTGAGGCTGAGTTGTAGAGTGGAAGCCGCAGAGTGGAGTGAAGGGCCTGCACAATACAAGATGGTGTCGTCAGCATAAAGATGGATCTGGGATTTGCCAGCATCTTTTGCTATATCATTGATGTAGATTAAGAACAACGTTGGTCTCAAGATGGAGCCTTGAGGCACCCCTTTAGAGATGGTGAGATGGTCTGACAAGATATTTTCAGTCTTCACTTGCTGAACTCGGTCAGTTAGATAGCTGGCAAACCAGTTGCAAGAGTTTGTCCAGAGACCAATGTTGGAGAGCCTCTGTAGAAGGATGGAATGGATGACATAATCAAAGGCCTTAGCTAGGTCGATAAAGGCAGCGATGCAGACCTGCTTGGAGTCCAAGGAAGTGAGAATGTCATCCATAACTTTCAAGGTAGCTGTAATGCACCCGTGGCCAGGCCGGAACCCAGACTGCATGTTGGACAGGATGTTGTTTGAGGCCATGAAGTGGCTGAGCTGTTTGAGAGCCAGCTTCTCCAGGACCTTGGCCAGGCACGGCAAGATGGAGATGGGTCTGTAGCAGTTGGGGTCGGAGCTAGAGCCACCTTTAAAGAGGGGAAAGACCAGCGCGGATTTCCAGTCAGGAGGAAAGACAGACAGCTCAAAAGACATGTTGAATAGCCGTGTGATGGGAGCGGAAATGACAGGTGCAGCAGCTTTCAAAAACATGGGTTCGAGCCCATCAAGGCCAGCAGACTTGTTTGAGTCTAGCTTGGTTAGCTCCTCTAAAACCTCTGAGGTCAAGACAGAATATATAATTAGAATATCATCAAAAAGTTGATTTATGTCATTCTATTCAAAAAGTAAAACTTGTATATTATATCCATTCATTACACACAGACTGATATATTTCAAATGTTTATTTCTTTTAATTTTGATAATTATTACTGACAACTAATGAAGATCCCAAATACAGTATCTCAGAAAATTAGAATATTACTTAAGACCAATACAAAACAAGTTTTTTTTAAAAATGTTGGCCAACTGAAAAGTATGAACATGGAAAGTATGAGCATGTACAGCACTCAATACTTAGTTGGTGCTCCTTTTGCCTGAATTACTGCAGCAATGCGGCGTGGCATGGAGTCCATCAGTCTGTGGCACTGCTCAGGTGTTATGAGAGCCCAGGTTGCTCTGATAGTGGTCTTCAGCTCTTCTGCATTGTTGGGTCTGGCGCATCGCATCTTCCTCTTCACAATACTCCATAGATTTTCTATGGGGCTAAGGTCAGTGGAGTTTGCTGGCCAATTAAGAACAGGGATACCATGGTCCTTAAACCAGGTACTGATAGCTTTGGCACTGTGTGCAAGTGCCAAGTCCTGTTGGAAAATGAAATCTGCATCTCCATAAAGTTGGTCAGCAGCAGGAAGCATGAAGTGCTCTAAAACCTCCTGGTAGACGGCTGCGTTGACCCTGGACCTCAGAAAACACAGTGGACCAACACCAGCAGATGACATGGCACCCCAAACCATCACTGACGGTGGAAACTTTACACTGGACTTCAAGCAACGTGGATTCTGTGCCTCTCTTCTCTTCCTCCAGACTCTGGGACCTTGATTTCCAAAGGAAATGCAAAATTTACTTTCATCAGAGAACATAACTTTGGACCACTCAGCAGCAGTCCAGTCCTTTTTGTCTTTAGCCCAGGCGAGACGCTTCTGACGCTGTCTCTTGTTCAAGAGTGGCTTGACACAAGGACTGCGACAGCTGAAACCCATGTCTTGCATACGTCTGTGTGTGGTGGTTCTTGAATAGGGTTGGGTACCGAAAATCGGTACCGGTAGGTACCGGTTACTTTACATTCGGTATAGTACCGAACCGAATTGCAAAGGAGATTTCGGTGCCTCATTTCGGTACTTTTCTATCTCGCCCCTGGTGTCCGGTGTCATGCAACAGTCAACTGGTGACTCGTGACGTGACATCGCCTGTTAAATTTCCACTCAGTGCGTGTCGTGGTAGTGAGCTGAGCAGTTGTGTATCATCATATTATCGAATTTCGCTAGCTAGCCTAGCTACGAGGTCACCGAGAAGACCTCACAACAAAAGCTCCAACAAAATTGTCTCCTACAGGCTGTCGACTGCGCTAGATGAAGCAGGGGATGACGCCATTTCTGTGGCTCCAGCTGCAACACAGCGAGGGCTGCGTTCGTAAATTCGCTCCGAGAGCGCCGGAGCGCACACTGGGCTCAACGTCATAAAGCGACCGAGTAATTTGATTGGACAAGAGGCGTTCCACGAGTGCTGGTCGGATTTCCTGAGCGTATTTACGAACGCACCCCCAAACACTTCAGACAGTAGTGAGGAAAGGTGAACACACACACACAATCGCGTTTGTGACCACCGTCGCAATTCACCTGTGTTTATCTGAATCATCCCTCTCTCTTGGACGTGACAGTCCTTGAAATGAATGAAGCCACATGGCCTAATGATCATGTATTACTCGATTCGCTCTCAGTGTTGTCTTGCATACGCAGCTCTCCGCGGACAATCATCGGTATCTTCTTGTAAGTGCTACGATAACATCCACGGAAATATCAAACAGAACTAAACTATAATCGAAACAAGCCAGTGGTATTATATAGTCAGTTATAGGCAGGGGTGCACATAACTTTTTGGGGCCAGTGCTCAGAGGAGCACCTAGGGATGGTGCTTGGTGCTCCCCGAGCTCGCGAGTCACGACCCGTCCCACAGGATGGATAAAAAAGGGATACATGGATAACTTATATTAGCAAAACGACATTTATTCATAAATAAAGATGAACGAACAAATGATTGTGTGCAAAACAAAAGAAACAAACGCAAAATCAAATGACTGCTCTTTAAGCATGAAAGTCTGTCAGACTCCTTTAAACACAATGAAATCAACTGACATCTCTTTAAGCACTAACTGAATGTCTGTTCTTTAAACACAATGAAATCAACTGACATCTCTTTAAGCACTGCTCTGTTCTGTAAACACTGAAATCAACTTTTCAACAAAAAGTTACAGCCTAAGCATTTATTTATGCTACAAGCTTAATCATCATCATCACTGCTCTCTTGACTGCTGTAAGTTATCACTGTCCTCAATTTCAACCATGGTAGAGGATGTTGTAGGCTATCACTTTAAATAGCTCATTATTTTGATTGTGCAACAAAGTCTTTTTTTTCTTTCTAATAGAATTCCCAACCATATTCCCTGGGTCAGGGGTCTAGGTGTGATAATGAAGCTGTAAAATAAACGTCTGAACGTTTGAAAGCTTCAGAGAAAAGAAACGTGAAGTTCCTTGGTGTTGTTTTTCCTTTTAGCGACGAGTCGTTCGGGACTGAATTGTCACGTGTCGGCGTGATAACCGTGCGATACGCGATACGCGGAATGAAAGTACAAGTTACGATACTTTCCGAATGTTTTCGTGAGGGGAGTCGCCGTGGTCGTTGTGATGGCGTTACGGCGCTTGCAGTGATGCAGCAGTCAGCAGTCAGCAGGTGGATTTTGAGGAAGTACATTCCTCTCCCAGCGCTCCCAGCTGTTGGTGCGCAAGAGCGCGTTCATGCCGCTGATCTTCCGCGCAGCATGCATTTTGGCGACGCATGCGCACTGGCGCACCAGTTATGTGCACCCCTGGTTATAGGCCTAGATGACGAGCAAACAATATTTGTTTACTTTATGTTTATAAATCTGTGCCATTAGACAATTATGTCAAAACAAAACAAAAGTCAAAATGACAATAAAAAAGTCAAGAGAGGTGTCGTATTTTGCCAGAGAAGGCAAATATGCTGATCTTTTTGCAAAAGAATTGCTGAGGTGGGAGTTTTATTTTAATTTATTTTAATTTGAGTGTATATTTCACTGTAATATTATATATATGTATATTGTGCCTCAGTCAGCAGGAGTTTTATTTTAATTTGAGTGTATATTTAACTAATATACGTATATTGTGCCTCAGCAATAAAAAAGTGAAAAGCTGTTTAATTTTGTCGACCGTGTTATTATAATATATATATTATGTCATTCAAAAAAATCAAAAGTACCGAATTAAGTACCGTTTCGGTACCGGTACCGTTTTTAAAGTATCGGTTAGGTACCGGTACCGGATAAAACCCAAACGATACCCAACCCTATTCTTGAAGCACTGACTCCAGCTGCAGTCCACTCTTTGTGAATCTCCCCCACATTTTTGAATCGGCTTTGTTTCACAATCCTCTTCAGGGTGCGGTTATCCCTATTGCTTGTACACTGTTTTTTACCACATCTTTTCCTTCCCCTCGCTTGCTTGTACACTGTTTTCTACCACATCTTTTCCTTCCCCTCGCCTCTCTATTAATTTGCTTGGACACAGAGCTCTGTGCACAGCCAGCCTCTTTGGCAATGACCTTTTGTGTCTTGCCCTCCTTGTGCAAGGTGTCAATGGTCGTCTTTTGGACAACTGTCAGGTCAGCAGTCTTCCCCATGATTGTGTAGCCTACAGAACTGGACTGAGGGACCATTTAAAGGTGTTTGCAGGTGTTTTGAGTTAATTAGCTGATTAGAGTGTGGCACCAGGTGTCTTCAATATTGAACCTTTTCACAATATTCTAATTTTCTGAGATACTGAATTTGGGGTTTTCATTAGTTGTCAGTAATAATCATCAAAATTAAAAACAATAAACACTTATTATATCAGTCTGTGTGGAATGAATGTATACATTATACAAGTTTCACTTTTTGAATGGAATTACTGAAATAAATCAACTTTTTGATGATATTCTAATTATATGACCAGCACCTGTATATACTGTACATATAGTACATATACATATTAAAGTACAATTCAATAATATTTCAACAATATTGTAGATTTTCACTTTGAAGTGGAGAGATTAATAAGTACTAATAAATGTTATTTTCTCATGTAAAATAAGGGCTGCATTTAAATGTAAAGATACATAACAGAGCTTTCGAAAAATGTGCGTCTTAAAAATAAAGTGCTTAATTTTTGACAAATAAATTAAAAAACGAAATATAAAGTGTAGCTTGAGTCTCCCTTTCTCTTCTGTTTTGCTAGCATGTCCTGGGTTAATATTTCGGTTTCCCTGGTGGCTGATGATGCTGACGTAGGTATCTGTACACCTGCATAGGTTTCAAGCTCTTGCTGAGAGACATACAGTGCGAGTCTATGATTTGTTCTTGCAATTAAGTTGACCCTCCCTTTTGCCCATTACTGACCCCTCCCTGTCCCTAGCTCTTTACCTGTCTAGTTTTAGGTTTTGTAGTTTTACTTTAGTTTTAGATTATCTTAGACTGTTTTAGACTAGTTTTAGTTTTAGACTATGTAGTTTTAGTTTAGTTTTAGACTATATTGACGGAAAGTTTTAGATTATCTTAGTCTAAAACTAAAACTAGTCTAAAACAGTCTAAGATAATCTAAAACTTTCCGTCAATATAGTCTAAAACTAAACTAAAACTACATAGTCTAAAACTAAAACTAGTCTAAAAGTCTTTGTAGTTTTTGTTTAGTTTTAGACTATATTGACAGAAAGTTTTGATTATCTTAGACTGTTTTAGACTAGTTTTAGTTTTAGACTATGTAGTTTTAGTTTAGTTTTAGACTATGTAGGCCAGGTTTTGTATTGTATTTGGTTGTGGTGGATGTTGTATGCCTGTGAACAGGTCACACTTGAAAATGAGCCCTTGGGGCTCAATGTGTTTTTTACCTGTATAAATAAAGGATACATTTAAAAAATGTATTTAAAAAATAAATAAATAGGTACATCGGTATCTGCTTGATCTTTTCACAAAACTCTTATTTTTGTTTCCCCTCAAGGAAGGTTTCAGCTACCACTCATGCATTCCTTGACCGTCAGTAAATGTGTTTTATGTTGACGCAAAACGCAAGCAACTTTAAGGGAACATTCATTAGCACGTTGTTGGGGAGTGAATGAATGTGTTTGAATTCTGGTGGATCGATCATATTGGACTCTGTATCGTGTATTTTCTCTGTCCTCGGTTCAGATTTGAGTGTTTCTGCTCAAAAGATGGGTTTAGTCTCGTAACGCTTTACATTGCCGCTTTTAATAATCGCCATGGTCTCCAAACATATCAGACATACAGGGTTTGAACTGAACTGCCCGTGGGAAGAATGAACATGTGAGAGTCTGTCCAGTCTTCATTGAACAAGGACAAAACAGAGATAATTGTATTCGGTAAACCTGACAAAAGATCAAAAGTCAGTGCAAAACTTGATTCTCTCTCTAAACTAAAAAACAGGTCAGAAATCTTAGTGTAATTCTAGACTCTAAACTTCAACAGCCACATGAACTCGATAACTAAATCAGCCTACTATCACCTGAAAAACATAACAAGAATGAGAGGTTTCATGTCCAAATAAGACCTTGAAAAAAACCTCATCCATGCATTTGTTTCGAGTAGACTTGATTATTGTAATGGTCTACTAACAGACCTATCTAAAGGGGCTGTTCGTAAGCTGCAGCTCATCCAAAACGCAACTGCTAGGGTCCTAACAAAAATGAATACGTTTGAACACATTACACCAATCATGAGATCCCTACACTGGCTACCAGTCTCTCACAGAAAATGGTCTTGGACCAAAATACATCAGATCTCCTCCCACCCTATATTCCCGCAAGGCCCCTAAGGTCAGGTGAGACTAATCAGCTAATAATTCCAAGAGTAAAAACAAAACACGGTGCAGCAGCTTTCAGTCACGCTGCTGCATGCTCCTGGAACAAACTCCCTGAAGAAATCAACAGACGCAAACCCTAAACATATTTAAATCTAAGCTGAAAACCTTCATGTTTTGCAGCAGTTATGATTAAAGACTTCTATCAATGTCTTTTATCCATGAACTATTGTCTTATTAAATGTTTGATCTATTTACCTCTTATATTTGCTTTTATTCAGTCATTTTTATTTTCTTGCTATGCTCCTCTTGCTGTATTTTTAAATAATGCATGTAAAGCACTTTGAATTGCCCCTGTTGTATGAAATGTGCCATACAAATAAACTTGCCTTGCCACTGGCAGCATTGATTTTCCAGCAGTGCAATGACCCTCACCACTACACAACAAAGACTTACCATCCGTGTCTTCAATCTCCACTTCTACTTCGACCTCGTCTTTCACCATCACTCCCTCCTCCCTCATTTCTTCTCCTCCATCTTCTTCTTTCACCATCACACCCTTCTGCATTACAGCTGCACCTCCATCTTCTTCTTTCACCATCACTCTCTTCTCCTCCACTTCTTCTTTCACCATCACTCTCTTCTCCTCCACTTCTTCTTTCACCATCACTCTCTTCTCCTCCACTTCTTCTTTCACCATCACACCATTCTCCTCTACATCTTCTTCCTCCAGCTTCACTGCCACCATCTCTGGACCCCACCATGTGATTTTCAGGGCTGGAAAACCACAGTCACATTCGGGGGACTCTGTGGACTCTGGTCCATACATGGTTACATGAGCTGAAGAGGACCTGCAGCTAGAAACAATGGAGGCACAAACAGTGCAGAGTCAATTATAAATGACAGCCAACCAGTTCACTGAAAGCCCATCTAGACTGACAGGACATGTCCTGCAAATGCAATTATCTATGGATTACTGATTGCATTTCTTTGTAATTAAAGGGTCTGGAAAATAGACATTAAACGGTTCCAATTAGTATTTTGATATTTGATATTTTAAATACTTTACACAAGAAAAAATGACAATAATCTTCTAGTTAGGCTCAACTTCCTGGTCAGACAGAGGGCTGTATGGGCATGGACTTTGCACGCTTGACTGGCAGCTCCCTTTCAAGCAAGCTTGCTGCGTTATCATACATGACATTCATCTATTAGATGTGCTTATAGTTCTGCCCTTTAATTACCAACTGTTTAGCTGCTGCTGAAATGTACTGAGCTAATACAATGACTTGGCTAAGATTATAGTTATGCACCTGGCAGTATAATTCATCATATCAATTCAATGACCACCATTAGCATACTGTCCACCTGGCACCCTATGGTGAATTATTGAACCAGGGTTCGACAGTAACGCTTGCCCGCTTGCCCGGAGCAAGTAAAACATTCACCGTATTTGTTTGCGCGAGCCTGACAACGCTGTTGGATCCTGGATATTTTTACCTGTGTGCAGGAAGAACAACAGACGGCGCAGGCGCCAGACCAGACTAGGTGATCGTGGAGTGAAGATATTATTATTATGCCATCTGTTGTTCTTCCTGCACACAGTTAAAAGTATCCAGGATCCAGCAGCGTCATCGGGCTCACGCAAACAAACCCGGCAAATGTTTTACTTGCTCCGGACAAGCGTTACTGTGGAACCCTGTGAACACAATAGGCTACTTGTGGACAGGATTCACAGCATGTGTATGACTTACTGATCAGTTGTACCACAATGGTGTTGTCCTCCTTTTCTAATTCGCTGCCGTATTTTCACAATATCCTCCATGTTTAGTTTCTTCCCACACTGGACGTAGCACTGGCGCATGTCGTCATGATCAGAACAAGCAGAAGCATCCATCAATGCCCAGATGGGGAGTTCACAGTGCAGGGAATCCTACGAATAAAGATGATCAAAATATTAAAACAAAAGTGAAGACATTTAATCAAAACATATTTTATGTAAAAAAAAGAACCAGAAGTGGAAAACAGTAGCCAAGCTATACAGTATGTAGGCCCATATATACATAATATGCATTTTGGACACTGACAGAATTGTTGTTATTTTAGCTGTTTACCAAAACATATTCAAGTTACAGTTATAGAATGAATATGGCCTTAAAGTGCAGACTAAATACCCTCTTTAATTTGAGGGTATTCCTATCCAGATTGGAGGAAGGGTCTAGGAATTACAGCTCTTTAATATGTGGCCCCCTCTTTTTCAAGGGAAAACCAAAAGTTTAGCTTTTTCTGTGTTGACAACACAGCAAATAGGCTGACTATGCCATGATTTTCGAATACCATTTACAGGCCACAGGATAAGAGTGCAGACGAAATGAAAATAGCGAATGAAAAGGTAAGAGATTACAGATTTGAATAGATCAAGTTTGTATTGTTACATTTAAAATATATAGGGGTGTAACGGTACAGACACATTTCAGTTTGTGGTTTTGAAGTCACGGTTCAGTACCTTTTCAGTACAGCAGTGTAAAGGTAAGTAAGTAAGTAAGTAAAGCTTTATTTACATCGCGCCTTTCGAACATGAAATGCAATCTTTTACTGAACAAAAAGTGCCATGGATAAGCCGTGGAAAGTGTTTGTGCTTGTTTATAAAGGGCTGGTAACATTTGCTGTCTGAAATGCGGACGAGAGGGAACTAGTAGGCCTACGTCTTGTCATGAGTAATTCACTACGGTAATGTTACCGAGTTGGCTGGTTAACTAGCCAAACAAAGCCACATCTATTAACATGATTGTATTTTATTGTAATGAATAAGTATGTAATAATGATCTTGTATCACTAACGCAGCTCTGTACTGACCATTGTATCTAGCAGCTCTCTGCTTCATTCATCAATCACTCCAACTCCTACCGTCAGGTCGGCGCCTCCGTTGTTGTTCAAGCTAGTGTCGCTTTCCCAGTCTTTGTTTAATAAGTGAACATGTTGTAATGTTTGCCCTCTAGCACAGTTATAAACTTAATACATGACTCGTGTTGTCTTTAGTCTCAGCACTGTGTGCGTTTATTGATCCACCATCTTAGTTTCACGTCCCGCCGTTTCACATCCCGTTTCCTGGTCTCGCGGGAATAGCTGACGTCAGAGCAATTGCGCGTCATCTCCCTGTCATCAGAATGATCACGCCCCTTTTTGGGTGATAGAAGCGGAGAAGTTTGACTGGTGGTCAATGGGAATTTCTGGTCTTCGCTACTTTAATCCGATAAAATAAGAAAACCGTAGTGCTTTTTAGATATTAGGAGCCCAAATCCGATGGCCAGTTAGGCAAACTATTATATAGTGTCTTTGCCGATCAATGATCGACGTCGTTATATAGAGAAAATGAATGAAATAGGGGTTGATTCATCAGAGCGGTCATACGTCATCTCCCTGTCATCTGGGATTTGTAGTTCTTCATTTGCTCAGTGTTTCTCAACCCTCTCCTCGGGGCGCGCCAGCCGCTCCACATATTTGATCTGTTCCACCACCAGCACACCTGATTCAACTAATCAAGTCCAAAGCAATTATGATTTGTACTTGATTAGTTGAATCAGGTGTGCTGGTGGTGGAACAGATCAAATATGTGGAGCGGCTGGGGCGCCCCGAGGAGAGGGTTGAGAAACTAGCCTACTAAGGTACTACTTAGTATGAATGAATGAATGAATGGACTTTATTGTCATTGCTACAGTACAGGTACCAAACAACGACATTTAGGAGGGGTGGCTCCCCTGGTGTTAGGAAAGGAAAAAAAAAAAAACTTTAAAAAAAATCACAAGAAGGGAAGGAGCTGGTTTACATAAATAAAGGCTATGTACACAATCCACTGTACTATACTGTACAGATAGACGACTAGGGTTGTCATATTGCACAATAGTATTGTTTCACGTTATTTAAAGTGTCACAGTTTGCAGGCTTGAAATGTACATGTTTGTGCCTCAGCACTACACCTGATTTTTTCAGTCCAGCAGCTGCCATACAATCCGTCCAGACTGTCCAGGGCCCAGAACTTAGGTCTTTGCTGTGTTCAGGGCCTGGACGGCCCTGTGGTAGAAGCTGTTCTTCAGTCTGTTTGTCTTAGCGGCCAGGGTCCTGAACCGCCTTTTCGAGGGCAGCCTGGTAAAGTGTACGTGCCCAGGGTGGGTCGGGTCCCTGGAGATCTTGGAGGCCTTCCTGAGACAGCGTGTGTTGTACAGCTCTTCCAGAGAGGGGAGGGGGGCGTACCTACTAACCCTTCACCCATAACGGCTATCGACTAGTGCTACTGTGCATGATATTTCTATTGTAATCATGGGAGATAAATGTTCAAAGAAGAAACGAAAGCAAACGCTGTTGGGGGGACTGGAGGTGAAGACGTTAGGACCACGGCAAATCAACTGAAGAACTACAAATGCCTGATGACAGGGAGATGACGTATGACTGCTCTGATGAATCAACCCCTATTTCATTAATTTTCTCTATATAACGACGTCGATCATTGATCGGCAATGACACTATATATACTATCTTTGCTGTGTTCAGGGCCTGAATGGCCCTAGGGTAGAAGCTGAGCTTCAGTCTATTTGTCCTTGCGGACATGGTCCTGAACCGCCTGCCTGAGGGCAGCCGAACAAAGTGTTCGTTCCCAGGGTGGGATGGGTCTCTGGAGATCTTGGAGGCCTTCCTGAGGCAGCGTGTGTTGTACAGCTCTTCCAGAGAGGGGAGGGGGGCGGCAATGATCTTCTGGGCCGATCTCACGACTCTCTGTAGCGCTTTCCTCTCTGCGGCTGTGCAGCTGGAGAACCACACGCAGATGCAGTAGGTGAGGATGCTCTCCACTGTGCAGCGGTAGAAGGTCACAAGCAGCTCCTGTCTGAGGTGGTATTTCCTGAGGACTCTCAGGAAGTAGAGCCGCTGTTGTGCCTTCTTGATGATGGCTGCTGTGTTGGTCTTCCAGGACAGGTCATCCTGTGTGCACCCCCAGGAATCGGAGAGTTGAGACTCTCTCCACGCTCCCTCCATCGACGAGCAGGGGCTGGACCTCAGATTTTTTCCTCCTGAAGTCCACGATGATTTCCTGGGTCTTTGACTGGTTCAGCAGCAGGTTGTTAACCTTGCACAGCTTGCCCAGCTGCTCCACCTCATCCCTGTACGCCGCCTTGTCCCCCCCCCGAGATGCAGCCCACCACGGTGGTGTCGTCTGCAAACTTTATGATGGAGTTGCTGGGGTGGACGGGGGTGAAGTCGTAGGTGTAGAGGTTGTAGAGGATGGGGCTTAGCACGCAGCCCTGGGGGGACCCAGTGCTGAGTCTGAGGGCTGTGGAGGTGTGGGAGCCCACCCGCACCCTCTGGGGGCGGTCAGACAAGAAGTCCTTGATCCATGCACAGATGGAGTGTGATAGTCCCAGGTCTAGTAGTTTGGTCACTAGCCTGTCTGGAAGGATAGTGTTGAAGGCAGAGCTGAAGTCCACAAAGAGCAGTCTCGCGTAGCTGTTCCCCCTCTCCAGGTGGGATAGAGTGGCGTGGAGAGTCGTCGCGATGGCGTCCTCTGTGGACCTGTGGGCTCTGTAGGCGAACTGGTATGGATCCAGGTTGGGTGGGAGGCGTGTGACTATGTGGGCCCGGACCAGTTTCTCGAAGCACTTCATGATGATTGGTGTGAGTGCCACCGGGCGGTAGTCGTTTAGGCAGCTCACCGTGCTTTTCTTCGGGACTGAGATGATTGTTGAGGTTTTCAGGCAGGGTGGGATGGTGGCCTGGGACAGGGACTGGTTGAAGATGTTGGTGAAAACCCCGGCCAGCTGGTCGGCGCAGTCCCTCAGCACCCGTCCCAGGACGCCATCCGGCCCTGAGGCTTTTCTGGGGTCCACCGCCTTCAGCACGCGTCTCACTTCATGCTCTGTGAGGGTGAGGCTGCTGAGAGCTGGAGAGAGTGGTGTTTGTGTTGTGGTTACCTCCGTTCGCCCCTCGTCGAACCGGGCGTAGAAGGAGTTCAGCTCTTCCGCCAGCAGGGGGTCGTCCTCAGCGGCTGTGAGCCTGTTGGCTCTGTTAGTCTCTCCGTGGTCTGCCTTGGCCTCCCGGATGCCACGGTTTAGGTTAGCCCTGGTGGTGCTGTACAGCAGTGTGTCCTTCGCTGAGAAGGCGTTGTTCCTCTCATTGAGCAGTTGTCGGACCTTCTCAGTCATCCATGGCTTCGTGTTGGGGTAGACCCGGACACGTTTGTCCACGGTGGCTGAGTTGGTGCAGTTCACTATGTGGTTCAGAACCGATGACGTGAACTGTTCCAGGTCCTCATGCTCATATTCCTAACATGAGGTGTCATTCAGGCAGATCTGCAGTGGAGCGGACCCTGCTGGCCAGGTTCTGACAGTCTTAGTGGTGATGGGGGCACTTTTCCTCATGGGAGTGAAGGCTGGGATCAGGAGGATGGACACGTGGTCAGACATGCCTGGATGAGCTAGCGGTCTAGCCTTGTAGGCAAGCTTGATGTTGGTGTATACCTTGTGAATGAATGAATGAATGGTCTTTATTGTCATTAATATAGTACAGGTCCCATACAACGAAATTTGGGAGGGGGGGCTCCCCTGGTGCTAGGAAAAAAATACTAAAAACAAGAAGGGAAAAGAGCTGGTTTACATAAATAAAGGCTATATACACTATCCACTATACTATACTATACAAATAAAACACTGTTGCTGTACTCTATGCTATGCTATAAATATCCTAACATTTCCTATCTCTGAACCTTATGTGCACGAGGGTTGTCATATTGCACATAGTATTATTGCACATTCATTTAAAGTGTCGCAGTTTGCAGGTTTGAAATGTTCACAGTTGTGTTTCAGTATTGCACTTGATTACAATCTAGTAGCTGCCATCAAATTGTCTAGATTGTCCAGAGCCTAGAACCTAGGTCTTTGCTGTGTTCAGGGCCTGAATGGACCTAGGGTAGAAGCTGAGCTTCAGTCTATTTGTCCTTGCGGACATGGTCCTGAACCGCCTGCCCGAGGGCAGCCGAACAAAGTGTTCGTTCCCAGGTTGGGATGGGTCTCTGGAGATCTTGGAGGCCCTTGTCCAGTGTGTTATCTCCTCTTGTTGCACATTTAACATGCTGATAAAACTTGGGTAGTACTACCTTCAGGTCAGCATGATTGAAATCCCCCGCGATTATATGTACTGCTTGAGGATCTGTGCTCTGTCCACCACTGATGACGTCATGTAGCCGGGCTAATGCTAAGCTAGCAACCGCGCTAGGTGCTATGTAAACACCGCGTTGAATTCCCTCGGGAGGTATGTGGGTTGGCATTTAACAGTCAAGTATTCCAGGTCTGGGGAGCAGTGGCTACTTACAGTTTTTGTGTTTAAGCACCAGCTGTCCTTCGTAGATATGATCAGGCCGCCTCTGCGCGTCTTCTCGCTAAGCAATGTCCTGTCCGCCCGGTGTAAAGTGCGGCCTTGTAACGCAACCGCAGAGTCAATAATGGAAGCGCTGAGCCAGGTTTCTGTGAGAATAATCACACAGCTATCCCCCACGGTGTTGTTGGAAGCAACCTGCAGTCTCAGTTCGTCCATCTTGTTAGCTAGGGATCTTACGTTATTACTATTTGTATTGTTTTGGTTTCTTTCATTGGTTACTGAATAAGAATGTCTTTTGTCCTTTTTTTCTAAATAAAATAAGAACATGAATAAGAATGTCTTTTTTTCTAAATAAAATTAGTCCCCTGAAGAAGGTGATTGGGTGTCCCAATACTCTCTCTCTCTCTCTCTCTCTCTCTCTCTCTCTCTCTCTCTCTCTCTCTCTCTCTCTCTCTCTCTCTCTCTCTCTCTCTCTCTCTCTCTCTCTCTCTCTCTCTCTCTCTCTCTCTCTCTCTCTCTCTCTCTCTCTCTCTCTCTCTCTCTCTCTCTCTCTCTCTCTCTCTCTCTCTCTCTATGCCAGCTGTGCAGAACGCTCTCTGGACAGGCTAGACGCTAATTACCTCAGGTACTTTCACTTTTGTGTATGTTACAGCAATAATTCCTGACAGGATGGTGGAATGGTGAATGGATGCTAAGAAGGATACGAAACTCACCTAACACTTTATTAGGAACACTATACTAATACTGGTAGGGCCTCCCTTTATTGGGAACACTATACTAATACTGAGTAGGACCTCATTTATTAGGAACACTATACTAATACCGGGTAGGGCCTCCCTTTATTAGGAACACTATACTAATACTGGGTAGGGCCTACCTTTATTAGGAACACTATACTAATACTGGGTAGGGCTTCCCTTTGCTCTCAAAACAGCCTCAAAGATGTTGGAAACATTCCTTTGAAATTGCGATTTTGATCCATCCAAGCTGTGAATCTCCCGTTCTACCACATCCCAAAGGTGTTCTATTGGATTCAGATCTGGTGACTGGGAAGGCCACTGAAGAACACTGAACTCATTATCAGGTTCATGAAACCAGTTTGAGACGACTTTGGCTTTGTGAGGTGGTGCATTATCATGCTGGAAATAGCCGTTAGAAGATGGATACATCGTGGCCATGAAGGGATGTGCACATGGTCAGCAAAAACACTGAACCAGGCCCAAAGTGTTACCAAGAAAACATTCCCCACACCATTACACCACCTGAACCCCGATTGTGTGATTCACTTGCTTAGTTAAATGCATAGGTTGTAAGTCGCTTTGGAATAAATGCTAACAATGTAAATGTAAATGAATGGATGAGAAAGTGTCCAGGTGTTCCTAATAATGTGGCCAGTGAGTGTAGGTGTTGGGTATGAGTCATTGGAATCCTAATGATAAGGGCTATTCACATGTATAAACAGAAAACCGCTTGGTTGGTGTGTCACCAAAACAGATGCTGTGTATTGTGTAATAAGGGTATTGACGTGGCCTGGGGTGATTCAGTGGTCTAGCACCGCGGCCTACAGTGCACACAAACACAATATGGGAATATAAGGGAATTGACACAAACACCAAAACAGTCTTACAGTGACTGTGGCAACTCTTTCAAATGACTCACTCACACGTGTGAAGTCTTTTGTAACACCTGAGGAAGGTAAAACAGCATTCCTACCTGATGACTAATAAAAAGAACAGGGGCAGATCTGTAGTTGTGTTTCCATAAAAGTTAAGCGAATTTCGAAATGCGAATCATGAAATGCGGAGCGTTTCCATTTACGAATAAGCTAAGCTATGTAAAACGTAATTTCGTCAGAAGATGACGCGGTATAGGCTACGTGTCTACGTTACACATTTTGTGGAAGTAAACAAACAAACCAGCTATAGCATTGGCCATGTTGCAGACTGCCCAGAGGAAGGAAAGTAACAGCAGTAGCAGAGAGTTGGTGGCAGAGAGAGATGGATGGATAATGGGTGAGAGATGGAGAGATGGTTAGATAGCAGGATCGTGTTGGACAAATAAATCAATGACACACAAGGGCCAGACTAAACCAAGGTGGATCACGTACGCGTTACGTAATCGTTGTGACGTTTGTCGTTTCATCCAACGCCCCCCCCCCCGCATCGCCACTGAAAAACACATTATCCAACCACAGCCTATTAGCTGTCTGTCAGATGACAGATGGAGGGATAGGTAGATGAGGGAGGAAGGATGGATGCTGTTCTAAAAACAGGTACTAATGTTATCGTCCAGTGGGGGGGGGGGGGGGGGGGTTCTTTTCCCATCTGTGCAGGCGGCGGCGGCAGGGGGGGGGGCAGATGGAGCCATGCGGCCGGGCGGGGTGGGGGGGGCAGGTTGTGGGCACTGTCACACTGACAGATGAGGAGACATGTGGCTGTGAAGGTCAGTCCCCTGAATTGATTGATTGATTGAAAACCTTTATTGTCCCCAATGGGGAAATTTTGTTGTCAAACAGCTCAGTTAGGGCAGAAAACATTCAATACAGAAAACAGAAAACATTCAATAAAATACATAAAACAGTGCAGGCTCAATAAGTAAAAAGTTCCAAAAGTTCCAGCTCCAGGTCTCCCCCACCCTGCAGGGCCTGGTTGTAGAGTCGGAGTGCAGCTGGAACAAAGGACTGTCCAAATCTTTTTGTACTTTGACGGGGGAGAACAAATCTGTGGCTGAATGCCTGATAACATAACACACCGGGTGGAGAGAGGAGACAAAAAGGGGGGGGGGGGGGGAATGTACAGGTTTAGCCTCCTGACATCTCTCTCTCTGTCTCTCTGTCTCTCTCTCTCTCTATCTGTCTCTCTCTCTCGGTCTCTCTCTCTCTCTCTGTCTCTCTCTCTCTCTATCTCTCTACCTCTCTCTCCCTTGCTCTCTCTCTCTCTGTCCCTCTCTCTCTCTCTATCTATCTCTCTACCTCTCTCCCCCTTGCTCTCTCTCTGTCCCTCTCTCTCTCTCTATCTATCTCTCTACCTCTCTCTCCCTTGCTCTCTCTCTCTCTGACGATTGAGAGCGGAGGTGATGGAGAGGCCATTTTGGCTGACTGTGAAACCCAAGCCTGGTCTGGTCTGTGTCTGGGTCTGCTGCTGTGTGTCGTCAAGCTAAGAGTCTTTACGGGCATTACCCCCCCCCCCCCCCCCCCCATAGTTGTCTTCTCACTTCGCTCTTGAATCCTCTCTCCATCAGAATCCTCTCTCTATACACCCCCCCCCCACACACACACACACACACAGCAAATGAACATGTACAGTGGAAAACAGAAACTTGGTTAATAGCATGGGCCTAGGCCTCTTAAACAGTCTTTAACTTTACAGAGAGAGAGAGAGAGAGAGGGGGGGGGGGGAGAGAGAGAGAGCAAGAGAGAGAGAGTAGAGGAAAGAGAGAGGGAGAGAGAAAAAGAGAAGAGGAGAATGGGAGCGAGAGAGAGACAGAGAGAGAGAGCCAGGGAGAGAGAGAGAGAGAGAGGAGAGGAGAATGGGAGCGAGAGAGACAGAGAGAGAGCCAGGGAGAGAGAGAGAAGAGGAGAATGTGAGAGAGAGAGACAGAGAGAGAGAAACAGTAGAAGAGGGAGAGAGAAAGAGAGAGAAGAGGAGAATGCGAGGGAGAGAGAGAAAGGGGGGGGGTGAAACTGACTATATACACAAAACCAGCTAGACCCGTTTACAGAGGAGAGGATAGGATGTTGAGGCCCTCTCAACTTACAGTATTGTGAATGTGGGTCAACCATCCAAGCAAGCTTCCCCATTGGCCTATAGCCCCTTCTTAAACAGCCTTCCCATTGGCCTATAGCCCTTCTTAAACAGACATCCTATTGGCCTATAGCCCTTCTTAAACAGTCCAAAGGTCGAGGGGCCTAACAGGCACAACAACCACCGCATTTCTAGGTAGTTTGCTTACTTTTTTAATTGTATTTTATCTTTACCGTTTCTTTTTTACTGTTTTCCCCTGCTTTCATATTCATTTTATGCTTGTATATGTTTTAATATTCACTTTCCCTGTTGTAAAGCACTTTGAGCTGCATTTCTTGTATGAAAGGTGCTATATAAATAAAGCTTTACTTAGGCCTACTTACTCACTTGATACCAGAGAATCAGACAGACCAGACAGGTACATTATGCTCCCTCACAAGGGGGTGTCGCACACTGTTCTCCAGTGCACTGGGAGAGAGGGATTGTGTTGCAGGGGAGGGAGGGAGGGAGAGAGAGAAAAAACATCCCCCCCCCCCCCAGTGTGACTTATCTAGGAAGTACAGTGCAGCTCCCCTGGAAATATCAATAGCCTTGCTCCATTCAAGGGGAACATGCTGATTCAACACTTTTCTATCTCTAGGAGAGAGAGCATAGTTCAATAATAAACCACTTACTGTTGATGCAAAAAAAATGACAACGCAAAGGGTTCGTAGAAGCTTGTGCAGTGGAGGGATTCTTCAGCCTGGCTGGGGTTCCATACTATAATTGTGTGTGTGTTTGTGTGTGTGTGTTCTGGTACTGTATTTTCCCCATCTCTACCGTAATATGAATATGGATGAGGGAACACACACACACACACACACACACACACACACACACACACCCTGTGATGTTTTATTGATGAGTTTTAAAGGAAGGGATATGGGGATGAAGAAGGAATAGGTTTATTTTCCTCAAAACCTAGAATCTCATCTCTAGATTTATATTCTGGAGCAGCAGGAGTTTTTCTGCCGTCTATGATGTTTACACCACGACTTACACAAATTGCACAAAATGGAAACAGCTTAAGATCTTCACACACCGATGACTTTGCTGGGGCTGCCAGTCATATGTATGGCTCCTCAACAGCAAACCAACGAATCGAAAGCTGGTGGTCATACTTCCGCAAACAGAGGTGTCCTCAACTTTTAAAATATTTCTTACACCCCTAGTAGGGAACACAGTATATCTTAAAATACCCATGGAATTTAATTCGTTCTGATTACTTGGTGGTACATCTAGTTGTTGGAGCATTGATTTCCATTCCACTGAACTGATCAGAAACACCTTAAAACACAGAGGGACCCCTTCTATTTAGTAAATACCTTTTGTGGCACTGCAGGTTTTCTGTTGTTTGATGATCATTATGCTAATTCTAAATCCATTACATGGAAATGCATCACCTACAACAAACTACATCTCTAATTTGAGTGTTTTTTCAGATCTCAATTCTGGATGGACCTCATGAATGACCTGAGGGAGAGAGATTTGTTCAGTGGCAGTCATGAGCACACATGCCTAGTGCGGTTTGTGTTCATGGGTGTGCTACAGCGGGACCTTGATGAATGCAGGGAAAAGTGGAACACACACACCATCAGACCTGTTCACCAGTCTCGTTGTCCATCTGGGAAACCAGATGTCATGTACAACCTGCCTCACAGGTTTGGTTCTATCAATTACAATTATTTTTTCATTCTTGTACTTCTACATTCACAATTCACATGTACTTCTAATTGTCTAAAATGCAATCAACTGTAGTTGCCTGTTGAGTAGCTTTCAATTGAAATACTTTTCTCTAAAAAATGATTATTTGATACAATGATACATTTATAACAAAATGTTTAATGAAAACAGTACAGTTAGTGTGCCAGTTAACTGTTACCCACAGGTTTGGCAGAACTGACTGTGGGTTCAAAGTCCCACCACACGAACTAGGCCAGTTTGTTTCTGAGTCTACCTACAGTCCATGTGGAGATCAGCATCTCCAGGGACACTTTGAGAACCTGCAGAGAAGGCTTGGTCTGATGCAGGCCTTGACCTGGCAGTCTGGTGTACAGAACTATATCAGACTGAAGAACATGGCTGATATGTCATGATATGTGAGTACACATTTCAAAGAACAAAGTTAACCCTTTAACTACTGAAATCTAGTTAAGCCAGTTTAGTTTACTGTAGTCCAAACCCTGGGGAATTTTGTATCCCAAAGTCCATGTTGTTCTGAAACTCATTGTAATTCATGGCCATCGGTATCTCTATTGTGTTGGCGCAGGTTCTGCTCATTGGGAAGCGTGATGTCCGCAGAAAAAGCAGTTTTGGGTGGTGGCTGGATCCCAGAGGGAGGCAGTGCGTTGAGTCCTGTGGCGAACATGAGGATGTCCTGGAGGAAGATTCCTGTTTGTTTCTCTGAAAAAAGTAGATTTAGTTTAGTTGTAAAATATAATATTTCAATGGAACTGCCAGCAATAGAAGATGATATCAAGATGACATAATTAAAAGATCTGGGGACTGTTCAGGTCTTCTGCAGGGTAGGGAGTGTGTTTATGATGAGATAATTAAAATAAACCTTCTGTGTCAAGAAGATAGTCTCTCCAGAATCCGAGTACACAGGTTTCTTCCTGTCGCCTTGTGCACCCTGCTTCACTGAGCTGAAAAATAAAAATACCTACGGCTTAAATTCAGATGTCAATCCTCGTCTGGTTTCTTTGAAAAACATTAGGTTTAAAACATACAATACCAGCACATTTGGCATATTGGTGCACACTGCCCGTAAACATTTGACAAAGATGCAAGAAATACATTGAAAATCCACACAATTCTGAGTAAACTAGCAAATGTGTAAAGGTTGCATCTGTCAACACAGCTTACCTGTAGAAGTTATTCTGACCCCGGGCACATTTGTCTTGTTCCTGGACTGCGGTTTGTCCTCCATCCTAGTTTTACCCCAAAAATTAGCAGTTAATTTAATGACAGTGTTATTGGCTTAGTAACTAAAACAGCACACATTACATGTAGTTTGGCTTGGTGAATTAATGAAATTATTTACAGGCATTTCATAATTTCAGGTTCACACATTCAACACTAGAGGATATGGATTTTCTTACTTGATGAGATGCTGTCTGTAAGCGTCTGGCAGGTCTGGAAAAAAACAACAATTTAAACTGCTGTACTGTATTGTGCTGCTTGTGCAAGAAAAGTTCATGTTGACTGTGCTGTGTTTTACCCTTGCAAAATGTTCTCCATTCTTGGAGTGCTCACTTCATTTGGAGTGCTCACTTCATTTGGACCGTCCCACACCTGCATACAACACACAAATGACAGATTAGATCAAATGAAAATATTATCAAAATATTGTCAATTCACTTCATTTAAGGAGAAATGATGCAAACTGACCACGGTGTCTGAAAGTGGACTGTCTCCAGATGCCAAATTAACCATTTGAACCACACCGTCATCATCTTCACTTGAAGACTGTCCACTGTAACCTTTGAAAATGAATAATTGGCATAATTGATGTGGGTATAAAGATGAATTTCACTCATTGCCTCAGTTTTACAGAGTGGAGCTTAAAACAAGGTGGAAACTTGCACTTACAACTGTTTGTGAATTGTTCACCAGGGCAAATGTACAGTGTTATTCTTTGGTAGGCCTTTCCAATGGCCTCCTTGTATTTCTCCACTGTGAAAGCGGTGTCTGTTCCTGGAATGTTTCGAACTTCCTGACCATCGGGGTACAGCAAGACATAGGAAACATCTTTCATGTCCTGGTTAAAATCTTTCAGCTTCTTTAAAGCAGCATCCAACAGTTGGTCAGATGACCATTGTGGTTGAACATCAAGGGGAAGTGACTTCCCTCTCACAGGTTTAAGGAAGTCACCTGTCCTCCTCATAATGCCAACAAATATCTTGACAGAACCAGCCTACGTTATGTCTGAATACGATCCAACGGCTAATTCCCAATAAAGAATCCCTTCACTGCACAAGCTTCTACGAACCCTTCATAGGGTGTAGGGCATAGAATGAGCCCTTCGGTTTGAAATACAGCACATGTTATCTGCAGACATAAATAAGAAATATAATATGTACCTTTTATGTCGCCTCTTCACTCCACAACCTCTTCAGAACTGCTTTTCTGAACTTCAAAAACACGTCTCCGGTCCGTTCCACTTATCGTTCCCCCCCAGAACACTTCCGTTGTGAGAACAGTTCCGTTGTGTTATGAACTGAATTGCAGCGTTTTTCTACACTTCCGTTGTGTTGTGAGCTATATGCAGCGCGTTTCTCTATATGCAGCGCGTTTCTCTATATGCAGCGCGTTTCCGGTATTTGCAGCGCGTTTCTCTATATGCAGCGCGTTTCCGGTATTTGCAGCGCGTTTGCCCTTGTCGGCCACCGTACCCCACGGCACAAAAGAGGAATGACAATGCAGAGGATTACCAGATAAGAGAAGTGAGGAGTTGTGATGCTGGGCTTACAATACTTTTGTCCATATAGTGTTTATGGAAACTTAATTATTTAAATATTTTATTGTTTATTCAGATTTACAGAATTGGAATGCTCTGCCCTTGGATCTTAGATCAGCTGGCTCGGTCGAGGTTTTTAAAAAAACACAAAAGACTGTCTTGTATACACGTTGCTTTTGGATAGCCCCAAGGGCCTGTCTGTCTGTGTCCTGTTGATGTTGTTGTACACCTGTTGTCTGTTATATTATTATTTTTTCACTTGTTTGCCTGTTTTAACCTTCTGTGGTTTTCGCTCTTTTATTATGCTTTATTGTGTTTTTTCTTTGTTATGTAAAGCACTTTGTGACCCCTGGTCTGGGAAAGGTGCTGTATAAATACATTTTACTTACTTACTTACACCATCTATAACCTCACCCTGTGTAGCATTCCAGCCGGAGTTAGTATAGACGGTGACTCCTTATTAATAACTGATGGTCAATGATGCAGTTTAACCTTTTATTTACTCGCACCAAATGCACCATAGACACACCGTAAGAGCTGAAAGTAGAATAACACACAGCTACAATCAGCATCCATCCGCTAGCATTCAGTATACTTTGCTAATTCCAGAGCGTTTTACACAGCATAGAATCAATACATTCAAATCATACACAACAATGAAATTAAATTGACAGTCAATACAAACATACCTCTTCGCTTTCCAGCTAGTTGCTATAAAACGATAATGAGACGATATTTCTTCACAAATCCGTAGACCAATTTAACCGTCTTTCTTTCTTCTCCGTTCTAACTCCGTTCTAACTCTCTCGCACATGCGCAGTTACAAAGGGAGAACATACTTGTGTTCTTCAAATTAAAGTTGTGTTCTTCAAAATAAAGGCTATAATAACATTTTGATATTCAAATAATATGTGGTATACAAAGCACCATCATTAAAAGTCCTTATCTTAACTTGTTATACATGTTATAAAATATATGGGTCATTTACAATTATGATGTATAGTATATCAGATGCGTCAGATGTTACAACTCCTTTTTTCCCCAAAAAGTGCTGCCGTACACAATAATAATTAGTCTAACAGGTGGATCAAACCCACACAGTGCTGAGACTGAAGACAACACAAGCCATTTATTGTGTGTGTGTGTGTGTGTGTGTGAGTGTGTGTGTGTGTGTGTGTGTGTGTGCGTGCATGCGTGCGTGCGTGTATAAGCATATGTTGAGTGTGTATTGTGTGTGTGAATGTGTGCATTGTTGTTATTATCATTATTAATGTGTCTTTCTCCTTTGTTGCCTGTTAGTTCGTTTATGTATGTGTCTTCAGTGGTGTAGTCTAGTTTTTTCTAGTGAGTATACTGTGATTTTGCCCTCCCAGTCAGAGCGACACCTGTCCCGTAGCGACACCCCATAAGCACCACCACACTCACTTATGCATACAGTATGCATCTACACCAGTGTTTGCTGCCTTGGGGGGGGTGGCATGGACTGTACTTCAGTGGAGGCTGGTGACTTCCAGAATTGAGGAGGCCAATTTTTTTCCGCTTGCTCGCGATGGAATGTTCCCTGTTCTTATAGAAGAATATTAAATTGACTTGTAATAAAACGAAATCGACTACATTAAAAATAAAACTGTTCAATAAATCCTAAATGTTGTCTACCTATTCGATGTATAAATCGCGCCAGAATCTCGCCGACTTCCGAGGTCATTTTAAGCAAAAGTATTTGGCCAAATGAGCTATTATTTTCAGGGATAACAGCCATGGGTGTTCTAGACGTGTCCTGCAAAGGACAAGTTGACTATGGCGAGTGTTTCTTTGACTGAAGTGACTGGCGAATTCTCAAAATGGCTTCATGTGATTGGACGAACAAAATGTCAATCTTTCAGCCATGGACTCAATGCATGGTGAGGCCAGGCCTCCTCTGCCCACCCATTTTCAGTGATTTGGCCAATCACATTATTGCCATGAAAAAATGCATTACATTGACTTCTATGAGAAACCACTTTCCTGGGGGAGGCCTGGCCTCCCTCAATACAAACGGATAGGGATTCTGGCCTGTAGGTGCTTTACAATTGCAATATTGGGTTTTAGCCATGGAAAACTTCAGATTTATGAACAAAACGGAAATAATGTTAATATTAAAATATGTTTTTTGTTAAATAAATAAATAAAATAAATATAATTATTGCTTTTTAAATCTCTCTCTCTTCTCTCAAATTATTGGGGAGGCCAGGCCTCCTCCACCTCTATGGAGGAGCCTCCACTGCTGTACTTGTACATCAAGCTGCCTCACGCTACAGAAACAGGAGATAGGCTCCTGCCCCCTAAGGGCCGTTAGGCTCGAGAACCATCAGTGTATAATCAGACACTTTCTAGTCACAATAATAACGACTAATTTGAACCAACTTTCTCTGTCAGAACACAGTAATTATATTTGCTAACGTTTCAACTTGCTTACTTTCTTCTGCAGAGCTTTCACCCTGCAAAAACTCTCTCGCGTCAAAACAAAACAAAACCATTCTCCAGCACGGCACGAAGCGAAGTGTGGAGGTAGGGTCTGGCCCGCCCACCCCAAGGCAATTGTAGGGGAAATACTGAGAGCATTCTGAACGACTGGTTATGCGATAACAAACATGTCAGAAAGTTCGAAGTAAGTGCTTCGTAACACAGACGGGGTGAATTTTATGAATAAAAGTGTGAAAGTTCTGTCACAAAACGCCGTTACGTATCCTCGCGCATTTTTATGTGGGTATACGCAAATCCTTGGCCTTTCCTAGTGGGTATACGGCGTAGTCCTGCGTATCACGTAGACTACACCACTGTGTGTCTTGGTGGTTGGCCCCTTCCTCCTACTGTTTTTCAAGTCAACGTTGTTATCCTCATGAGTATAACTATTACTATTTGTATTGTTTTGTTTTCCTTCATTGGTTACTGAATAAGAATGTCTTTTGTCTTTTTTTTCTAAATAAGAATATGAATAAGAATGTATTTTTTTCTAAATAAAATAAGTCCCCTGAAGAAGGTGATGCTACAGCATACAATGTGATTCTAGAGAATTGTATGCTTCCAACTTTGTGACAACAGTTTGGGGAAGGCCCTTTCCAGGTTCAGCATGACAATGCCCCCATACACAAAGTGAGGTCCATAATGACATGGTTTGCTGAGTTTGGTCTGGGAGAACATGACTGGCCTGCACACAGAGCTCTGACCACAACCCTATCGAACACCTTTGGGATGAATTGGAACGCCGACTGCAAGACAGTCCTTCTCACCCAACATCAGTGGCCGACCTCAGTAATGCTCTTGTGGCTGAATGGGAGCAAATCCCCCGCAACCATATTCTAAAATCTAGTAGAAAGTCTTCCCAGAAGAGTGGAAGCTGTTATAGCAGCAAAGGTGGGACCAACTCCATATTAATGCCCGTGGTTTTGGAATGAGAAGTTCAACAAGAACATATGGGTGTGATGTTTCGGGTGTCTAAGCTAATTCCCACGTATAAATCTCTGCTTAAAAGTAGCAAACCTCAAGTTAAAACAGTTCATGTCTGGAATGATGATGGCATTGAAACCCTAAAAGGCTGCTTTTCCTGTACCAACTGGGACCTCTTTCACGGTCTGGACCTTGAAGAGGCTACTGACACTATTACAGATTATATAAAGTTTTGCAGAGATAACGTGTTACCTCTATAACTGTGTACCCCAACAACAAATCCCATATCACGAAGGAAATCAAAAAGTGCATAGTTCAGAAGATAATTGCATTCAGGAATAAGGATCTTTTGGCCATGAGGAACATCCAAAAAGAACTGAATCACAAATTAAGGGGGGCCAAGAGGAAACAGAAAGAGACATTTGAATCCCACTGCTCTTCTATGAACACAAAAAAACTATGGGACTCCATGAAATATATGACTAACAAAAAGGTGCCTTAGTGTCCTAAACGAGGGTGAAAAAGCCAATGAACTTAATCATTTTTATGCCAGGTTTGAGACTGCCGACTTCTCGATGGAGCAAACAGTGGCTCTTCAGGCGCTGCCTGGGTTGGAAGCAAGCATCACCATTGAGCAGCGCGAGGTACAGAGACTGTTCTCTAACACCCGCCCTAGGAAGGCCTCTGGACCGGATGGCATCTCTGGGCTCATGCTAAAGTCCTGCAGTGAGGAGCTGGCTGAGGCCTGGTGTCCTATCTTCCAGAAGTCTCTGGACTCTCACACTGTTCCGTCCATCTGGAAAGACGCTATCATTATTCCTGTTCCTAAGAAGGCTAGCTGCAAGGAAAATAATGACCTGCGACCAGTCGCTTTGACTTCTGTTGTTATGAAATGTTTTGAAAAATTCATTATATGTAAAGTGAAAAATGCAGTCAATTGCTCTCTGGATCCTTTTCAGTTTGCTTATAGATGTAATACAGGTACAGATGATGCAACCTCAGCCATGGTGCACTTCATATCTAAGCACTTAGAGGACCCTATCTCCTATTTGTTGATTTCAGTTCTGCTTTTAACACGATACAGCCGCACCTTTTAATTGAGAAGTTAAATGGGCTTAATGTCCACCCCCTCATTATAAAATGGTATCACTCCTTTTTAACTAACCGCACACAGCGGGTCAGTGTTAATGGCACTCTTTCGGAACCCAGAACCATAAGCACTGGTGCTCCACAGGGTGTAGTCAGTTCCCCTGTGCTCTTTACTTTATACACAAACGAGTGCAGAAGCACCTACCCTAGCAATGGCATCATAACATTTTCGGATGACACTGCCATCCTTGCTTTAATTCAAAAGGACAGTGACCTAAATGACTATTATTCTGAAATCCAGAGGTTTGTTAAATGGTGTGATGTTAACTGCCTGGTTTTAAATGTTAAGAAGACTGAGGAGATGGTGTTCGACCCAGGCGCGGATCTATGGGTGGGCCTAGGCTGATTGACAGCTGGCCCACCCAGTCAGATTCATAAAAATACATATTTTTTAATAATAAAATATTTTTAAAGTTTAATTTTCACTAACTAACTGTAATGTGAATAGTTTTGTCTTGCGACCGTCATTGCCACCGGCTTGTGAAGAACTGGTAGGACTACACCGTCGGATCTGTCAGCCATGGAGGAACCAGCCACTCAACCAAAGCTGGTAACATTCCCTACTACCACTGTAATAGATGGGAAATCGCGCTCCTTCAGTAGAAATTGGTACGAGAAGTTCAAGTGGATGGAATAGTAAAGAAAGAGACGCTATTTTTTGTAAAGTGTGTCGACATTTCCCAGAGGCGCACACGGAGTTCACTTTTATAAGAGATGGATACAAAAATTGGAAACGTCTCCGGCAGGCCTGTGACAAACACGAGTCTAGCAAGCCGCATGCTGTTGCCCTCACCAAGTTGGATGGGCAAAGCCATGGACCCCAAAGCCGTGGGACAGTGTTAAATCAAATGCACGGTGATGCCGTTTCATTCATAGAGCGAAACCGGCAACACGTTAAAGTTGTGTTAGACATTGCTATGTTGTGTGCCAAGTTGGAAATTCCACTTAGAGGTCACAGAGAAACGGAAGAGGCGCTCAATAAAGGTAATTTCTTGGAGCTATTCAAGTTCATGTCAAAATATGATCCAGAAATTGAAAATAGACTGAAGGAACTGCCTCAAAATGCCACGCTCCTAAGCCATCACATTCAGGATGAGCTGCTTGAGGCTGCAGCCTCACTGCTAATTCGAAAGATAAAGTCTGAAGTGCATGAGCAATCCACATATTATGCCATACTTGCGGATGAGTATAAAGATCTATCCAAGCGCGAGCTAGTTGCTGTCTGTATTCGATTCATTCATGGAGGGGTAATTAAAGAACGAGCAGTAGGCTTTGTGGAAACTGCGGAATTGTCTGCTCAAGGAATATCACAGAGGATCCTAGTGTGTATTCGTTCATTTATTTGTTCATACTGTGGTGATTCACATTAAGAGACATTCACCAAGAAGGGTTTGTACCTTTAAGAGTGGGGGTTAAAGGGGCAAGGGTTTCCGGTTCCGGGTGAGGTTATTGTGGTTGTCACTGAGAGTGTATGTTAGCATGTAATAGAAAGTGAGAGAAGTAAACATCCTCGACTCCAACCTGCGTCTGTCGTCTCCTTGTTGCAACTCCCACATTGGTGACCCTGACGTGATGAAACCACGGCCGTGGGTTCTGCTGCCAAAAGTCGGGCAGCTTGACGGTTGCAGCGTATATGTTAGCATAGTCCGGTGCGGGCAACGCGGCGGCGTTACCGGGGTTCTGGACAGACATCTCGTTCGCTTTCGTCGGGGTCACCAATGTGGGAGTTGCAACAAGGAGACGACAGACGCAGGTTGGAGTCGAGGATGTTTACTTCTCTCACTTTCTATTACATGCTAACATACACTCTCAGTGACAACCACAATAACCTCACCCGGAAGGTATGAGGTAGGTATATCCGTGAGACGGGGGCAGGGGGCCTACCAGGTCCACATGCACGTGGTCAAAACGCCTCTCTGGCACCACAAACGGTGCCAAAGGGGCTTTGGTATGGCGGTGCACCTTAGCGCGCTGACATGCCACACACGAGCCAGCCCAGGTTCTAACGTCCCTCCGGAGGCCAGGCCAAACAAACTTAATCCCCACCAATTTAGCCGAGGCTTTCACCCCCGGGTGGGAAAGGCCGTGGATGGTGTCGAAAACCCTGCGCCGCCAGGCAGCCGGCACCATAGGACGTGGTTGGCCGGTGGAGACGTCGCAGAGGAGAGTGGCTTTGGCCGCGTCGAACACCACGTCCTCCAGCTGCAGTGCAGTAGGAGCGACCCGGTAGGCCTGAATGTCAGAGTCTGCGGCTTGGTCCGCCGCCATGGCGGCATAGTCGAGTCCTAAGTGAACAGACCCGACGACCGCCCGTGAGAGGCAGTCGGCGACGAAGTTGTCCTTGCCCGCCAAGTGCTGGATGTCCGTGGTGAACTCGGAGATCGCCGAGAGCTGACGCTGCTGACGCCCAGACCATGGCTCCGAGGTCTTGGCCATGGAGAATGTCAGTGGCTTGTGGTCCACGAAGGCGGTGAACTGGCGGCCCTCTAACAGGAATCGAAAGTGTCTGGTGGCAAGGAAAAGACCCAGCAGTTCCCTGTCAAAGGTGCTGTACTTGCGCTCGTTGTCGCGGAGCTGTTTGCTGAAGAAGGCCAGCGGCTGCCAAGCCCCGTTCACCCACTGCTCGCACACCGCCCCCACTGCATAGTCAGAGGCGTCCGTCGTGAGGGCGACCGGGGCCGTGGGAGACGGGTGCGCCAGTAGAGCAGCGTTAGCCAGCGCGTTCTTAGCAGCCCCGAAAGCCTTGTCCATCTCCGGGGACCAGTCCAACACGTCCTTGGGCCCTTTTCCCCGCAGGGTCTCGTACAAGGGACGCATGAGGTGGGCGGCATGGGGAATAAAACGGTTGTAAAAATTCACCATGCCCAGGAACTCTTGTAGAGACTGTATCGTGCGGGGACGGGGGAAACTGGTGATGGCCTCCACTCTGGCGGGAAGAGGGGCGGCTCCCTGCGGAGCGACATGGTGTCCGAGGAAGGTGATGGATGACTGCCCGAACTGGCACTTGGCTGGGTTTACAATGAGGCCGTGGGCCCTGAGCCGCTCAAACAACTGCCGGAGATGTGTCATGTGCTCCTCCATGGACGCGCTGGCCACCAGAATGTCATCCAGGTAAACAAACATGAATGGCATGTCTCGGAGCACAGAGTCCATCAGGCGCTGAAACGTCTGCGCCGCCCCTTTGAGGCCAAAAGGCATTCGCAGAAACTCAAAAAGTCCAAAGGGTGTGATGACAGCCGTCTTTGGCACATCCTGCGGATGGACCGGCACCTGGTGGTACCCGCGCACCAGGTCCACCTTGGAAAAAATGACGGCCCCCGCCAGGTGGGCAGAGAAGTCCTGTATGTGTGGAACGGGGTACCGGTCGGGGGTTGTGGCGTTATTCAGGCGACGGAAATCGCCGCAGGGGCGCCAACCCCCGTCGGCCTTAGTCACCATATGTAGGGGGGAAGCCCACGGGCTCTTTGAGCGGCGCACGATGCCGAGTCGCTCCATGGTCGAAAACTCCCCTCTGGCGATTGCAAGCTTGGCCGCGTCGAGGCGTCGGGCCCGGGCATAGACTGGGGGGCCCACGGTGGTAATATGGTGCTCTACGCCGTGCTTAGCCACCTCCGCTGAGAACGTGGGTGTAGTGAGGTCAGGGAAACCGGCGAGCAGGCGTTGATATGGATCCCCGGTGGCCAGCGTGTTTGCCAGGCAAAGCGCTCCCGCCCCCCCCAGCGTACAGGGGTACGAAGCAAAAGAGAGGGCATCGATCAGGCGACAGTTCTTAATATCCACCAGCAGGTTAAAAGCACAGAGGAAGTCCGCGCCCAGAAGTGGCGTGGATACAGCAGCCATAACAAAGTCCCTTTGGCACCGTTTGTGGTGCCAGAGAGGCGTTTTGACCACGTGCATGTGGACCTGGTAGGCCCCCTGCCCCCGTCTCACGGATATACCTACCTCCTCACCATGGTGGACCGGACCACCAGGTGGCCAGAAGCTGTTCCCCTGGCCTCTACTACGGCAGCGGAGGTGGCCCGGGCGTTCATTGGGTGCTGGGTGGCCCGCTTTGGCACACCAGGTGACATCACGAGCGACAGGGGCCCCCAGTTCACCTCGGAGCTCTGGACTACGGTTGCTGAGCACCTGGGGGTGAAGATCCACCGCACTACGGCGTACCACCCGCAGGGCAATGGACTTTGTGAGCGGTTCCATCGGGACATGAAGGCCGCTCTTCGGGCCAGCCTGATGGACAGTGGCTGGGTGGACCGCCTCCCGTGGGTCATGCTCGGTCTTCGCTCTGCCCCCAAAGAGGATCTCCAGGCCTCGTCCGCCGAGCTGGTGTATGGCCAGCCACTGCGGGTTCCTGGGGAGTTTCTTCCAGAGGCTGCAGCTCCCTGGTCGGCCGCCTCTCATAGAACTGTGTTACGGGGCATTGTGAATGACCTCGTCCCCATTCCGACATCACGTCACTGCCTCCCCCAGTCCTACGTCCCCAGGGACCTGCCATTGGCTAAGTACGTGTTCATCCGACACGACAGCCATCGGGCTCCACTGCGGCCCCCCTACGATGGGCCCTTCCGTGTCCTGGAGGCGGGCGCTAAGCACTTTGTGGTGGACATGGGGGGCAGGTCAGAGCGGGTCGCTATAGACCGTCTCAAGCCTGCTCACTTGAACATTGACGAGCCAGTTCAGTTGGCCCTACCCCCGCGGCGGGGGCGGCCCCCTGCCCCAACCTCTGTCCCTGCCCCAACCTCTGTCCCTGTCCCAACCTCTGTCCCTGCCCCAGTCCCTTCCATGGCCCGGGCTCCAGTTCCAGTTCTCACCCTTAATCCCCCTCCTGCAAAGCGCAGCCGTTTCGGCCGCTTGATCCGCCCCCCGCCACGTTAACTGTAGTACTGTTCATGGATTGCCTGTTCAGTTGGACTTTTAATGGTTATCTTGGTTTTTTGTACCTTCTGGGTTGGTGAATTCTGGGGGGGCCTGTGTGGTGATTCACATTAAGAGACATTCACCAAGAAGGGTTTGTACCTTTAAGAGTGGGGGTTAAAGGGGCAAGGGTTTCCGGTTCCGGGTGAGGTTATTGTGGTTGTCACTGAGAGTGTATGTTAGCATGTAATAGAAAGTGAGAGAAGTAAACATCCTCGACTCCAACCTGCGTCTGTCGTCTCCTTGTTGCAACTCCCACAATACATTCATTTATGTACCTATATATTTATTGTTAATTCTGTCAGACTTGGTCCTCCATAGTTGATGGTTATTGGTTAATTCATTGAATTGCGTGCGCTTGAATGCCTTGCGTGTGTGTATTATAATAACTTGTTTGGCTGTCCGTTGCATTGGGTAGACAGGTACTTTATTTATTTTCCGTTCGTTTCATGGTCTGCATAGTGATCTCCTCCAGTCCCTGCGAATATTTTGCGTGTGTGCATGCGTGTTGGTCGTACCCAAATGTTTCGAGCACCCACGGGCAGAAACATAAATCGGCGCCTATGATCGCGAGCCCGGTTGTGTTCCATCCATCTGGCTGCTCATACATAGGTCTAAAACGTGCGGTGATGAGTTTCACTCAGGCCCACCCAGATTTTTCCAGGCCTACCCATCAGCCACTTTCTGTATCCGCCACTGGTTCGACCCCAGAGGTGTTGGGGACCACAGGCCTGTGGTCATCCACAAACAATCCATCTCGCAGGTCGCGTCTTACAAGTATCTTGGGGTTTTCATTGACAACTCACTCACCTGGAGCACTCATGTAGATAGCCTTTGTAGCAGATTACAACAACGACTACACTTCCTACGCCGCCTTAGAGTTCATGGTGTTGACCAAAAATGTATGCTACTCTTCTACCAGTCTGTCTTAGAGAGTCTCATCAGATACGGCATTACATCTTGGTTTGGTAACCTATCTGTGCAACTAAGGTCCAAACTGGTCCGACTGATACAGACTGCATGGAAGATCATAGGGGTGAAAGACCACTCATCCCTGCAGTCTATTTTTGAACAGGCTACTCTCAGACAGGCTAATAGAATTCTCATGAATCCCTCCCATGTCCTACATGCAGAGTATGAACTGCTGCCCTCTGGGAGGAGGTTCAGAGTCCCCCGCTCTAGATTAAATAGATTTAAAAATTATTTTATTCCCGTTTCTGTTAAACTTTTAAACTGCTCCAGATGAATGTGAAACATAATATGATATTATCTTGCTTATCGTTTTATTTCCACTCTTGTCTTAATCAGGGCTGCCTTCTGTTTGTGTTTTATTATTCTGTATTGTCTGTTGCTCTTTGTTGGCTGCTGTGGGGTGTAAGCCCAATACAAACTTCACAGTGATGGGACAATAAAGTGACTTTTGACTTTTGGTGTCCCAATACTTTTGTCCATATAGTGTATATGGAAACGTAATTATTTAAATATTTTATTGTTTATTCAGATTTACAGAATTGGAATGCTCTGCCCTTGGATCTTAGATCAGCTGGCTCGGTCGAGGTTTTTAAAAAAACGCTAAAGACTGTCTTGTATAGACAGGCTACTGGATAGCCCCTAGGGCCTGTCTGTCTGTGTCCTGTTGATGTTGTTGTACACTTGTTTGTTACTTGTTCTTATTTTCACTTGTTTGCCTGTTTTAACCTGCTATGACTTTCGCTCTTTTATTATGCTTTATTGTGTTTCTTCTTTGTTATGTAAAGCACTTTGTGACCCTTGGTCTGGGAAAGGTGCTGTATAAATACATTTTACTTACTTACACCAACTATAACCTCACCCTGCACCAGATCGGACATCAGCTCCAGTCTATGTAAGGGAACCGACAACCCTAATCCCTGATCCAAAACACTCCTGTGTGTGTCTGTCTGTCCCCGGCAAGAAAGGAACACTGACTAACACAAATGATTCAGATGCCCCCAATGTTCCTCAGGATCTTCACAGGAACCTTTTCATCAGCCCCCCCCCAGAGATACAAAACTCCCCCCCCCCCCATACACTCAGGGTTCCTACAAGTTTCAACAAGTGAAATTCAAGACCTTTTTTAGACCTCTTTGAATATCATTTTAGACCTATTCGCGACACCATATGATAGCTTTTTGTCATCCTCGAGGTGATGAAATTAGGGATTCGTTGAAGTCATTTCTGATGACATCTGCCCCGGACTGGCCTTCCTTCTAACAGTCGATCTGTAGTCTGTATTACCCTAAAGGTAAACTAAGATACTTAGGCTAGAGGCGGAGAGATTCACCCTGCTGTTCACTGTCTTACTTGCTTCCTCCTATTGTCATATCCCACAAATAAGCCCTTAATAATAGCACTTAGAAATCATAGGCACATAGGTCCCTGTAGTTAATGACAGCTCTGATATTTTGTTAGGCTAGGCTAACCATTTAGTAGTAACTATAACGTGCATTGAATCTAATGTTTTACAGTTGACAAGAAGGGTACAAGGGACCTTTGTTACATAGGGAATTCCTAATAAATGCTGTGCCTGTCTCTAAATCCTGCCACATAACCTTCTACCAAGAACCTTCTGACTGAACGAACCTATTGCTTACTAAAGCTTATTAACCTCTGAACCTAGTAATAATGTTAACCTCGCATTAAGCATGCCTGTCATCAAGACCCTCGCTAGCGCCACCTAGGGGCAAGGCCAGGTAGTGGAGCAGCAAAAGGTCAAGACTCAAGACAACCTCTCCAACTCAGCTTCCAATCGATTGCCTACGGTCATGCCGCATGACATCAATGGTTGCAGAGTCTTCCCGCTGCTAGAGAGAGTTCATGCAAGATTATTGAGTCCTTGTAATACCTTAATTTAGTAACCTGTTAATCCCTGATATCCAGTTCACCTATTATGAGGTCAATCCAACCGATCATACGATTGATCTACCCATTATAGAACTGGATACCTTATAGGCTTCGACCCACCCTTTCATAGGATCAGAGGACTCTAAACCAGTGGTTTTCAACCCTCTCCTCGGGGACCACCAGCCATTCCACATAGTTGATCTGTTCCACCACCAGCACACCTGATTAAACTAATCAAGTACAAATCATAAGAGGGTTGAAAACCACTTCTCTAAACCATAACCCGGCCTTGACCAACCCTCTCAGAGGGTCACGGCTACCTTAAACCCTCTCAGAGGGTTACCATGGCTACCTTAAACCCTCTCAGAGGGTTACCATGGCCCCCTTAAAAGCTCTCAGAGGGTTACCATGGCTACCTTAAACCCTTTCAGAGGGTTACCATGGCTACCTTAAACCCTCTCATAGGGTTACCATGGCTACCTTAAACCCTCTCAGAGGGTCACCATGGCAACCTTAAACCCTCTCAGAGGGTTACCATGGCTACCTTAAACCCTCTCAGAGGGTCATGGCTACCTTAAACCCCCTAACCCTAACCCTTAAACCCTCTCTGGTGATTCTTCAATCCACCCTGATATAGGATTGAATTCACCCTTCTAAATATGTTTTTTTTATTTGTTTTAATTATTTGTAAATATTTTATTCTCCTTGGAATGATACAAGCACTCCATACACCGCACAGTCGCATGTAATTCCAAGTTTATGAATTGTAAAACATCTGTAACATCTGTAATCAAGACACCAGATGTTTCAAATCATAAATACCATATTAATAATAATAACGTAATAATAATATTTGTTTATAATAGTGCTAAAAATAATCATCCTAATACCTTGTCAAATCATTGAACCCCTCTTGTCAATTGCTCAAGTAATACTTTATTATTCATTAAGTGATGGTAAAAATGCCAGCACATGGATATATATAAATATATATCAACCCATAAGTGGGTAAAATGTATTAAAAAAAAGAAATTAAAGAAATGAAATAAAATCATCAAGTAATTTAAAAGTCATACTAAATGTTAAAAATAATAATAAAAGGAAATTAAATGAATGACCAACCTTGTTCTTCCCATACTCTGCCTATCTGATATAAAGGATATATATACAGTATATATATACAAAAATAATGGAGAAGATCGGCTTTGACCGATGCCCTAATTTCTCCTTTCAGCCACCAGCCTGTATCCTCAGAGTTGAAATCGGCCCTCGGCAGAGCCTCGTTTTCACTTCCCCAATACAAGTGAAGCCGGTTCCAAAAATAATCCAAGTCTGAGACCAAGTATTGTTCAGTAAGAAACCCTCTACGTTTTACAGCCCAATTGGCTGGGATCACTCCAAACTATTAGCTACTAGCTAAAAAGAGGAAGTTCTCCTCTCCCGGAGACCATCTTACGCCTAGTGAGCTTATTTTAGTAAAAGGGGAACTCCTTTGTCCTCAAGCTCTGTCCCTAGTTCAACATAAGACATTGTTTTAATCAACAACAAGATAGCGCAAACATCCTATCTCAAGTCTCAGCTACATCACATTGGTCCTATCTCACATTTCTTATACATCTTGCAACACAATCAACCCCATTCTAGTGGGTATCTTGGATATGTTGATTTCTCTCAGAGTATATGTGTTTAGCTTTTCACTTCCTGATTCTATTCTTATGCAAGCAGGTCTAAATTTCATAGCAAATCGGTCTGGCAGATCATGGCAGAAATATTCATCATTGCCGAGTCATTGGTGGTAAACCCAGGTTAATCATGTGGAACAGCTCGATGTCATAGTTCAAGTCCAGACCCAATGCTGGCATTGGATCCTCCTCGGACGGAGGTGGAGTCTGCTCATCGTTGCCCTCTGGTGGTGTTATAATGACCTGTGGCAGGGTGGACTGCTCGATGCCTCCCTCTGGTGGCAAGAACCGTGGAGTGATCTTCAACAACCACTTATCCGGTGTGGTGAACATCACACACTCCTACAGATTCTTCCTCTCTGATGCGTCCTTAGGGTATCTGCCCGACTGAAACTCTTCCCACACTGGGAGCAATGGTATGGTTTCTCTCCTGAGTGTATTCTCTGGTGGAGAATTAGGTCTCCTGATCGATTGAAACTCTTACCACACTGGGAGCACTGCTATGGTTTCTCTCCTGTGTGTATTCTCTGGTGTGTCTTTAGGGCTCCTGCTTGATTGAAATTCCCGCCACACTGTGTGCACTGGTATGGTTTCTCTCCTGTGTGTATTCTCTGGTGTGTCTTTAGGTCTCCTGCCCGAGTGAAACTCTTACCACACTGGGAGCACTGGTATGGTTTCTCTCCTGCGTGTATTCTCTGGTGTATAGTTAGATATCCCACCCACCTGAAACTCTTCCCACACTGGGAGCAGTGATATGGTTTTTCTCCTGTGTGAATTTTCTGATGCCTCTTTAGATCTTCTGCTCGAATGAAACTCTTACCACACTGGGAGCACTGGTATGGTTTCTCTCCTGTGTGTATTCTCTGGTGTGTCTTTAGGTCTCCTGCCCGAGTGAAACTCTTACCACACTGGGAGCACTGGTATGGTTTCTCTCCTGTGTGTATTCTCTGGTGTGACTTTAGGTCTCCTGCCCGAGTGAAACTCTTCCCACACTGGGAGCACTGGTATGGTTTCTCTCCTGTGTGTATTCTCTGGTGTGTCTTTAGGGTTTCTACATAAGTGAAACTCTTACCACACTGGGAGCACTGGTATGGTTTCTCTCCTGTGTGTATTCTCTGGTGTGTCTTTAGGTCTCCTGCCCGAGTGAAACTCTTGCCACACTGGGAGCAGTAGTATGGTTTCTCTCCTGTGTGTATTCTCTGGTGCATAGTTAGGTGTCCTGCTTGAGTAAAACATTTCTCACACTGGGAGCACTGGTAAGGTTTCTCTCCAGTGTGTATTCTCTGATGCTGCTTCAGGTTTGCTGCATGCTTGAAACTCTTGCCACACTGGGAGCAGTGGTGTGTTTTCTCTCCAGAGTGTCTGTGTTGTTTATGGTTTCCTGATGTGGTGGAGCTGGGCTCGCTGTCTGAACCTGTGTTGGAGTTCTGCTCATCTGTAAGAATATGAACATATACAAGGTTACAAACACATTTTGTGCAAAACATTGAGCAAAGTTGTCAAAAAGAAGAATATTATTTTAAATAGATATATAACTATAGTTTATACTGCAAAACATGATGGTGTCTCTCTGGTTTCTCAAATATATTGTTAAAGAAAAGGTGTAATAAAATAAAATAATATAAACATGCCTGTCCGTCATATACGTGTGAGTTTGTCCCAACATAATACAAGGGTCAAAAGGTAAAATTGTATGACCAAGTGGATTGGGGGAGTAACACAATGGTTAACCCATTTAAATCGGGGGCGCTGTTGCGTTGTTCTACCTTTTAAGCCGGGAAAGCGGATACGTCATTTTGTAGTATGTGTATTTTTTCCACATTCTTCTGGTCTCTTGGCCAATGGAATGCATCAACATATACACATGTTGTTGTTTTTTTACGATATCTTGGCAACAGCGGAGAAGTTTCTGAAGTTAGTTCTGAAGGGAGTGATATTGATGATGAGCTGCAACGTTTCCAGGAAAAGCGCTATACAAATAAAAGTTATTACTATTATTATTATTATGACAATGTTATAACTGATTCGGATGATTTAGAAGGCTTTGAAACGGAATGGAAGACGGACAACTAGCACCGTAATCCTAGGAGGCGTTTCAACCGCGTCTCATCAGCCTCGACAGCCTACAGTAAAGGGCCCTCCAAACTCATCACAGCTGGCTGAACTGCCATCTTCAGTCGCCAGGGCAAGACAGATCGTTAGCCAACTTGTTGAGCCACTAAAGCGACGGTGCAGCCCCCCGTTCTCTCCCCCCACCCTCACTCCCTGCCCCCAACTCCCCAAACCACTCAACCCCAAATGAAGGTCCTTAATGACATTCGTGTGAACACTGACTCCAGAAAAATCTCAGTTTTAGTACTACTAGACTGGTTTAGATCCTACCTACAGGACAGAAGCTTATGTCTCCATTGGCAACTCTGTGTCCGACCAAATTAAAATGACATGTGGGGTTCCCCAAGGTTCAATCCCCCCTCCTATTCAATCTCTATATGCTTCCATTGGGACACATCATAAAAAAGAACAAAATTGCCTACCACAACTATGCAGATGACATACAGTATATCTCAAAAGTGAGTACACCCTTTAGATTTTTGCAAATATTCTGTTATATCCTTTCAGGGGATAACATTATCCTACTGAAACTTTGATATAACTTAAAGTAGTCAGTGTGCTCGTTAGTGTTACAAGGATTCAGGTGTAAATGATAAGCAGGGCTGTTAAATTTGGTGTTTTGGGCACAATTCTCTCTGAATGCTGGACAACATGGCACCTCATGGCAAGGAACTCTCTGAGCGACTGAAAAAAAGGATTATTGCGCTTCACAAAGATGGCCTTGGCTATAAGAAGATTGCCAACACCCTGAAAATGAGTTGCAGCACAGTGGCTAAGATCATACAGCGGTTTTCCAGGACAGGTTCCACTCGGAACAGGCCTCGCCAGGGTCGACCAAAGAAGTTGAGTCCACGTGCTCAGCGTCATATCCAGAGGTTGGTTTCCAAAAATAGACGTGCGAGTGCTTCCAGCATTGCTGCAGAGGTTGCAGAAGTGGGATGTCAGCCTGTCAGTGCCCAGACCATACGCCGCACACTGCATCAAATCGGTTTGTATGGCCGTCGCCCCAGACAGAAGCCTCTTCTGAAACCGATGCATAAGAAAGCCCGCAAACAGTTTGCTGAAGACAATGAATCCAAGAACATGAGTTACTGGAACCATGTCCTGTGGTCTGATGAGACCAAAATAAACCTGTTTGGGTCAGATGGTGTCCGGCGTGTATGGCGGCACCCTGGTGAGGAGTACCAAGACAAATGTGTTTTGCCTACAGTCAAGCATGGTGGCAGCATCATGGTCTGGGGCTGCATGAGTGCTGTCGGCACTGGGGAGCTGCATTTCATTGAGGGACACATGAATTCCAATATATACTGTGACATCCTGCAGCAGAGCATGATCCCCTCTCTTCGGAAACTGGGCCGTTTTTTAGGGCAGTTTTCCAACATGATAATGACCCTAAACACACCTCCAAGATGACAACGTCCTTGCTGAAGAAGCTGAAGGTTAAGGTTAAGGTGATGGACTGGCCAAATATGTCTCCAGACCAAAACCCAATTGAGCACATGTGGGGCATCCTCAAGAGGAAGGTGGAGGAGTGCAAGGTGTCCAACATCCGTGGGCTCCGTGACGTCGTCATGGAGGAGTGGAAGAAGATTCCAGAAGCAACCTGTGCAGCTCTGGTGAATTCCATGCCCAGGAGGGTTAAAGCAGTGCTAGATAACAATGGTGGTCACACAAAATATTGACACTTTGGGCACAATTTAGACATGTTCACTATGGGGTGTACTCACTTTTGTTGCCAGCTGTTTAGAAATTAACAGCTGTGTACTGAGTAATTTTCAATGGACAATAACTCTATACTGTTATTCAAGCAGCACACTGACTACTTTAAGTTATATCAAAGTTTCATTAAGATAGTGTTATCCCCTGAAAGGATATGACAGAATATTTGCAAAAATCTAAAGGGTGTACTCACTTTTGAGATATACTGTACATAGCCCTCTCACCGAACGACTATAGCAGGGGTATTCAGCAAAAATTCAACAAGGTCCAGTTAGAGAAAATGTCCTCAATAAAAGGTCTGGAACATTATAATGTCTAGATTGCGTTATGATTCAGTGCCATATATATAAACTCCTCAAAAAAAGTTTGGAAACGTTATTTCAGTCGATTCTTCCTCCCCTTTAATAATACCAATGGGTATTGTATTTTATATCGTTGGAAAGCCTTATTAGTCACCTTTACAACGAGGTACAACTTGTAAGGATCATGCATTCGTGGAATGAGTAACACAGCTAAACGTGTAGGTAGCGGGCCAACATTATTTGACAAAATCCCCTGCAATATTCTTCTGTTGGTATTCACTCTCGTTTTGAGCTTCAAGTGCTGGCAGGTGTATGTCAGTCACAGGTGTGTGACTGGCACCTGAATGGCACCTAATTGACAGTGGCGATCCCATATCTCCAGATTCTGGGACCTAACTCCATCCTCCAGGATGACAACGCTCGCCCCCACAGAGCCAGGATCATCACAGAGCACCTCCAGAATTTGGGAGTGGAGAGGGTGGAATGGCCTGCCGTGAGACCAGACCTCAACCCAATTGAACACTTGTGGGATCAGCTTGGGTGTGCTGTACATGCCAGAGTGACCAACGCAACCATGTTGGTTGACTTGCGGAAAATCCTGGTTGAGGAATGGGATGCCGTCCCACAGCAGTGTGTGACCAGGCTGGTGACCAGCATGAGGAGGAGGTGCCAAGCTGTGACTGCGTATGGATCTTCCACACGCTGCTGAGGTCCCTGACAGTGTAAAATGAATAAAGTGTAAAAATGGCCAATATGTGTTGTTTTTTCCTTATTACTGTGGGAGAGTGCAATCATCCAATCCACCAAGCAACTCAAAACGAGAGTGAATACCAACAGAAGAATATAGGGGATTTTGGCAAATATCTTTGGGCCGCTACCCACATGTTTAGCTGTGTTGTTCATTCCATGAATGCATGATCCCTACAAGTTGTACCTTGTTGTACAGGTGACTAATCAGGCTTTCCAACGATATAAAATATAATACCAATTGGTATTATTAAAGGGGAGGATTAATCAACCAAAATAACATTTCCTAACATTTTTTGAGGGGTTTATATATGTTACGGTACATAAAAAAAAAACTAGGGTTAGGGTTAGGTGCTAGGGTGCTACGGTTAGGATAAGGGTTAGGGTTAGGATTAGGGGTAGGGTTAGACATGCTAGCATGTACCAAGTCGACGTAGCACCTAACCCTAACCCTAGTTTTCCCACATGTACCGTATTCCCACATGTACCGTAACATACAGGTGCTGGTCATATTTTTATTTGTATTTTTTATTTAACCTTTATTTAACCAGGCAAACATGTAAGAACAAATTCTTATTTACAAATGCAGCCTGACCAAAAAGCAATGGCTCTTTGGGGGGGGGGGGGGGAGCTAGAAATAAAACAAGGTTAAAAATGTACAACAATAAAACAATAAAACACTGGCAAATACAGATGCATTAAAATACTAACAGTCAGAGAGAGAGGAGAGAGACGGAGGAGGTAGGGGTGAGGAAGAGCGGAGGTGAGGGATAGCGGGGGTAATGGGGCAGGGGTACTTAAAATGAGGCAGTGATGGGTTATGGGATGGGTGAGAGACGGTGATCAGCAGGTGCATTGATCGACTATGGTTCGATGCAGGATTTGTTTGATAGCAGTGAGTGAGGTGAGGGCGGTGAGTTTGAGGGTGTTCTGTAAGGTGTTCCAGTCGTGTGCTGCAGCGAACCGGAAAGCGCTTACGACCGGCAACGGTACGGGCTTTGGGGATGGTGAGTCGGACAAGATCACTGGATCTTAGAACGATGACGGGGCGGTGAGAGAGGTGCAGAAGGGATGAGAGGTAGAAAGGTGTTTTGCAAAGTATGGTTCTGTAGATAAGATGAAGCCAGTGACAGAGCCGTCTGCTGTGAAGAGATGTCCAGTCTACAAAGGTGTACAGATCACAGTGCTGAGTTGTGAAAGGCGCACCAGTGGCAAAACGAATGGCGGAGTGATGGAGTGTGTCGAGTCTCCTGAGGGCAGACTGAGATGCCATCTTATAGATGGTATCGCCATAGTCGAATATGGGCAGGATGGTCATCTTGACAAGGGTATGTTTGGCTGCACGGGTGAAGGAGGCCTTGTTCCGGTATAAAAAGCTTAGGCGAGCTTTGACTTTTGTCTGCAGGTGCTTTATGTGGGTGGTGAAGGAAAGGGATGAGTCCAGCCAAAGGCCAAGGTATTTGTAACAAGAGACAAACTCCAGCTCGGAACCGTCAACACAGAAAATCTTAGGGGGGCTGCTAACACGAGGTCTCCGGTCAAAAAGAATGCACTTTGTTTTTTTGGTGTTGAGGAGAAGATGGAGGCGTTGAAAAGACTGCTCAATGGAGGTGAGGCTGAGTTGTAGAGTGGAAGCCGCAGAGTGGAGTGAAGGGCCTGCACAATACAAGATGGTGTCGTCAGCATAAAGATGGATCTGGGATTTGCCAGCATCTTTTGCTATATCATTGATGTAGATTGAGAACAACGTTGGTCCCAAGATGGAGCCTTGAGGCACCCCTTTAGAGATGGTGAGATGGTCTGACAAGATATTTTCAGTCTTCACTTGCTGAACTCGGTCAGTTAGATAGCTGGCAAACCAGTTGCAAGAGTTTGTCCAGAGACCAATGTTGGAGAGCCTCTGTAGAAGGATGGAATGGATGACAGAATCAAAGGCCTTAGCTAGGTCGATAAAGGCAGCGATGCAGACCTGCTTGGAGTCCAAGGAAGTGAGAATGTCATCCATAACTTTCAAGGTAGCTGTAATGCACCCGTGGCCAGGCCGGAACCCAGACTGCATGTTGGACAGGATGTTGTTTGAGGCCATGAAGTGGCTGAGCTGTTTGAGAGCCAGCTTCTCCAGGACCTTGGCCAGGCACGGCAAGATGGAGATGGGTCTGTAGCAGTTGGGGTCGGAGCTAGAGCCACCTTTAAAGAGGGGAAAGACCAGCGCGGATTTCCAGTCAGGAGGAAAGACAGACAGCTCAAAAGACATGTTGAATAGCCGTGTGATGGGAGCGGAAATGACAGGTGCAGCAGCTTTCAAAAACATGGGTTCGAGCCCATCAAGGCCAGCAGACTTGTTTGAGTCTAGCTTGGTTAGCTCCTCTAAAACCTCTGAGGTCAAGACAGAATATATAATTAGAATATCATCAAAAAGTTGATTTATGTCATTCCATTCAAAAAGTAAAACTTGTATATTATATCCATTCATTACATCCATTCGTTGTCAGTAATAATTATCAAAATTAAAAGAAATAAACATTTGAAATATATCAGTCTGTGACTGATATATTTCAAATGTTTATTTCTTTTAATTTTGATAATTATTACTGACAACTAATGAAGATCCCAAATACAGTATCTCAGAAAATTAGAATATTACTTAAGACCAATACAAAACAAGTTTTTTTTTAAAAATGTTGGCCAACTGAAAAGTATGAACATGGAAAGTATGAGCATGTACAGCACTCAATACTTAGTTGGTGCTCCTTTTGCCTGAATTACTGCAGCAATGCGGCGTGGCATGGAGTCCATCAGTCTGTGGCACTGCTCAGGTGTTATGAGAGCCCAGGTTGCTCTGATAGTGGTCTTCAGCTCTTCTGCATTGTTGGGTCTGGCGCATCGCATCTTCCTCTTCACAATACTCCATAGATTTTCTATGGGGCTAATGTCAGTTGAGTTTGCTGGCCAATTAAGAACAGGGATACCATGGTCCTTAAACCAGGTACTGGTAGCTTTGGCACTGTGTGCAAGTGCCAAGTCCTGTTGGAAAATGAAATCTGCATCTCCATAAAGTTGGTCAGCAGCAGGAAGCATGAAGTGCTCTAAAACCTCCTGGTAGACGGCTGCGTTGACCCTGGACCTCAGAAAACACAGTGGACCAACACCAGCAGATGACATGGCACCCCAAACCATCACTGACGGTGGAAACTTTACACTGGACTTCAAGCAACGTGGATTCTGTGCCTCTCTTCTCTTCCTCCAGACTCTGGGACCTTGATTTCCAAAGGAAATGCAAAATTTACTTTCATCAGAGAACATAACTTTGGACCACTCAGCAGCAGTCCAGTCCTTTTTGTCTTTAGCCCAGGCAAGACGCTTCTGACGCTGTCTCTTGTTCAAGAGTGGCTTGACACAAGGACTGCGACAGCTGAAACCCATGTCTTGCATACGTCTGTGTGTGGTGGTCCTTGAAGCACTGACTCCAGCTGCAGTCCACTCTTTGTGAATCACCCCCACATTTTTGAATCGGCTTTGTTTCACAATCCTCTTCAGGGTGCGGTTATCCCTATTGCTTGTACACTGTTTTCTACCACATCTTTTCCTTCCCCTCGCTTGCTTGTACACTGTTTTCTACCACATCTTTTCCTTCCCCTCGCCTCTCTATTAATTTGCTTGGACACAGAGCTCTGTGCACAGCCAGCCTCTTTAGCAATGACCTTTTGTGTCTTGCCCTCCTTGTGCAAGGTGTCAATGGTCGTCTTTTGGACAACTGTCAGGTCAGCAGTCTTCCCCATGATTGTGTAGCCTACAGAACTGGACTGAGGGACCATTTAAAGGCGTTTGCAGGTGTTTTGAGTTAATTAGCTGATTAGAGTGTGGCACCAGGTGTCTTCAATATTGAACCTTTTCACAATATTCTAATTTTCTGAGATACTGAATTTGGGGTTTTCATTAGTTGTCAGTAAAAACAATAAACACTTATTATATCAGTCTGTGTGGAATTAATGTATACATTATACAAGTTTCACTTTTTGAATGGAATTACTGAAATAAATCAACTTTTTGATGATATTCTAATTATATGACCAGCACCTGTATATACTGTACATATAGTACATATACATATTAAAGTACAATTCAATAATATTTCAACAATATTGTAGATTTTCACTTTGAAGTGGAGAGATTAATAAGTACTAATACATGTTATTTTCTCATGTAAAATAAGGGCTGCATTTAAATGTAAAGATACATAACAGAGCTTTCGAAAAATGTGCGTCTTAAAAATAAAGTGCTTAATTTTTGACAAATAAATTAAAAAACGAAATATAAAGTGTAGCTTGAGTCTCCCTTTCTCTTCTGTTTTGCTAGCATGTCCTGGGTTAATATTTCGGTTTCCCTTGTGGCTGATGATGCTGACGTAGGTATCTGTACACCTGCATAGGTTTCAAGCTCTTGCTGAGAGACATACAGTGCGAGTCTATGATTTGTTCTTGCAATTAAGTTGACCCTCCCTTTTGCCCATTACTGACCCCTTCCTGTCCCTAGCTCTTTAGCTGTCTAGTTTTAGGTTTTGTAGTTTTACTTTAGTTTTAGATTATCTTAGACTGTTTTAGACTAGTTTTAGTTTTAGACTATGTAGTTTTAGTTTAGTTTTAGACTATATTGACGGAAAGTTTTAGATTATCTTAGTCTAAAACTAAAACTAGTCTAAAACAGTCTAAGATAATCTAAAACTTTCCGTCAATATAGTCTAAAACTAAACTAAAACGACATAGTTTAAAACTAAAACTAGTCTAAAACAGTCTTTGTAGTTTTTGTTTAGTTTTAGACTATATTGACAGAAAGTTTAGATTATCTTAGACTGTTTTAGACTAGTTTTAGTTTTAGACTATGTAGTTTTAGTTTAGTTTTAGACAATGTAGGCCAGGTTTTGTATTGTATTTGGTTGTGGTGGATGTTGTATGCCTGTGAACAGGTCACACTTGAAAATGAGCCCTTGGGGCTCAATGTGTTTTTTTACCTGTATAAATAAAGGATACATTTAAAAAATCATGTATTTAAAAATAAATAAATAGGTACATCGGTATCTGCTTGATCTTTTCACAAAACTCTTATTTTTGTTTCCCCTCAAGGAAGGTTTCAGCTACCACTCATGCATTCCTTGACCGTCAGTAAATGTGTTTTATGTTGACGCAAAACGCAAGCAACTTTAAGGGAACATTCATTAGCACGTTGTTGGGGAGTGAATGAATGTGTTTGAATTCTGGTGGATCGATCATATTGGACTCTGTATCGTGTATTTTCTCTGTCCTCGGTTCAGATTTGAGTGTGTATGTTTCTGCTCAAAAGATGGGTTTAGTCTCGTAACGCTTTACATTGCCGCTTTAAATAATCGCCATGGTCTCCAAACATATCAGACATACAGGGTTTGAACTGAACTGCCCGTGGGAAGAATGAACATGTGAGAGTCTGTCCAGTCTTCATTGAACAAGGACAAAACAGAGATAATTGTATTCGGTAAACCTGACAAAAGATCAAAAGTCAGTGCAAAACTTGATTCTCTCTCTAAACTAAAAAACAGGTCAGAAATCTTAGTGTAATTCTAGACTCTAAACTTCAACAGCCACATGAACTCGATAACTAAATCAGCCTACTATCACCTGAAAAACATAACAAGAATGAGAGGTTTCATGTCCAAATAAGACCTTGAAAAAAACCTCATCCATGCATTTGTTTCGAGTAGACTTGATTATTGTAATGGTCTACTAACAGACCTATCTAAAGGGGCTGTTCGTAAGCTGCAGCTCATCCAAAACGCAACTGCTAGGGTCCTAACAAAAATGAATACGTTTGAACACATTACACCAATCATGAGATCCCTACACTGGCTACCAGTCTCTCACAGAAAATGGTCTTGGACCAAAATACATCAGATCTCCTCCCACCCTATATTCCCGCAAGGCCCCTAAGGTCAGGTGAGACTAATCAGCTAATAATTCCAAGAGTAAAAACAAAACACGGTGCAGCAGCTTTCAGTCACGCTTGCTGCATGCTCCTGGAACAAACTCCCTGAAGAAATCAACAGGCGCAAACCCTAAACATATTTAAATCTAAGCTGAAAACCTTCATGTTTTGCAGCAGTTATGATTAAAGACTTCTATCAATGTCTTTTATCCATGAACTATTGTCTAATTAAATGTTTTATCTATTTACCTCTTATATTTGCTTTTATTCAGTCATTTTTATTTTCTTGCTATGCTCCTCTTGCTGTATTTTTAAATAATGCATGTAAAGCACTTTGAATTGCCCCTGTTGTATGAAATGTGCCATACAAATAAACTTGCCTTGCCACTGGCAGCATTGATTTTCCAGCAGTGCAATGACCCTCACCACTACACAACAAAGACTTACCATCCGTGTCTTCAATCTCCACTTCTACTTCGACCTCTTCTTTCACCATCACTCCCTCCTCCCTCATTTCTTCTCCTCCATCTTCTTCTTTCACCATCACACCCTTCTGCATTACAGCTGCACCTCCATCTTCTTCTTTCACCATCACTCTCTTCTCCTCCACTTCTTCTTTCACAATCACTCTCTTCTCCTCCACTTCTTCTTTCACCATCACTCTCTTCTCCTCCACTTCTTCTTTCACCATCACTCTCTTCTCCTCCACTTCTTCTTTCACCATCACACCATTCTCCTCTACATCTTCTTCCTCCAGCTTCACTGCCACCATCTCTGGACCCCACCATGTGATTTTCAGGGCTGGAAAACCACAGTCACATCCGGGGGACTCTGTGGACTCTGGTTCATACATGGTTACGTGAGCTGAAGAGGACCTGCAGCTAGAAACAATGGAGGCACAAACAGTGCAGAGTCAATTATAAATGACAGCCAACCAGTTCACTGAAAGCCCATCTAGACTGACAGGACATGTCCTGCAAATGCAATAATCTATGGATTACTGATTGCATTTCTTTGTAATTAAAGGGTCTGGAAAATAGACATTAAACGGTTCCAATTGTATTTTGTGTCCCAGGCTCAACTTCCTGGTTAGACAGAGGGCTGTATGGGCGTGGACTTTGCACGCTTGACTGGCAGCTCCCTTTCAAGCAAGCTTGCTGCGTTATCATACATGACATTCATCTATTAGATGTGCTTATAGTTCTGCCCTTTAATTACCAACTGTTTAGCTGCTGCTGAAATGTACTGAGCTAATACAATGACTTGGCTAAGATTATAGTTATGCACCTGGCAGTATAATTCATCATATCAATTCAATGACCACCATTAGCATACTGTACACCTGGCACCCTATTGTGAATTATTGAACCAGGGTTCGACAGTAACGCTTGCCCTGAGTAAGTAAAAAATTCACCGGATTTGTTTGCGCGAGCCTGACAACGCTGCTGGATCCTGGATATTTTTACCTGTGTGCAGGAAGAACAACAGACGGCGCAGGCGCCAGACCAGACTAGGTGATCGTGGAATTAAGATATTATTATTATGCCGTCTGATGTTCTTCCTGCACAGTTAAAAATATCCAGGACCAGCAACAAACCCGGCGATTTTTTTACTTGCTACGGACAAGCGTTACTGTCGAACCCTGTGAACACAATAGGCTACTTGTGGACAGGACTCACAGCATGTGTATGACTTACTGATCAGTTGTACCACAATGGTGTTGTCCTCCTCTTCTAATTCGCTGCCGTATTTTCACAATATCCTCCATGTTTAGTTTCTTCCCACACTGGACGTAGCACTGGCGCATGTCGTCATGACCAGAACAAGCAGAAGCATCCATCATTTCCCAGATGGGGAGTTCACAGTGCAGGGAATCCTACGAATAAAGATGATCAAAATATTAAAACAAGAGTGAAGAAATGTAATCAAAACATATTTTATGTTATTTTTTTACCAGAAGTGGAAAACAGTAGCCAAGCTATATGTAGGTCCATATATATATATATATATATATATATATATATATATATATATATATATATATATATATACTGTATATTGTATATTGTAACGAACCTGTATAAGAGTTAACTCTCTTGGTGTTGTGGTTAGCGCGGCCGGCGGTTATGCAGGAGATCGGGGTTCGACCCCCCGCATGGGGCGAGTTACACTACCAGTTCCCGTTCGCTACAATATATATATGCATTTTGGACACTGCATTGTTGTTATTTTAGCTGTTTACCAAAACATATTCAAGTTACAGTTATAGAATGAATATGGCCTAAAGTGCAGACTAAATACCCTCTTTAATAGAAGGGTCTAGGAATTACAGCTCCTTAATATGTGGCCCCCTCTTTTTCAAGGGAAAACCAAAAGTTTAGCTTTTTCTGTGTTGACAACACAGCAAATAGGCTGACTATGCAATGGTTTTCAAATACCATTTACAGGCCACAGGATAAGAGTGCAGACGAAATGAAAATAGCG